>NC_056728.1:1513367083-1513424583 GCF_019279795.1 Protopterus annectens
TTCTACACAGGGACATCTGGCCAACATGTGCACTATACACCATGTGAGTATCACTATGACCTGTTGGTGTGTTGTATATGTCATCATATGCCTATACCGCTGCATGCATAACATGACTGTGTTTGCTTTGTCTGCATTTTCCTACTGCAGAATCCACATTACGACAAACTCACCCCATCAAGAGGGTGTCAATGATATGCTATTACCTCTGTTCCTGTTGTGTACATATCATTGCTGTTGCACCTGTTGTTGTCATTCATTAATAATGTTTCCCTCTACCCTTGCATAGGACAGCTACCATCAGCATCTCAGTCACAACCAGCATGGTGTTGGCTGCACAGAATGACAGCATGTTATCTGTGGAATGTTCCACTGAATATCTGGTTACAGCAGCACTGCAACAGTGCAGTAGTATGAGCAGGATTCTGCATGCCCTGACTGTTCTTAGCCAAGTGTCACATGGGAGAAGCAGGCCCTCATCACAGTACATCAACCCTTGCCTATCAGGCAATGATGTTTATGCAGCAATTTGCACAAAATATGATGCCGGCAAATCCTGTAGTCCTGACCAGATAGTCAACTTAAACCCATGCTTCTTCTCACAGTGTGTATCCACATACTAGTATCACCCCATCAATGTCCTCAGCAGAGCAAACTCATCTGAGTGTTACTATACATGATAGGGGCAGCCAGGACCATGGTGTCAGCTGTCAGCATGGGGACCCTAGACTGTGTTAGAATAACACTGAGTTGGTCTACTATGTCCTGCACTGTCATTCTCTCCTTGTGGCAATGATAATTGCTGTAGAGACCACTGACAATGTGATCGCTCTGTGATTGTTGTGAAGTCTGATGCCAAAGCAATATGACATTTTTACTAACCAAAAGTAACTCCATTTAGTATGTTAACCTTTATCTATACTTTACATTGATATATGTTGCTTGTGCTGTAGACAACAGTTCTGCATAGTATGTCTTGATTTTGTTTCCTGTTTGCATCTTCTGATAGTGGACAGATAGGAGTGGGTTTCACAGAGGTACGTCCATTATTGTCTGCCATACACACATGCACCAGTATAAGTCTGTATGCATTCCTGTGGCACTTGTGGCCTGAGCTGATGGTCCATGTTGTACATCATAGTGTGCGTGTGTTGTCCCTTTAAGGCCACTGCAATTCGTGGGCACATGCATATAACTACTGAGCATGTACAAGCAGAGTGACATTTTCTGTAATAAGCTGGAGTGAAAGCATGTGTGTGTGTGTAAGTCAGTCAGTTAGCTAGTTCATTTAAGTTTTATGTTCCAGTCATCCATCCTGATGTGTTTGTGTGTAATAAATATCTTAAACAAACCCACAAGCCTCATTGTCTTATCTGAATACACAAGATGAGCAGTATGGTGTCTGAATGGGATCCAAAGTGAAAACCATGAGGCGCACAATCAGTAATGGAGAAATATACAGGAGTGGCTCCAGCCACTCACAAATGACTTGGAAACAGGTCAGAAACAATTTCTAGGTTCTTAACCACACTTACATGATTTTTTACTCAATGAATATGAAACAAAGCATTCAAAACATTCAAAACAAATTACTGAATAAAAATGTTCAAAACTTTAACATATTGATAAAAGTACTCAAAATAATTATGAGAACATATGAAACAATATACAAATCACAAAACATGTTCACAAAAAGAGAAAACGACCATATTTTTTTCACAGTGTACTACTTTTTCGCATTAACTAAAGCTATTCGAAGTATCTTAAGTGTGCAAAGTGTTGGCAGTGTGTGCGGTATTACAGCACAGTCTTTTTGAAGACAAATACAGCTATTTCAGAGTCTGTTGTGCAGTTGAGTATTATTACAAGTACCTGGTGGGTGTGTTTGAAACTTATTTGGTATGGCAGTGGGATTTCGTAGACCTGCTCCACTTGTGTTTGATAACAATAGTGCAGAAAATTGGAGAGTGTTTCAGCAAGAATACAATATTTTCATACAGGCTGCTTTTTCTGATAAAGTTGCACATACACAAGCATTTATTCTGCTTAATCTAGCTGATTCAGAAGTCATTGAGAGAGAACATTCATTTGTATATGCACCTACTGTGTTTGCAGGGGAGGAGGAAGACCCCTATGTTGTGGTAAGGCAGAAAGGTGGGAAGATCCTGAGTGCTTAAAACATAAATTTAGAGAAATGCGCAACACTCAAAATGAATATTACAATGGAAAGGTATATATTTACACAAGACATCAAAAGCCTGGTGAAACTTTTGCAGCATATATCTCTAACTTGAGAAATAAGGCCAAAATGTACAGATTTAGTAATTTAAGAGATGAGATGATAAAAGACAGGCTTGTGTGTAGTGTTAATAATTATGCAGTGAGAAAACTTTTGCTTTGAGACAGTGGTTTAACTTTAAGCAAAGCCATAGAGATTTGTCAGATATATGAGCTTACAGAAAAGCATGTGAACATGCTTATGAATGAAAAGAGCATGCTGGCAGTTTCTTCCAGCACAAATGTTGATAGTATGCAGCACAAGGTTAAGAGATTTAAGCCAAAGGGTGTGTTTCTTACAATGAGAACCAGGGCAGCTTCAGTAAAACCCATTGTAAACCTCATAGTCGTCTGTCGTAAATGTGGTGTGCTCAGGGTTGCCAGACGTCCCTATTTGGGCGGGACTGTTCCAAGATCAGCAGCCTGATCCCAAGTCCTGCCCTGCCGGTTTAAATCCCGGCCAGCCTCCGCTTTGTTTGTTTTTTTTTTTTTTGATTGGCCCGTATACCTGGCATACAGGCCAATCAAAAATCGCTAAACACAGAGCTTCTTCTGTTCCGCATTAAACAGAAGTAACTCCGTGTTTAGCGATTTTTGATTGGCCTGTATGCCGGTATACGGGCTAATCAAAAATCACTAAACACGGAGCTACTTCTGTTGAATGCGGAACTGCAATGTTCTGCTCTGTGTTTACTTAGTGTAGATCTACTGTTCTTCATAGGTTCATAGGTTCATAGTTCAGTACTAAGCTAACTGCCCTTGCGAGCCATTTTAAGCCTAGCCAATTATCCCTTGTGAGACTCAAACCCTGCACCTTGTGTTTGTAAGGCAAACACCTTAACCATTAGGCCACCCTCCTTTCCCTTAACTCTGTTCCGCATTAAAGAGCTTTTTTTTTTTTTTTTTTTTTTGCTCTTCACTTTTTTTTTGTCGACCCTATCATGCCGATATGAAATCTGGCAACCCTGGGTGTGCTTAGCTTTTGATCAGCAATGCCACAGATGTAAAAAGTGGAATCATTTCAGAAAGTTTTGTAAATCTAAAGAGGCACATTCTTTTATTAAGAGAGAGCATTCAAAAAAGCAAGTTGATCAAATAGAAAGCTGCAACCCTACTTTTTATGTTGATGGTGTGTCTGTGCTTGAGGAAAAAAGTTAATGCAATATATTTGTTGGCAAAGAATGAGGTAGTTTCTACTGTTCAGATTAATGGGAGACCTGTAGAGCTTAAAGCTGATACTGGTTCAAAGTGCAATGTTACATCGGCAGAACTGTTTGCTAAAGTAAAAGCCGGTGAACAACTTGATTTGGCAAAGTGCACAAAGCTCGTTGCTCATGGTGGTGAAGAGATTCAGACCGAAGGCTCAGTAGTGTTTTCATGTTATTCTGCTGGGAATACCCATGACTTGCAATTTTACATAGTCAAAAGACATGTGCAGTCATTCTTAGACCTCAAAGATAGTTTGAAAGCGGGACTAGTTTCATTTTAATAAAGAAGTCCATCATGCGAGCATGAATGACAGTGCAGGTTTCACGCAGAATATTTTTTTCTGAATATGCTGATGTTTTCAAAGATGAGCCTGGCAAACTCCCAGTTGTGTACTGTATGAAGTTAGACCATGAGGTAAAACAAGTTGTCAGACCAGCACAGAAACTTCCAGTAGCAATGCAGAGCAAAGTAAAGGCAGAGCTAGACAGAATGGTATGACTATGAGTAATTTATCCAGTAGAAAAAACTACTGAATGGTTATCCTCCATGGTCATAGCTCATAAGAAAAGCTCTGATGACATTCAAATATGTATTGATCCAAGAGATTTAAACAAAACACTTAAAAGACCTCATCATCTGATGCAAAAAGTTGAAGAAGTCACTGCATCATGCCAGATGCCACTGTTTTTTCTGTCTTAGATACAAAAAGTTCATTTTGGCAAATTTTACTTGATCAAAAATCTTTCTTGCTAACCACTTTCAGTACACCATTTGGAAGGTACAGATTTTTGAGAATGCCATTTGGAATAAATTCTGCCAGTGAAGTCTTCCAACGTGCAATGGAGCAAATTTTTTCAGGATATCCCTGTGTTATTATAGTAGATGATATTCTTGTTGGAGGCAACGGTGAACTTGAACATGACGGAAACCTCAGGAAATTTCTAGATCATGCTCATGAAGTGAATCTTAAACTGAATCCTCCGAAATGTAAATTTTGGCTACAAGAAATTACTTATGTGGGTCATTTGTTTACTAGTTCAGGCTTACGACCAGATCAGTCCAAGCAGGAGGCAATTCTTGAGATGCCAGCTCTAGAGAATACCATATCTTTGCAATGTTTTCTTAGCATGGTCTATATTTATGCAAGTTCATGCCTGATATAAGTAAGCTTTGAGCACCACTAAGAGAGCTGACATGCAAAAATATAACTTTGTCCTGGTTAGAACAACACCAAAGAGCATTTGATATCCTGAAACAGAAAATTGCCAGTCCACGCACTTTGAGATATTATGATGTTCACAAACCAGTAACTCTTTCCTATGATGCTTAAAAATTTGGCCTTGGTGCAGTCATTATTCAAGAGGGCAAACCAGTAGCCGATGCATCTAGAATTCTAAACCAAACTGAGATGCAGTATGCACAAATTGAAAAAGAGCTTTTGGCAAAAGTGTTTGCATGTTCCAAGTTCAATGATTATATTTATGGTCGACCTATCCAGATTCAGACTGACCACCAACCTCTGGTTACTATTTTGAGAAAACCAATGCACTCCGCTCCAGCAAGATTGCAATGCATGATGTTAAAACTGCAAAAGTACAATTTCAATATAGTTTGCACTAAAGGAAAACTTCTTTATCTTGCTGATACTTTATCCCGAATGCCCAGACAAACCACTGAACAGCATGACAATGAGAAAGCTGATTTTGAAGTCATGGAATTCGGCAATTTTTCTTCCACACATCATGATGAGCTTAGAGCTCACACAGCTTCAGATACAGTTCTCCAGAACCTAACTCATAATATTAGTCAAGGATGGCCTGCAGAACAATCTTGTTTAATGCTAGACGTGTACCAGTGTTTTCCTTATAGAGATGAGATTTTGAAAGAAGATGGTAGCATCATGAAAGGTCCAAAAGTGATAATTCCAAAATCCTTGCAACAAGAGTATATTAAAATCTTGCATCAAGGTCACCTGGGAACTGGTTCTACCAAAAGAAGGATGAGAAGACTAGTATTTTGGCCTTCTGTGTCAAAAGATATTGGGAAGAAATCTCAGCTTGTTCTATTTGTAATAGTACTAAATCGCATGAGCAAGAAAAAACACTTCAGCTAAATCAGATGCCTGAACTACCTTGGTCAACAGTAGCTACAGATAATGGAATGGTCAACATTATTTGGCATTAGTGGAGTCTTATTCAAATAGGCTCAAGATTGGCCTACTTCATAACCTAACTTCCAATACTGTCATTATGAGATTGAAGAGACATTTGTCTGACCATGGTAGGCTGCACAAAGTTGTTTCTAATAATAGTGCACAGTTTACAAGTCAGCAGTTCAAGAGATTTGCTGAGACATGGGATTTTGTTTATGTTACTAGTAGTCTTGAGTATCCACAATCTAATGGCGTGTCTGAATGTGCAGTTCAAAATGCGAAACAGTTGTTGGGGAAATCCAAAAGAGACAAAACTGATATTTTTCTCAATTTGCTTAATCTCAAAAACATTCCTTGTGGTAATCTTCTTGGTTCACCTGCTCAGAGGCCTATGTCGAAACAAACCAGAACTACACTAGCAGTCACTAAGAATGTATTGGTTCCAAGTGCGAAAAAGCAACAAAGTAGTAAAATCCCAACTTATGGTTCATAGGTTAGTACTAAGCTAACTGCCCTTGCGAGCCATTTTAAGCCTAGACAATTACCCATTGTGAGACTCAAACCTTGCACCTTGTGATTGTAAGGCAAACACCTTAACCATTAGGCCACCCTCCCTTGCTATGACCAAACCAGCAAAACTCTCAAACCATTGAAAGAAGGAGAGATAGTGAGGATGCAGACAGCAAAAGGTTTTGATCGAGCAGGACTTGTGAAACATTTATGTGAAGAGCTGAGACTGTACATTGTTGAGTTACAAGGAATGGAATTTAGGCAGAATTGGAAACATTTATTGCTGGTGTCTGAGCCAGTGTTACAGATTCTTGTCTTTAATGGAGACTCTAATTCTCAGAGCATGTTATCAAATGTTCCTGTTCCTGAGAACAATTCATTTTCTGCTCTTATTCCTGAAAGTATCCCTGAAGTTCCTGATGAAGCGCATTCCCCAGTAACTGTCCCTGTTGCTAAATCCAGTACCGATTATTATATTACGAGGTCAGGTCAAATCTCAAAGCCTGATCCAAGATACACGGCAACCTGGACATGATTGTTGTTGCTTATGTGTTTATGTAATTTGCATGCCTATTTGATTGTCAGTTTTTATGTGCATGACAAAATTATCAGTGAGGGAGGATGCAGATCATAGTGTATGTGTTGTACCTTTAAAGCCACTGTAGTTTGTGGGCATGTGAATATAAGTACTGACCACATGCAAGCAGAGTGTCATTTTGTGTAAGAAGCCAGAGAGAAAGCATGTATGTGTGTAGCAGTCAGTCAGTTAGCTAGTTTGTTTAAGTTTTATGTTCAAGTTATCCATCCTGATGTGTTTTGTGTGCAATAAACATCTTAAATGAACACCCATACCTCATTGTCTTATATGAATACACAAGATGAGTGACACATGTAATGATAGATTTATATATGCTCATACTGTTACATGCTAGAATTATGTTACGTCTGATGTTCAGTGTATACATCTACTGGGTAATTGCAATTAGATACAATATTTGCTGCTGTGGTTGGGCAACACCTGAACATCAGTGTTTAATATGTGTACTTCTGTACATGTGACTTGTCATGACTCAAAGGTCTGTGTAAGATGCTGCCATGTTGCCTTGGCCTGGACTTGTGGTGGCATCCTCCATCACCCATGCCACTTTCTTCTGCCCCCTGTCTTCTCCTGCTCCTCCTCTGAAAGCTGTGGAATGTCCTCTTCAGACATTTGGGGTTCTTGGGGTAGTTCACTCACACCTGCAGCAGGAAGACCACTAGGTGTTGTTGTTGTTTACATATTGAGTAGCATGGCACACACAATAATCATCTGTGCTACATTTTCAGGTGTGTATTGCTGTGCACCCCTAGATGTGTCCAGACATCTGAACCTGGCTATACCAAGGCCATGCTGTTGCATGTTGTTCTGCATGTTCTATTGTAGGCTTCCTCTGCAAGGCTGGAAGGTTCTCTGTACACGGTCATTAACCACAACTGGAGTGGATAACCACAGTCACCTTTCATAGGGAGTGGAAACTCATAAGTTGTCATCAAGAATAATGTTGACAGGAATATATTTAGCCTATATCCCAGCTGTGTCCCTGTACTTACCCAGTAGTTGTCCCTCAGATATTTCACAATGCTGGAATGCAGCCCTCAGACCACTTTCCCTCCATATGGCAGCATTGTGGACATTCCCAGGGTGTGCTGCCATGATATCTGTTATGCTGGTATCTGCTGTGCATACCACCTGGCATTTCAGAGATGGCTACCCCTTTCTGTTGATGCAACTTTCTGTTTCAGAGTACACAGGAAACTTAATAGGGATGTGGTTGCAGTTTATTGCACAAAGTACATGGGTGGAAGTTTGTGGTGTTATAGAAATGGCGCATGGAAGTCCACCGCTCCATGGTGATAGATGGAAAGTATATGCATTCATCTATCTTGTTGCACATTGCTGCTAGGAATTTGTGCCAGGATATGACTGGCAGCAGTCTGTGACACTCCTACAGCATCTTCCGTATGTTTTTAGACTATTCCAGACACCAGTACATCTAGTCTCAGACACCCATTTGCTTCAAGTATTATAGGGTTGCCTTGCAATATCCACACAGTTGTGTGAGGCACACATGTTGCACACAGCCTGCACCAGCTTTCTGTTTAGGTGGTACCTGTCAATGATTTCATGATCTGATAGATAGCTTAATTGTATCCTGGCTGTTTGTCTAGATGGCTGTCTTCTAGAATGCACAGCCTGATCCTCCTCCATAGCTTGCAGGACCACAGCTTGTTGCAGTTCTTTCACTGCAGGTAGCATAGTTATTTTGGTCAGTATTGTTACTGATTACATAGGATTCTGTGGGAATAGCTTGCTTTCCTTGCATTACAGTATGGCATTCATCAACAATTTCAGAAACAGAGTCAGCTTTAACTTTGTTGCATTTAAATTTCATTGAGTGCAATGTGTTTTGGAATCTAAAAGGCGTGTGCGAAATCCATAATTATCTTATGCTGACAACATAAGTACTCAGACTGCTTCCAACGTTCCTTCTGAAATCACATAGAAGCTGGTGCACTGAAGTCTTCCTTCGGCATCCTGTGCTGTCTGCAATGAGTTTTAGGAATCTGGCCCATATATTAGTTCACATTCTCTTATTCTGTCGATGTCCAAAGTTAATAGCACTAATATTTTAAAAGTGTTGGGATTTGCCTCTGATTTGGTTGAGATTTGTTGCTAATTTGCTGAGAGCTATGTGAAGTTGCAAAAGCTTTCTATACAGTTAGAAATTAAATTTTCTAAAGTCTCTGTGTACTTATTTCCCAAAATAACTCCACTTTCTATTTAAAGACTTACAAACTGACATGTATGATAATTTTGGCATGAGACTCAAGTATGAAGTTTCCTTCTGCACACTCTAGAATAAATAATTTTCTAGATATAGTTCGTTCATTATAATACGGGTTTGAGTTCTATGTACAACATAATCAGTCAGCCTTAGCTGACTTCATACAACTCACAATGCAAAACAGGAAACAGTTTTAGAAATTGTAGTTGTAAGATTTAAAATCAGCATCTTTTAAAGATTTAATAACTTTGTAGTAGATGGAGTGCAGTGATTATGTTCAGATACCCAGAAAAAGATAAATCAGATAAGCATTAGAATAGAGCAAGACCCAGTCTTAACGACTGTTAAGCATACCTTTCTTAAGTTGTTAAGGTTGGGTCTCAGGCTAGGCAGTAAAATAGGCAGTACTAACCAGCAAAAGACAGAGTATAATATTTGTTTCTGTCTGTTGTCTTTTGGAAACATATCCAGACTTCCTGTTATAAATTTAGTAAGTTACCAGGATGTGCATTTTCTGAAGGATATGAAGTCTGAAACCTAAATGTATGTCATTATTTAGTGCCTTCAGTTCTCAGTAATTTATCCAAAAAACACATACTTTATGAGGAACAGACCAAACGTATGAGCCAAAAATCCAGACATTATGCAAAAATTTGTGCAGTTGACAGACTTGGAAGGTGATTGTAAATGTAAAAGAGTGAGTTACACTGCCTTTTTGACAGTGCTCGTTAAGTGCTTCATGGCTTTGAAAGCCAGAAAAACACTTAGCCTTTTTTTTAATTTCTACAGTTACTAGTAGTACATGGAGCAGATAAAGCTCCATGTATTACAAAGAGTTATGTTCGGGTCACCAGTCCTAAACTAATATTACGTGTCCTTGACATAGATGTCAAGATTCTCCTCTTGAGCTACACTTAAGGTGAATATTTTGGCATCCATGTCTCGTACACATAATAAATGGGTTACAATTGGTGACCCAGTCATAATTCTCTATGTTATTTCCATTAATTGATGCAGGACAGCAGAAGAACAATTAATAAATCTTGACCACTATAGAGAAATGCACTGAAACAAGTGCTTAATCATACTCTTAGAAAATATATTATTCTTAATAGAAACTGGAAGACAGAATACCTTATTAATGTTTTCAGAGGACAAGGCACAAGAATGATACAGATGTAAAACATCTCAATTTTATTAGGCAGAAGTTGCAATGCATTATTGTTTGAGCAGATAAATGACTTTACCTTCCATTAGCAGAAAAAAAAAACATGCTGTTTCTGTTGCTTCCATTAAAGAAAACATAACTCTTAAGGTTTGAATAAAATGTAGTACAATCATATATTTCTAAATTTAGGCACACAAACTCTCCTCATCAGTTTGTAGAATGCTGACTACCCATGAACATTTATCAAGCATTTGACATTTAAGATGTTTCTAGAAGTTCTTAAAATCCTGTTTAGAAAATTATATTATGAAACCTATTAAAGGTTGCCATGGGAGAAAGTTACAGGACTTAATGGAGTATTCCCTGAAATCTATTTTATTACTTAAAACAACTGACATCTTTAAATAATGAAACAGCAGTCATCGTGTTCTCCTTCATGACGTCAGAAGCACATATTTCTACAATAAACCAAAAAGCTTAAAAAACACAATGGAAGAATTTTATTAAGAGTTTTTTTAACAAGACTATGGATATTTTATGAAAAGGTTTACCAATTTCATCGTAACTGATTGCAAAATCAATTGAAAAAGCAGTAAATACAAGAGACCAAGAGTGGTGTTCATAGTCAGTACATAGAATGATTATTGTGGCTATCTGCTTTGTCTACAAATGAGCACAGTCCAGCCACAATTTTTGGGGGTTTCAGACTTAATATCATTCAGAAAATGCAAGCAAACACACATTCTGGTAACTTACTAAGTTTATAACAGGAAGTCTGGACATGTCACCAAAAGACAACAGGCAGAAACAAATATTTTATTCTGCCTCTGTCTTTTGCTGGTTAGACCTTACCTGTGTGCCTAGATTTAGAAATAAATGATTGTGCTACATTTAAATCAGATATGGTGTAACACGACATATGCTAATGAAGTAGACTCTTACCTGTTTGTTAATCATAGTGGGATCTTAATGCTTTTACATGCCGTTTGCAGAGACGTTACATAAAGTGGAGTCTCGCCAATCATATCTACTTTTCAGTCTATGAAAATGCTGTCGCTTGTTGCTAGCCTTGCTATTTCTAGGTGTGAGGTGCCTACCTTTGCTGTGCCAAAACCTGTTGCACCCAGCTGCATGTGATGGCTAAGAAGGTGGAGATGAAGGAAGAGGATAACTCACTATAACTTTAATAATCAGGAAATTGACAGGTTCAGAGTGGACAAGGAGATTATAAAGGTCTTAGTGAACATGTATGACCCCCATAGGTATATTGGAGGAATGTATGGTCTTCCTATCTGTGTGGACACTAAGGTATGCATAGCCCTCTCTATACTTGCCATAAGGGCTTTTCAGAGACAGATTGGGAACACTTTTGGGATCACACAGGCTACTGCCTTGCAGGTACTGCAGCAGTTCCTGGATGTACTCGTGGCATGTGTAAATCAGTACATTCAGTTTCCTATGTTACCTCAGGACTGAGCCAGGACTACGGGTGCTTGTTATTGGGTGGCACATGTCCTTGATGTACTCAGTGTGATAAATTCCACCCATGTCAAAGAAAGTCTGAAAAAAATACTTTAAATCACACTAGCTATGCCCATGCTCTGATCCTAACTAGCATCATGTCTACAACTCAAGAACTATACTACAATTGTATTATGCATACTAAATGTGCTATGTAGAATTTCATATTTCTATCTTCTAGCTTGTGTCCCACACTTGCATAGTGCTCATTTCTGATTTAAAAATAGTATAAACAGTGTGTCTTATGTATTGTATAACTAACTGTCTGTTTGTTGTTTTGAATATATCACATTTCTGTGTGGAGCTTTTATCCTCAGGCCTCCGCTGAAAACGGACAAGTATCCAGTTGGATTATCCCGGTTAACAAATGTAAAATAAATAAATAAATAAATAAATGTTTCTACAACTCCATCAATTACCACATAGTATGTGATGCATGGGGGAGCATCACCAGCTTCTCTGCCCAGGCTCCTAGCAGTGCATGCAATTTCCATGTCTGGCACACTAGCTCAGTCTACCACCTCATCCTGCATGGTAGGAGGCCCAGTGCTCATCTTTTTGGTAGGCTGAAAAATATTTTTTCTATTGTATTTAAGTTGTTATTTATGTTAAAATTTATTACTGAATACTAAAATGTATTGAGAATACTAAGACACTTTTTCTTTGTTTTGCCCAACGCTCTTTTTTCTCTCTCTTTCTTTTTTCTTATTTTTCAGGAAATGTTGGATATCCACTGGAGCCATGGCTCATGACATCAGTGAGAAATCCAAGTGGAGCTGCAGAGGAGACCTATGGCATCTCCCTGTCCTAGACCTGTATTATCAATGAGAGGGTTTCCTGACTCATGAAGAGCTGTTTCAAGTGTCTGGATGAGTCAGGGGTACCCTTCAGTATGACTCAGCTACTGTGTGCAGGATGTTTACTGCATGTTGCATTCCACACAACATGATTATGCACCAGTCTGATGCTGCGGTGGTCCATGCTGCCACTGCATGTCCCTATTCCAAAACCACTATGACTAATGATGACCAGCTAGCAGTCTTAGTATTGGATCCTATGTGGCAGGCTCATGCACAGCATAGGGCTGTACAGGTAAAGAGGTGGCATCTAGTTCAGAACTAAGGACTGTGACATTCAGGTTAGGGTTTCCTTTCTTGTAAAATCACAAGAGTATAATTGATGCATGCAGTGATATCTGTGGGCTAGGTTCCCTATTAGATGAAAGAATGCTTAAAATGTTGATTATGACATACTCAAACTCGAGAATGTCAAAACAAGGAGTTTCGAAAAGTTACAGTTGGCCAGCCATGAGGAAGCCAATGGCTGATGTCAGAATGTTCACTCTGTCTCGCCGTTCTTGCAGTCCTCCAATGTGGTGCGGTCTCAATGTTCACCCTGTGTAATGTTATGACAGTCCTCCATTGTGGTGCGATCTTGGAGTTGGTATATTTAAGTAGGGAAGGGTGAGGGGGGCACAGCTGTTTGTCGATTTGTTTTTTTTTTTTTTGGGGAGGTTGTAATGGTGTACAGTACATTTTAGCCATCAGCCGTTGGCTTCCTGATGGCTGGCCAACTATAACTTTTCGAAACTCCGTGTTTCGATATTCTGGGGTTTTGTTTAGATGAACATTTGCTTAAAAGCTGTCGAGCATGTCGTATTCAACATTTTCAGCTCTGATTATGTCCAGCTGACTGTCTATGGTAGTGTTCTGAGTGCTAACAGTGTCACAGTATAATCGTGGTTGACCAACCAATGTCTCTTATGTTTCCTGGGGTAGCTCTAATAAAAATCTGCACCTGTCTCCCATTTTAAAGGTGTCACTGTGGACATTTTCACTTCTGAATACCTTGCCATAATTATTGAAGTGTTCATCTGGGTTTGGAGATACAGGTGAGGAGGTGCATGGTTGTCCAACCTTTACAAGCCTAAGTGCAATATCTGCAAGTGCTTGATTTTCTAATACACTGCCACTTCCTGCAGAGTTACTAACATGTTGTGGTGTGTGTAAGATCCTGCCATTAAACTCGGGGTCTGTTTGCCACTTTCCTGAGGTTATTTCATATGCTTTCATCATCATTATCACAAGCAGCCATTCTGCCATTGATATCCTCAAAATGCATTGGTATATGATGAAACAGTTTGTTTCAGATGCTGACCCTGTAAAAAAAAGAATTATATAAAAACATTATTCATAATTTTTATTTATTTATTTATTTGACATCTGTTGACCAGGTTAGTCTGACTGAGCCGTAGCCCTTTCTCGGGGGATACCCAGGAGAAAAGGTCTACAGGTAGTACATATGAATAGAATGTAATACTAATAATATAAAAATATAGAAAGTAAGTACATAGTTTACATTAGATGAGGTAAAAGCATCAAAGTTCTAAACAAAACTTATCCGATCATATTTGGCAGTACAATCACTGAACTAGTAAAACCATAATGTAATATAGGAAATATGTTCAGGATTTGAGCTGGTGATTATTACTTAAAGAAAGTAGGTAGGTTCAAAAGAAGTTAGAGTAGTCAGTAAATGGCAAGATATGAGTAGACTACTTAAGTGGATAGCATAAATAATAAAATAACATACACTGCTATATTCTTTATAGGGGGGGGGGGCACTTGCTGTGCTCAATGCCTTTGCTATTCTTTGCTGATGTAGAATATTCACCTAGTATATGCAGCTGTCCTTTTTAATGCAATCATTCATTGCCAGCATTCAATTCTCTGTATGACTATAGGTACTGTTTTTAAAATAAACTTCATGAGCAGATGAGTTTTGCTGCTGCAGACAGTCTATCTCATATTTATCCCCCCAGATAGAGACAAGGCATTCCTTTTCTGGTGTTAAATGGATAATTGGTACAGCCTCCCAGCACTGGTATGGGCAATTGCATTCTGCCCCGCTTTGCTTCTAGCACATCCTACCGTATTCATTTGCCGTCTTTTTGCATGTGTTAATGTGTGGTTTCTGCCATGCACTGCATTAATGTCAAGGACAAGTTGATTCCAGGCTTTTTCCCTCTGAGCTCATTTGGGCCCCCCTTTACCAAACAGATATTTCCCATATGTCCCAAAGATTGCCATGAGGGCACTATTTTCCTCATGGCTGACCTGACCCCTTGTTTTGCACCATTACTGCATATTAAAAAAAGAAAGCAATTCCAGTCATAAACCAAAACATTTTAGATGTAATCATCATCCAAACTGCACAAAAAATTACCATGTGTGCTTACCAACTTCATAAAGAATGTTAGGTTACACAAACCACATAATTGTGCAAACACTTCACACTTTCCCATGTCCTGCACATGTCCTGTGCAGCCATATGTGTTATTCTGTTCATAAATAATAGATGCAGCAATATAGTATTCCAGAAGATATCCACCATGCATCTTGAAGGCATAGCAGACAAAAAATATATATTTATATATTTATTTAACTATTTATTTATTTATTTATTTGATTATTCATTCATTCAATTAACTATACTGATGCCAACCACTGCACCACCATAGGCCCCTACCCCATTAACATCAGGGTCATCCACTGCCCCTCCATCTGGCAGTGGAAATTTTGAGGCTTTGTGGGCTGGGATTCCTGCAAGCACATCAACACTTCTTCCCTTATCCTTTCATTTATACTCTCTTAAATAATTCCCACCAACACTGCCCACTCATATTAAAAAAATAAATAAAAAAGGGGGTCTCTTCCTCCCAAAAAACATTATACCACTTCTCTCCCACCTTCTCTAATACAACTCTCTTGATATTATTCTTTCTTTGTTCACTTCTTTGTTGCATCTCCCTTTTTTCAAAGTTTTATATATTCCCCTTACCGTTCTTTAATTAAATTATCAGGGTGTCTGCATAAGGACACCCTTATATAAAATATGCAGCTTGTCTCAGGTACTTTAAACATGACTGCACACAGCCACATCTGTCTGTAATATCTGAATATATATGGGATACTACAAAGTAATACAAATCTTAATGGTTTTCCCTTAATCTTTTGCATCTGCTTAATCCTTGACTTTACTTGCTTTACACTTTTGGCTTAAGTAGGTGTGCTCTTCAAAATATCTTTGTTTTCCTTATTCATTGCAAATGTGCTGCACTTGACTTATTTACATATTAGCGTAGCAGTGCTCCTTGCACATAACAGCCATATGCATGTGCAGTACCAGACTATAAATAGCACCCCCAAAGGTTTATAAATGGCTGAAAGAAAAAAAAAATACTTTGAAGTTGTCAGAACCTACAGCAAAGTAGGATTTATTACTTGTAGAACTTCCTCAACCATAGTAGTGAAATAATATGGTTTAAGCCAGTTCCCTCATGCACTCTGATTTTACTTTAAGGAGTCTTAGACAAGGTAGAAAACTTTTCCAAAAATATAGTCACTAATCACTTTGAGTGAGTTATCAGGATATCACCCTTAACTGCACTAATAATAAGGCTTCTTATAACACTTCAGATTTGCCTACTGTGTAATTTCCTAGAATTTATAAACTCAAATGCTCTGGTTCAACTGGTCAACACTCCCAACAGAGGTGACAACATATTGGACCTGGTCATCACCAACATGGGCGACCGGTGTTCTACATTGGAGGTCAACCCCTCGCTGGTTAGATCTGACCATAAACAAATCACTTTGGATATCCACATTCTGCCCCCACCTCGGACAAGGAAACCACCATGAAAAACTTTTCAAAAGCAAACTTCACGTTACTTAAGGCCGAGGTGGAAAGTTTCAAAGTCCCCATGCTGAAGGATAATGCTGTCCGAGCTTTACTAATGCATTCTACGGGCACCTACAAGAATGCATGGATCCTGCCATCCCAAGCAAAACCAAGACTCACTCCTTCAAGAAAAGGAATCCAGTCTGGTGGACTCCTGCCATAAACAAGCTATACAATAGAAGGAGGAATCTAGTACAGAAAAGAGTAAAATCCTAAGAAGGGAAGACATCCCTGATCAGTATCAGCAAGAAACTACGATCCCTCATAAAATCATCGAAGGCGAGCTTTGAAAGAAAAATTGCCAAGGACTCCAAAGATAACCACAAGGCATTCTTTAGCTATGTCAAGAATCTAAGTGACAATGCTCAGATCTGCTCGGAGTTAGTGCAGAATGGCACAAAATACACTGAACCAACCAACATCGCCAACATCCTGGCAGACAAGTTCAGCGCAGACTTCATCCCCCTCTCACCCCCAAAAGGGCCCATAACCATACTAGAAGAATGTAGAGTCCCTGAAATCACATACACTCAGGTTAAAACAGCCCTCTCCAAAGCCAAAAACACAGCATCAATGGGGCTGGATGGTGTTCCAGGCTGCGTCCTACATGAGCTCAAAGCTGAACTAACCCCTCACCTAAACACACTGTTCAAACTCAGCCTCTCCACAGGCTACGTACCCATAGAGAGGTGCACAGCAATGGTTATTCCACTCCACAAAGGTGGAGCCACAACAGACCTCGGGAACTATCACCCTATAAGCCTGACTAGCTTGGTCTGCAAGGCTATGGAGCTTATCATCATGGCACTCATTAACAGAGACATTGGGAACCTCCAAACACTGGACCCTACCCAGTTCGGCTTTGTTAAGGGTAGATCATGCCTACTAAACCTGGTGGACTTCTTTGAGACAGTTACCAAGGCTATAGACGAGGGAAAGGTGGTACACACAGCCTACCTAAACCTTGTTAAGGCCTTCAACACCATTTCCCATTCTGGTATTATAGACAAGCTTACCAGCCTGAACATAAACCCCTATGTCACAAGATGGGTTGCCAACTGGCTCATGGACAGAACCCACATGATGAGAGTTGCAGGAGCTAGGTCTGACTCTAAACCGGTTACAAGTGGTGTTCCCCAGGGCTCAGTCCTGGGATCCCTCCTGTTCGGCATATACTTCTCATAGGTACAGGCAAGCACAGGAGGACTATGGCTAACCAAGTTCACAGACGACTGTAAACTAGGGGCTATAATTGACTCTCCAGCTGACACAGACATCTTCCAAAAGGGTCTCACTGAGACGGATACCTGGTGTCAAAATCATGGCCTCAAGCTAAATGTCAAAAAGCGCATAGTCATCCCCTTTGGAAAAAACAAAGTAACTACCACATAGGTGGCAGTCCCCTAAATACAGAAGATGTAATAAGGGATCTGGGGACCCAAGTAGATAGTAACCTCACCTTTGATAATCACATTGCCAAAGTGGTTAGAAAATCCTTCTACGTGGCCCACCTAATCACAAAAGGATTTGCATCTAGATCAAAAGTGGTCATTGTGCCCCTCTACTCATCACTCATCAGACCCATCATAGAGTACAAAGCCCCATTTGGGATGTACCTTACAAGACACCTGCAACAGCTGGAAAGACCACAGAAGTACCTCACCAAGAGGATCACTGGCCTCAAACAAATGCCCTATGCAGCTCGACTGAAGAAACTCCAGCTGTACTCGGTTGCATACTGCCTACTCAGAGGTGATCTCTGCCTGACATACAAGGCCATGTCCAACCCAGAATTGATGGACATGCTCCACCTAAAGAAAACCTTATCCCCTCGAACCACATGCTCTAGGGATCTAAACCTCACCGCAACAATAAATAGGACATGCTGAAGGGATAGATTCCTGTCCTAGAGACTTCCCATGCTATGGAACAAGATTCCAATCTACATTAGGCAGAGCTCCTTGCTAACACTCTTCAAAAGAAACCTTGACGAGTGGATGGGAAACAGAAAGTTTACCCCGGGGATCACTTCAATGGCTCTGCTGGACAGAGACACAGGGAACTAATCTAAGGGGGTGGCAAAAGCCAACACATTCTGGCTAGGCTTATAAATGCCTTCGGGCAGATAGCCTAGTACCTACCTATGAACCTATGAACCTATAAGCCTGACCAGCCTCATCTGTATGATCATGGATTTTATCATTATGGACCTCATAAATAAAGACATAGGTGATCTCCAATCCTGGATTTTACCTAATTCAGCTTCATGAAGGGCAGATCCTGCCTGTTAAATCTGGTGGATTTCTTTCAAAGTGTGACCAAGGTCATTGATGAGGGCAAATATGCGCACACAGCATACCTCAACTTGGCAAAGGCTTTCGACACAATCCTACATTCAGGCATTACCAATAAACTTAGCAAACTGAATGTAAATCCCTTCATTGTAAGATGGGTTGCCAACTGACTTGACAAACCGGACATGCACTATCAAAGTGGGTACTCCACATCAACCAGCAGACCAGTAACCAGCAGGTGCCACAGGGGTCAGTGCTGGGACACTACTGTTTGGTATATACTTCTCAAAAGTTCAGGTCAAAACTAAAGGGTTAGGGCTGAGCAAGTTTGCAGACAACTGTAAACTAGGTGCAATCATTAAATCCTCAAATAATGTCAGTATACTCCAGGATGGTCTCACACATACCACCAACTGGTGTATTAGTCACAGTCTCAAACTGAATGCAAAGAAATTCATCATCATTCCCTTCAGCACAATGTCCCTTCACACTATCAAATCAATAACAGCACCCTAAGTACTCATGAAGTGGTAAGGGACCTGAGATCACAGGTTGACAGCAACTTTAACTTTGACCACCTTGTGTCTACCATTGTATGGAAAGATTTCCACATAGCTCACTTGATTAGTAAAGGCATCATCTCGAGAGCAAAAGGAGTTATAACCCTCCGATACTCAGCACTTATCCAGCCCATATTTGAGTATAATGTCCCATTCAGTATGTATCGTACTAAACACCTACAGTGATTAGAGAGACTTCAGTGGTTTCCAAAAAAGAAGATCAAGGACCTACAGCATGTGCTTTACATGGACCAACTAAAATCCCTGTAACTATACTCTGTATTGTATAGACTTCTTAGAGGAAACTTATGCCCGGCCTACAGAGCAACTCAAGATCCATACTTAATGAACTTACTGCATATCCATAAATTAAATGGGTCAAGAGTTACTCATTCCAGGGCCTTAAATATGGCCTGCGACTTAAATAAGACATGCTAGAGAGACAGATTTATCTCCCAGTGACTGCCATGTCTTTGCAACAGGCTACCAATTCATGTGAAACAGAGCACCTCTATGACACTGTTCAAGAGGAACCTGGATGACTGGATGGGGTACAGTAAATTCTTACTGGGATAGTGCCCACAACCCTCCTGGACATGGTTAGTCTTCACTAAATGCAATCTTGGGTATTGACTAGTATCTCTATGGAACTACTTTGGATTGAAACGGCTAGGCTTAAAATGACCTCCGTTTCGATAGCCTAGTAATCACCTATGATTCTATGATCCTATGAACATGACCTTTTTTCCTTCTACTAATTCTATTTAACACATGTAGCCCTCTGCATGCTTTTCTTCATACAATATATTTTAGCGGTTAAATGGGAGCATATTTGTCTGTCATCGAATAAATCTGTCTCTATAATAAATTCCAACAAACAGTTATTGCTTGATATTTTGCAACCTTAAATCAATCACAGCTGGTCAGCTCCTTACAAATCATGGCATAATCAGCATGGCAGGTTTAAGTTTTGAAGAGCAATCATAAAAAGTAACTACTATCAAGAATTTGTTAACCACTCAATAGACACAAAAGTGATCAGAATAGAGCAATTCCAGCTCAGTATCATAGTAAGTGACTGCATCCATATCCTTAATCCAAACAATATCCCAAATGTTATTCTTTCCAGTTGGTTTGTCATCCGTTTGCAAGTAACCAATTTTGCTGCCAGTTCTTATAATGGAATCATTCCCTTTATTTCTCAAGGACAAATTGCCCCAACTCATATGTGGCACATTCAGATCACCCATAACCATATCAAACTTCTATTGAAAAAAATGAGAAGGAAAGCACGAAACGTATCTAAGATATAATTTAAGTGACTGAGGATCTCTAAAAAGGACTACCTTCTAATTTATATACCCACACTGATATGCATTCCAGTAGTTTTGGTGACATTTCTAGGAAAACACAATACATGACAAAATACTGTTTTAAAAGTATACCAATACACCACCATCTTTTTTGTTTGTCCTAAAATTGTGATGCACCTAAATCCCTCAAGCACTGCAGTTTTATCGGTGGCATTAAACCATGTCTCGGTTGTAAAATAAAGTCTGACCTCAACACCTGAAAAATTTCTAGTGCTACATAAAAGGCATTTCAGTTTGAAGTTTTGTGTTCTGTCATATTTTTTACAGTGGTATAATAAAATAAATGGTCAGATTAATTTAATTAATCTTGAGTTAATCAGCCTGTTACCCTGATGACTATGAGGTGCTACATTGATAAAAAAGAAGCTAAAGTTCAATTTGTAGCACTTAGATATAATGAAGTAAAAAGTACCTGACAACCTAATGTGAAGAAATTCATCCTGATATAGTCACTCTCAGAAAATGTTAGCTACAGATACAGTGGTAGATGATAAAGTAGAAAAGTTTTATTAACTACTCTAAGAAAAAATCTTATCCGTTGGCTGATGCCTGCAATCTTGGAAACTGGACCCCAACCAGTGGGTGTCATTGACTGCAATTTTATTACAGTAGAATGGAAATTTCCCAAGGAACCACTTCCCAAAATATAATCTATCTATCTGTCTATCTATCTATCTATCTATCTATCTATCTATCTATCTATCTATTCCTTAGTTGCTGACATTGGTATTGGTATCTTATTTTGTAATTTTACAAACACTGCCATGTATATTTGCAACAAAAACAGTACAATAATTCAAACATAACACTTGCAAGGAGCACAGTTCTGACACACTTTAAGGTTATTAATGTCTTTTTAGGTCAGTTATGGCAGTGGTTTAAATGACAACATGAAATCAACAAATCTGGAATTGTTGAATTCACATCCATATTAACAACATTTATGCTTGATGATAGCTATGACCACACATGATACTTATTCGTATACTCCCATCCACAACACTCCTTGGTTATCATTTCTGTGAGCACCGTTACAAATACAACTGTAATTTGGCATTTACTACTGCACCTGCAATATTTACCAGTGTTTGTTCACCTTAGAATTAATGGAGTTGATATCTACCTTTATTTTGATGGCTGTCTGATTCAGGTTGATTTTCTATAGAGCTAACACATTACAGCTCAACAAAATATGTGCTACTTCCAGAACCTGAGTATATGTAGGACCTATAGCAGCATTCAGTTATAAGTGAAAAAGTATAATCCATTAATGCCATTTGCAAGCAGCAGACAACCCTCTTAGCCCCTTACCTTTTTTAGCTAGTTCTAATAGCAGTAAGGGTTAAGGAAATACTAGCCTTCGGATTCCATGCAGCATTAGTGGAAAAATGCAGTTTGCAAATATAAAAATGTGACTGCAGTTCCCAATTGTGTGACTCGTGCAAGTCAGTTGTGATGGCCCACATGCTTATGCTATAAACCAAAACATGTCATATAATGATAGGTGCTTTCTCACTTGTAGCAGACATTGTTATGAGAAAAAATGTACAACAGCATTACTGTTTACCTGCAGAGGATTAAAGCATACCATTTCTCATAAGGGACTATAAACATTTGTAATTACTGATGTTATTACTGTGATTACAAATGCTAATGGGTTTACTACGATGTTAAAATCTGTGTTTATGATTAATTGTGTGATCACTATTTTATACTCCTATAAATGATTTAGGACCACCTGCCTTTTTTACACAAATACCAGTTATCATCTGTGCACTATGCTTGCTTGCAACATTCCAATAATGGGCTTATGGAGATCCAAATGCTCAATCCTTTCACTTCAAGACTATATTACTGCAGCACCAGAGAAAATCAGAACCTTACCTTCACGATCTGATATCAGACCTCTCAACAGGGATGCTGTAGAGTAGAGCACATTCTAATGCTACTGATAGCTTTAACTCACAGAGAGGGATGGTGTTTGGCACATATCTCTCAACTGTACAGATTTTCACAGAATGGCCAGATTTTTACCTCATATTTTGGTCCATTGTTCATAACATTGTGGTTTTCTGGCAAATCATTGGCAAATCACTGAGTAGTGAATTCAGGAAATAATGACAGGCATTTGAAATTCAGACAATATCATTCAGAAATTTTACATTAATGCAAAAACCTGTTACTGTATCAACTTTCTGAGTTTGTAAGAACAATATTTAAAAATTGTCTCTATTTTTGGAGCTTTGTTGCCCAATTAGATGTGCCTTTGTCCAGATTTTTTGCTTTAAGAGGTTGAGAGGTATGGTTTGGCATAATGATTAAGGTGATTATCTCAGAGACAAAAGATACAGAATTTGATTCTCACCTTTGAGGGAAAGCTGGCTAAGGTTAAAATGGCTCACAGGGGCAGTTAGCCTAGTACTTACCTATATACCTATGAAGCTATGGACCATACTAGATTGCTGTAAGACTGTGATCTTGACAAACTTTACACTAATTTCCACTTCTGCATCTATTATAGAGAAGAAACAATCTCCCAAGTTTAAATAAACACAGAATCATCTACTTTTCTGGTCTCGAGACAGCCCACTCTGGGAGGGCATTCTCGGACCCTTGTTCTGAATGATGAGTGATCTGACTTTAGAACTCCTCCACAGCATAATACTTAGGTTCAACATGCTCACTGATAAGTACTGTAGCCTAGTATAAGTGCAAATTGTGCATTAAGGAAAATGATACAACAGTTCATATTATGGAAATCTGTGCATGCTTCTGGTTATGTAGAATGCTGTCAACTGAAGCCAATATGTTATAGTGAGTTTACACAGAGGAAATTAGTGCAAGTGTGAGCAATATACTAGAAATATATACTACAAACGGAAATAGCACCAGGAAGCAATAAGGACCAACCACTAATTTAACGATAATAATATGAAACAAACTGGTGAGCAGAAAAATAAAAAACACACTCTTTACTAACGCATTCCAGACCAACACAGCATTTTCGTTGTTTTCATCAGAAGTTTCATCAATGCTGTGATATATTTTAATGCACACAAAGCCAGAAGTATAATTTCTCTAAATTTCGCAAACATGAATTTTTATATCTTGAAATAGACAATCTACATATATTGTCTTAGATCACTTTTGTTTGTTCATACAGTATGAGTGTGTATATATATATATATATATATATATATATATATATATATATATATATATATATTTAGTTGTCCTGGTCCCCTTCAAGAAACACATCAAACTGAAAGACATTTGACGACCTTTATTAATTTTCCATAAACATAAAAGTTACTCAATATTCATTCATTTCAGCCAAACATGATGCAGATGAAATAACTCCATGTAACATAACCTTAGGACAGGACAGTGTAAACCTGCTCATCCTGATCAGTAAGCAGCATCCATACCTCCACTCACTTACTTATGAAGCAGCGTACCCGCTCACTTCCTTTACCATTTGATGCATTATACCATCAACCAATAAGCAGCTTCCTCCACTTGCTTATGTACTTGTCAAGCAGCGTAACCGCTCACTTTCCTTTCCCAACTTATTGAATTGACCATCCAACACCAGAGGGGGAACAGAAGAGGGCATGCCTGCCCTTTTCTCTGCCCACCAGCCTACCCAGGCTGTTCCCCCTCTCTCCATCACACTTCCATCATCTAGACACCATTAGGGGATAAGGCCAAACATCATTCGGTGTACAATAATTACCAGGACATTACCAGCCCCTGACAATTACCTAATGATTACCAGGGCATGACCTGCCACTGGAGCAGGAATACTCAACCCCCAACCACCGAAACCACCCTTCCCATAGCAACCCTGTTTACTTGCCCAATGACATGTAGAAACAACCTGAAAACTTTCAAATACCATTTAACAGCCAACTTGCCAACACCAACTACCCATTATAAACAGTAAGGCACCCAAACCCCATGAAAGCTTTATCAAACTGACCCCTCTTAGCTCTATTAGTACCCTTGAATGCCTCCAGCAATATACCAAACTTAAAAATGCCCAATGCAACCTGGTCGAAACAAGATTAGTGACATGCCAACTTCGTCCAGAATGTAATAAATAAACCATATCCTTTCTCTCCTTCAAGTACGGTAAATCAAAACCGCACTTCCCATGCAAGGACACCCCATCTAGCTCGCCACCTGAACCCACTTACTCAATGCAAACCACTAATCCCTCACCCCTGAAGGCTGCAACCCTACCTGAGCCAAACCAAGAAGAAAAAGAAGAGAACCCCAGCTAACAGTAATACAGTGTAAATTCACTCCTGATGCTCCCCACCCAAAACAAGCAAAACAAACCATTACATTGTAACTATTGGGAAGAAAATATAACAAACAATTCCATATGTGGCTGCCTTGTTGGAAGACCATGAACTCTTTTTACACCACTCCATTACCCGATATCATCCGCGACCTCCTCTCTCGCCTGTTGAAGCCACCTTCCTTCAACCTACCAAGTAATGCCCAGTCAGCCCTTCTCCATTTGCAACCTCCGAGGGATCTGTAAAAGAAAAACTGTAAATACTTCACACATAATCACAGCTTCTTAATGACAGTATGCACCACCACTGGCATATCTCCTTCATCAACTGCATAAAATGCATATACTACCACATACAAAACACCAATGAAACTTAAGATGTGTTAACAAAAATATCTGTAAGATTTCCTCCACACCTCACAGAGTCACAATACAACTGATACCCATGTGAAATAAAACATATTAATGCATTAAAAGGCCTATTCTATAAATAAATATAGCACTCTTTTCCCAAACCAAGTAGTTCCCAACAACATTGTTAACCATAATTAAGGCAAAGAAAAAAAAACACATCCATAGTCATGCTATTATAGCCTATTACCAAACCTGAGGTGTAAACCCCCCCCCCCACACACACGGCTCTACTTATATCCCTTTGGACACTGGCAACAATCACCCATGTCCCTCTTAAATAAGAGCAACATGCAGTACACACTGGATTAAGGAGTCTTGCTTACCTGAAGCTGGCTAGTTCATCAAAAGCTTAGAGAAATTAACCTAGTAACTACCCACGCTCCTAAAATTGGTGCTGGTCCTCCCACCAGTAAGAACCCAAACTACCCCTAAGCAAATATCAAACCCTGTTATAACTTGCTTGTCCTCAACATCCTCCCTTGGCCTTACACTACCCACCTTGAGAAATGCCTTAATGAATACAGAACAAACACTTGTTAACATACCATCTACCAGACATCAACCCAGCCTCCACCAGCATAATACCTTACCTCGAAATACAAGTGCATAATAACCGTAAATAAAACAAATATAGAAAAACTGACTTGTAAGGGCCCTAGCACTAGTAACCTAGTGACTTCCTTTGCCTTTATTGGGACATGCCTTGAACAGGCTCCATCACTTCGAATCCTCTTCCTTCAGGACACCAACCACAGCCCACTCAATTCTACACCTCTGCAATCTGCAGAAGGAAACAAACCACTAATCTTTACAGGAACAGAAACAAGGATGAACCTCAGACCCAACCACTTATGTCTAGGTAGCAAACACCTTATCACCATGACCCCCCTTTTACTGGCTACCCTATGTCATGTCAGATATGAGAACCCCAAATGGCATCTCTAACGTAAATCAGCCATGATTTACTCGTGCGCCACCTTTTATGAAAGATGGACCAAAATATGACACAAATCTGTGCATTCTGCAAAATCTGTGCAGCTGAAAATGTGACTCACCACCTGTGATCCCCTTCAAGAGGAAAGCAGCAGCTGAACTACATGCTGCATACCCAACTGACCCCACTGACAACCCAAACACCTACTCCCACCAGCCAAGTCCACCACTCCATGACCACAGAGCAAGGACCCAACCTACACTCTCCTATTTCTTGTCCTGACAATACCTGTCTTCAAACCCCCACTGCATCCCACAAGCCATCAAAGTGCTTGCGAACTCAACATGTTAAATCTCCCCCTCAATCTCAAAGCAATAAATGTGGCCAAAACCACCCCCAAGGGGGGCAACCTTCAACCATTGCCCCTACAAACCCAAAACTACAAGCACTGCAGATCCCACAGCAGCATACTTTGTAGCCGCTCATGCAGGCTGCACTCAAGTGTTCAAACCTCCTGCAGGCCTGCAATCCCCACCGTGAGCATGGGATACACTCCCATATCACTCAAGTGTACCTCATTGTAAGGAATGTACCTCATTTTAAGGTCTTAAAAAGTTCATGTTCCTCGAAGGTCCGCATTGAAAGGGTCTATCACAACTCAGTGTTAGGAATTTAATTGATATCCATGGTAATAGTGTCTGCTTTACTGAGCCTTATATCATCCAGTCAAAACTGAACAGGAAGAGGCCACACATGATAATCCTGTGCTGACTGTTATTTTCTGCACTGCTTTACCCATGCTGCTTGTTTCTCTCTTACATATTAACAAGGAAAATAAGTAACAGCAATTACTTAATCGTGATGACAAATAGTTGTCGCCATTTTAGCAACTCTTAAATGACCACAGGACCGACCATTCTGCAGGCTAAACTATTACCCCCCCCCCCACTGTGACAAAATTATCTTGACTTTCAGACATTATACATTCTTTTCTCTCATACTACTCCATCCTGTATTCTGCATGTGTTAACACTTGCATACCTTAAGCTTCAGCACAAACAAGTGTGTCACAGCTTTAATGCAACTGGCTACCATGTTGACCTTCCTCATACAAATACGAGGTTTTGCATTAGCATGAATTTTCTGAAAGGTATGAAGTCTGAAACTCAATTGTCCATCATTATTTGAACTATAGTCCTCAAAGATTTGCCAGTGATTTGCGAGAAACTACCATTTTGAGAATATGTGACTCTGACAATATTCTTATCTAAACACAAATACCAGGATGAAAAATAAAGGATAATATTACTCAGAGTGCTGTGGCACCCAGCTATAGAACTTAATCTACTAATTTCAAGGCTTTGTTATGTGTTTACTGCATTCATAGTACCAACCTTCAGAACTGCAGGCATTCAATAAAACCATATGGCACGAACCTCCAGGGTAATCATATGGGTAATCATATAATTCTGAATCAACCAGTGCAAACCTTTCATGCTTCAATGGGAGAGAATGTCATAATGTATTTATTTTATTGCTGTACTGCATGTACATTTTTATAGCTTTAATTTGTCCTGAGCAAGAAATCTGTACAAAGCCATGAACAATGGAGGAACCAAACTGACAATTAACTTTGGTATGAGAAACCCACTAAACACCTCTCAACCTCAGAAAAAGCACCCGCATTACAAATTTATATCATGACCCGAACAGCAGTATGCTTTTACAGCTAAATACTTGTCATTGGTAGAACAATAAACTGTAATATTGTTAAGGACTACAAAACACTACAGTAACTGCTTTACCATACAAAACAAATGCACCTCAATAAAAGTGCTAGAACTTTTATTAGAAATCTCCCCAAAAGCATAACAGCTAAAATGAAGGACTTCCTACCTATAAAACATGTTCAACTTAATTTTACAATACCTTGACAATGGATGTGGATAGTGCCAGGCCTGTTCCCATAATACTTTGAAAATTAACTATGAACCACATGTTAAGTACTTATTATGTACTGTCTTTTTTTCCTTTAGCAGCAACAAGCTACTCTTGGTTTCTATCTGTTCTCTTGTTACTGTTATAATTAAATTAAGAATTACACGCTAACATGTCCCCAACATTTCCAATCCACAAATGCACTTGTATGAGCCACAGTCCACGCTTTACAGCTACAGACCCAATGTCCCATCGGAAACAAAACAAGCCTACGCAAGGACGAAAGCACACCAACTCCCATGACCATTAATGCCACTGATACAACAAACAGCAGTAACATCAAGTTTGCACCCTGTATCAGAAGACACAGCATCCAGCCACCACGCAAATCCACCTCCTGCACAGAAAAGCTGCCTTTTTTTTTGGCAGCTGGAAGGATTGTATTATACTTTCTCTGAATTAACACAAATATTTCTGTATGACATGATAAAGTAAAACCAAAAACAAGTCATTTTCTACCTTATACTACTTTCTAGGATATAATACGAGTGAAATGGGGATGTCAGTAGTGTGACCCTGCCCAAAAGCACAGCACCTATAAACAGCCAAACGGAAAAGGCAACACTCAGAGGCCAGAAACAACATAACATGCTGAACCCCCTCCTGACCCTGATCAAAATATAGTTCTCATGTGAGGTTTTGTAGAGATATGAGGCCCTAGCCGCTACTATAAGCAATACTCACAGCCACTTCTCAGCCACACAACAGTCCCGTCAACCCCCACAATCATTTGTGCCTTATGGCACATAAGCAGTACTGCCATTCTTTATTGGAAGCTCCTGACATGTTGTTCAAATAGGGGACTGCTAACCGTTTATTCTGTCCTAAGACCAAAATGAGCCACTCAAGCCCTTACCAGAAGGAAAAAAAAAACACCACTATTGAAGCAGCATCTAACCACCATGCAGAGTCCCCGTGAACCACACAATTACTCCAATTTATGACAGCACAAAGAAATTGCGCCAACCCCCCTCCTCCATAACGTTAATGCATGTGATGCAGGCGTGCCAACATACACGTAAAGCTGACATTTCCTTCCAACATTGAAAACTAGTAGTTTTAATTTTCTTTTTTTTTTTTATGATCCCCAAGCCCACATCCTATTAGGAAACAAAATAGGAAGTCACACAATTCTGGCAGTTATGAGGAGGCAACCAAATGCTCAACATTTAAACAGCTACAAGGAAGAGCCATATTGTAGCTAATTAACCTAGGCTGTGCACCAGCTCGTTAAGTACAACGTAAAATGAAAGGCTGGTATTATCTCACATAAATTACTCCTGACTCAGATTACATAGCTAACTACATGAAAGCAGCTACATTACTACAACTGTTATGAGAGGCGCAAACTAGGACACTCAAACCCAGAAAATAGAGACAGGTGGTCCTCTCCCCCATTACTGCATGCACCATACCGTGAACGACTGAAATCCATACAGAGCAAGAAAAACCTGCTCGTCATGATCCTCCCTGACAAAGGCACCGGTCTCCATCCAACTCCAAAGCATGCCGTCCACTTTCCACACAGGAGCAGTTATAATTTAAAGCTAAATGATGAAAAACAAACAATGAGCAGTTCTACTGGACACCAACCCACCAAACATGGGAAACCCTAGAAGACCACAATCACAGCATATATCCCAAAGGGAAAGATGAACCACATCTACTCTATATTGCACTAGCTAAAAGGTGAACAGAAGCTATGCAAACCACCCCCAACTGACAGCCATACCCCACAGCACATTACCCCACTTATTCCCAAGAATATATATAACGGAGGAAGGAAGAAGAAGAAAATGTACCTGTACAGATCACCTGCTTCCTCCAAGCAAACCTCCCAAGGCCTTCCTGGTCTACAGGAACACCTAAAGGTCCTCAGGGACGTAGTAGTTGCTTTAGCAAGTTCGTGCCAAAATGTGACTCCTACTCTAGTTACACTTATCTAATATCCTTTTAGCCCCTCCCTCCCTACCCCTACCTCACTTCCTCCCAAACCTTATCCATTCCTATTTAACCCTATCCTCCCCTTATCCTCCCAGTTCCTGCTACTCTATCTAACCCCCCCTTGAAGATGTCCCTGAACAAATTGGTCTGTTCCAAGCCTCATATATATATATATATATATATATATATATATATATATATATATATATATATATATATATATACACACACACACACACACACACACATTTAAAAAAGAACATTTAACAGTATAACTAACAACATAAATAATGATAATCTCTCAAGATGGACAGTTTGCAGTGCAAATATCGATGACAGTTTATATAACTTAAGGTTTAATCAGGCTTCATGGAATGAATTTAAGTTACTTTTGGGAATATTAACATATTATAGAAATATTACATTTTCATAATTATTGTCAAACAGCTAGCAACATGTCAGGTGTATTGTATTATGCCTGGACAGTCGTAATGTGTTTTGTCTTCATCTTCATCATTTCAAACCACTTCTCTCAATAAGATGTCATTTTGTCTCTGTTAAAGAAATTTGAATCCCAGGTGATAATGACTGATTAATATCTCCACTAAGACATGCTGTAGGTGGATTGGACACTCTAAATTGGTCCTAGGCGTGAGTGTATGCATGTGTGTGCCTTCTGTGGAAGGTTGGGCTGGCAACTCGACACTGTAAAACTCCACTGCCAATCATGAGCGGACAGGTGATCCGCTGTGGTGACCCCTAACCGGGAAAAAGCCGAAAGAAGAAGAAGTCTCATTTTATTACTCATACCATGCTCCATCTTACACTACTTAGTACTAACTGATAGTCACTTAGTCTCATTTTATTCCTCATACTATGCCCCATCTTACACTACTTAGTACTGTCTGATAAGTCACTTAGTGAAGGAAGACAGCCCCAAAACATGTCAGGACATTTTAAGGAGTTATGGGGACTGAATAAAGTTTAAAAAAGGCTATAGGTGTGAATGAATTAAAGGCAAATTTATTTCTGCTTTATACTTACTGTAGTTCTCAAAACTTTGCTACCAGTTACAAGTGTGGTTCTAGGCATTGTTTTGACAGCACACTTACAACTATACATCCCTCAGTCAGGTCTATTAATTTGTCTTCAATAACTAAATTACAATAACTTACTTATCAAATGAAGAATACTGGCTTCTCCATTGGTTTCAGCCATTTCTTTGATGGGTTAGCTAGGTCAAATACTTGAGACCAAGCAAGTTTGTCAAGTGTAGAAATATTTGCCTCAAACTTTTGGGCACAGACTGATGGAATAACCCTGAATGAGTGTCTCTGTCATTAATGTCATGTAGTCATTTGGCTAGTGCAGGTCCAAAGCAAAGTACGTTTTTTGGAATTCACATTTAAAATGGGTTATCAATGTATCCCACAAGACATTTGGCTAATGTCTCCTTTCAGCTGTTTTATCAAAGGCTAACCCACCAGTTCTCTATTGTAGGGCATTTTCTCATTCTGTCCAACCAATACAGAAGGCCTGGATGCTTGACTTCTCAGTTTGGATGTGCAGTGATCTCATGATCTTGTTTAGAACACTGTAAAGAGACTGAAAACAAAATTAAGAATGGCACACAAACTTAAGCCAAAATGAAGAGGTCAAATAAATTACTGCACTAAATCAGAAGCAAGATACTTTTGCCCAGTTTATACAACTAAAGAAATTTTAAGGTGGAAGAGAAAGGAAACAAGATTATTTTTTCCTTAAAATAATTTAGGAGTTATGGGTATTAAATAAAGTATGAAAAGGTACAAGCTGAAAGTGAAGAACTAATCAGATGTACAAAAAGATGGGCTTAGCAGATAAAGGATCAGAAAAAAAGGAAAATGGGTAAAAACATTAATGTGCTGCAGGAACGAAAATTATATTGCAGGGTGACAGAAACATATGACGTGGATCTTGAGCCAACTATTAAGTGTAAACATATGAAAGATTAACATAAAACTCAGAGCAAACTTTTTGAGGTAGAAAAAAGCTAACTTATAGGAAACAAACAGTAACTACTTGCCTCATATGCTGAATTGATGTAAGAAAGTCAGATGATAAAACGAAGGAGATGAAGCTAATCCCAGTGGAAAATAGTGCGTCTGGGAGGAAATTAAGAAAAATGCTACATCATGGAAAACTCTTAAGAAATAAAAACTACCCTGGAAAAGGACGCTCCTGTTAAAGAGTTTAAGAGAAAGAAATGGAGATAAAGATACTAAATGAGCAAATTATTTGCCTTAAACAGTACATAAAGTATGACTGCTGTGACAGACCTGCAAAAATAAAGAAAGATTTGCTGTTAAAGCATCAGGAGCCAGAAACAGGATGTAAGAACTTGCCAGCTATGTAAAACTTAGTTTTCAGAGCTCTGCAGAAGTACTTAGTGTTGAATATAGCCTAGGTATACAGTTTATAATAAAATAATCACTTTCTGCCTCTGATTTACTTTTTCCTGAAAGGAAGCTACAGTATCTAAAGCTAAACATAAAAGGGCAAAACAATTGATATCAAAGAACTGCAATTGCTATTTCCTTTTGCAACAAGATGAGAAGGCTACTTTTGTGAAATAAACCAGTAGAGATAATCATAAAGAAGTAAAAGAATCTTTCACAACAAATGATGCATATGAAAAAGGAAGAAATGCAGAAGAGCCATGAGCTGTGTACCAATGTGAGAACATTAAGGTGTAGCAGAAAGAAGAAGTGAATGATTTCTTACCTAAAGGAGACCAATGAAAAGGAGACAATGAGTTAAGGAGCTATGTGAATCACTTTGAGTTATAAACTACCAGCAGGGACATAAACAAGAGACAGATAATGACTTGCAAGCATCTAGCAAAGAAATCAACTTGAAAAAAGGAGGGCAGAGTCCTGTAGGTGTTGGTTCTAACCTGTGCTCAAGGGTGTTTCCTGTCATAGCAAGGTCATTCCTGGACAACATGAGACTGAAGGAGTCCATACATGTATTCAGAGGACACCTGACCTTGCTGAATGATATGCAATGTTACCAGCACCGATATCTGATGTACTAGTTAAGGAAAACTGGGTGAATACTGCAAGGAAAATTAGAAAGTCTTCATTGTGGCCTGAGGTAATGTAAAGAAACAGTTGCATAATGCATTAAAAAATTCCGCATGTCAAATATAGAGACTCACATTAGACTGAATATACTAAAAATGTTATAGATGTTATCAGCCCGAACATTCAACTTGAAGCTGTCCCAAGCTGAAATCTAATGAATGCAACATTAATTAAAGTATTTCAGGATAAGCTCACTAATATTGCAGTTTACCTGCAAAATATAGACATTATGCATGCAGATTAATGTCTGTGGGGTAATTTAAATTTCTGTATGACAACAAAGTGGGGTCAACCCATGATTTGCAAAAACTGCACAATATGGAAAGTAATACACTTAAAGCATTTCTGTCCATGAATAACACAGTTAGGCAGATAATATCTGGTATTCCAAAGTGTTTATATATGCACAGAGTAATGCAGATAGAAACCCTTTGCAATATACGAGTATTGCCTGGGAAAGGAGAAAAAAATCAAACACTGTCATAACAGTTTGAGTAATGTTTCCATCCACAGAAATAAAGCTCATCCCAGAAGTAGATAGGCAGATATTAGATTTGGGTCATACCGAGGGAGTTCTGTATGAAGGTAAGTCTTGAGCTGTCGGACTGAAGATCTACAGGCACCAATCAGTCCATATAGAATGGTTGATTTCATCACTCTGTACTGGTCTCCTGGAGAAATGCCTTAATTGTCTTTGTCTGAGCTGGGGGTGGGGGTGGGGGGTGGGTAATAGTCTTGTGATGCTGTCTGACTGTTTGCCTAAGCCAGGGTGTGACAATGTAAGGGTGACCAAAGGTCAGTCTGGCTGCTTACCCATTAGTCTCAGTGCATTGTTTGAATAAGCCACTTCAGTTATCAATCCACAGCTGGTTACAGTGTGATACAACCTACATAATCTGATATGCTCTCTGTAATTGTCCATTGTTAGGTGTGCTTACTACTGTATATTTACACAACGTGTTACATTTTGTTCTGTTGTAATGAAAACAGTATCTTCAGGCCTGCTTCACCTACTAATAAATAAAGCAAACAAAATGGATTACCTGCTCCTTCCTGATCACCCTGTTTTTTGTTCTCCTTGATGAGCAATCAAATACTCTCCAGAATTCACGAACAGTTGATTTCCGTGCAGGAACAGTGTAGGAGTTCCTGCACAGAAAATGGCCACCAAGCGATACAGGAAAGTGCCGTTTTCATGTGCATGAAGGGCCCTACACTGTTCCTGCATGGAAAGCCATGCAGGATACAGATCACCTCATTTGCTGGTAAAAACCATGCAAATGAGGTGAATTTGAGATCCATGAAGCTCTGTGCAGGAACAGTGTCAGAGCAGAAATGTATTCAGTTAGTAACAATACATTTCTGCATCTGAACAAACGGAGGCAGGACAGCTCATGGAAAGCATGTATTACAGTCAAACACACAAGCCAATGGCCAGATATAAGGCCATTGGCATTAATAACAGTTTATTTTTTTTTTAAAGTAAACTTTTTTTTCACCGATCACATCTGTTTAAGCTTAGGGCAGTGGCTCGCAAATGGGATGATGCCAAAAATAAAAAAAAAATGAGAAAAGTCAATTTTAAGTTAATTCTGCATTTTTGCCATTATAGTCAAAGGCATGCAGAATGTAAACAATACCAGGAAGTACTGGTTGTCAAGGGAAAGGGCCTGTTTAAGTGCAGTAACTAATGACTTACATACTGGGGTATGCAAATGAGAGGAGTTATACTGAATTACAGATTTCCTCAAAGTGTCAGCTTGTACCTAACCGTGTAGGTGCAGTAATACAACAGTGCAAATGTAAGAGCTGAATGACTTCATAAGGTTGTGTGTCATGCTTGCTGTAAGCACACTGGAGCTCTGTAGCCCATGTTTGCCCTTAGCTAAGCACAGCTAAGGAAGGGTGTGTGTCAGATGTGCCTGAGCACTGTGTATATGGACTAAACGGCTGTGTGCGCCGCTCACAGGGATTTAAACAAAAAAAATGTATAGGAAATGGCAGCACTGTTTATATTTGAGCACTGGGTATGCATGGCGCACCTTGAGGCTTAAATAGGGAACAACTGGGAAGGGGAAACAGCACTAGGAAGGCAATCAAGGAGAACTAGCATAGCTGGCAGGTGGAATGTATCAGAATCAGCCAATTAATTACACATGCAGCAGCCCAGCACACTACTATAAACTATGCAAACACCCTACAGACTGTTTTTTCCCACAAACTCTACACCACTGGTGTACACAGACAGGGGATTTTTAACTGGCAAAACTAACTAAAAATGTTAGAGGCTGCTGCTGCTTTACTCCATCAATATGTGCTAGAGACTGAGAGTGGTGAGGAGGAGAATGCTGACAACCCACAGTGAGGAGGAAGAGAAGAGTGTACAGACCCAGTGTAACCTATCAGTGCCTACATGAGCTGGAAATAGTAAAGCACTATAGGGTGGACAGCGACATTCTACAGCAAATTGTTGAGCTGTGCCGGCCACGCCTTACACACAGAACTAATAGAGGGGAACCCATCCCAGTGGATACCTAGGTATGTCTAGGCTTAAGAATATTAGCCATGGGTACCTTCCAAAGACCAACTGGAGATATCATGGGGGTCTCACAGGCATCAGCATCCAGGGTACTTCACCAGTTCCAGGATGCCATGACACAATATGCCAATGAGCACTTATATTTCCCCAGCACCCAAGAGGCACTGTCCACATGTATGTGTCTCTTCCACCATATAGCAGAATACCCTGAAGTAGTTGTTGCTATAGACTTCATGCTCATCTACATCAAAGCACCACCCAGTGAGTGGGGAAGGGTCTGCTTAAACCACAAGGGCTTCCCCTCCATCAACTGCCAGGTCATGTGCAATGCCCAGGGGATTATCATGAATGTGTGTGCTGGCAGCCCTGGAAGCTATCACGACTCCCACATCTGGCATTGCTCACAGCTATATCAGGTGTTTGCCAGGAGGGACATCCGATATGGCCATCTAGTGGGGGATGCTGGCTATGCACTGGAACCGTGGTTAATGACACCCATCAGAAATGCACACACACTTGAACAAGAACACCATAATGAGGCACAAGCACAAACCAGGATCAATGTAGAGCATGTGTTTGGGATACTCAAGTCACAGTTCCACTGCCTTGACATATCCAGTGGAGCCTTGCAGTACTCTCCAGCTACACATACACAAATGTTCATAGTATGTGCCATGCTACACAATATGATCCTGTTTAAACAGCTGCAGCAGAAACGGCATGGGGCAGAGCCACACAGCCCCCCACCATTGCTAAGGACAGCACAGGCACAGAGGGACTCGGAGGAGGAACATCCTGAGCCTGCCCCTCTAGGCAGAAGGAGGAGTGCACAGTATGCTCAGGCCTTGGCAAAGAGGCAACACATAGCACACACACTGACACTGTAGGTACCCAGGGACTGATACCTCTCTCTGACTCACACATACAGTAAAAGGGATGCCAAACATGGCACTACCTGAGCTTTACCATGTACAGGGAGTGTACTATGTGGATCCAACATAGTCAGCCCTCCAGCACCGTCCTCAGTACTGGCCCAGCAACAAGGTAAGTCACCCTTCCTATCAATTAATGAATGGAGTAGTATGTTCTCATACTTGTATGTATGATATGGATGAAAGCATGCAAGGGAATTGGGTGGCTGAATGGAAGAGCAGCAGACAGCTATATGGGACAGCAGGAAATTCATAACAAATACTGTTGTCAACATACTAGGCAGCACTACAGAAGTTGACAATCCCCACTGCAGTACATGTGATGGCCCAAAGAACTGTGGGTGTTAATAGGTCACACACATGGATGTCAATGAGAGTCACATATCTACCACCAGCCTCACCCATCAGGACAGGTGTAGATGACCACGAAGAAAGACTGGGCTAAGGCCCCCAAATGATGGCAATGGTGAACACCTCCCCACCAGACCTACACAGATATATTACAACAGGTCTGGCAGTTGCATTCTAGTTCTGAAGGGTAAGAAGTCTGAAACTGAAATATATGCCATTAAGATCTAACATGTGTACTCTACTGATATGCATCCTGTCTGCATGATAGGTCACAATACAATATGAAATGGAAGCCAACAGAGTACCCAAAATACCAGTACAGTCATTTCAAATGTTAAAATCTGCAGGTGTGCACCCCCCCAACAATCCCATGTAGAAATGCAGTTGATGATGGCCTGCAGCACTTTCAAATGGCCTACAGTCCTCTGCCAAAGGCCCATGCTTCACCCATAGTGCCAATGTATGGAATGTCAGGGGGTCCCAACTAACAAACTGACACAGTAAACAGAAAACAAATGCAAGGCCATGTTGACAAATACCAGTAGCATGCCTCCCCATGTCCTACTGCAAGGACTGTGGATCAGGCCATAAATACTACTGGGATAAAGGCCCAACTATAGGGATACCTCTGAGATATTGCTTACATAATGTTAGGTGGAGGAGAGAATAACAGAGGGGTGGTGTAGAAGCATGGATGTCATGGAGTGTGTGAAGTCTGAAACTCTAATGTCCACCCATACTACTCCTGACTGCAAACCATTGAATAAATAGACACAAAACCACTTGTAAACCGCAATGTGAAGGTAAACTCACGAGATATATGAGTCCTGCCTCTGGATAACCTGGGTGTATGTGTACAGCTGAGAGGTATGGCCATTCTGTGAAGTTGACAAAAGCTCAAGGAGGGGAACCCCAACCAGCACACTAACGTAAAGCATATAGCATATACCAGCGGGGAACATACCCGCGCAGCTACGCTTAAACTTTATTTCACATGTGAAAAAAAATGTATTTGTTGCGTTTTTTACTTCGTACCCTTCAGAATATCCATGCTAATGCTAAACCTTTTATTCTATCAACTTTCTAGGTTTGTAGGGACAATTGTCCCTTATGGCTTTGTCCAGATTTCTTACTCTGATGGGTTGAGAGGTATGCGGTATATAATTCATACCCTGCTGAAAATTCATGCTAATGCTAAACCTGTTATTCTATCAAATTTCTCGGTTTGTAGGGGCAATTGTCCCTTATGGCTTTTTCCAGATTTCTTACCCTGATGGGTTGGGAGATGTAACGAGTGATCTTGCTCTATTTAAATTGCCGTATGGCAATTCTGGTGTGCAGGGGCAGTGTGTATTGTACGAGCACTGCTCTCAGACACACCCCTGCACTCGTACACAGAACCGTGTCTGTATTACAGCATGGCAGCAAGCCTTCATTAATATGCATGGCGCGCTGACGTACTGCATGGGAACTGTCCCTTCCATGCAGGAATAAGCTATTCCTGCATGGAAGTTTACTGAATCTGGGGGACTGTCTTTATTTTATTTTATTTTTTTGAGAAATTGGCTAATGTCCAGTTCATGGAATGTTCTCCATCCCATCAAAGTTTTTAACTCTACCGTTACTTTTGTATTTCTGCAGTATGACATAAAATTGCAATGCCTCTGTATTGTGATACTTGCAAATTGCATTTTATTGTACTATTACATGCAAATAGCACATACCTATACATGAAGAAAGCAGTGAAATCATTTGTTTGCCATTTAAGCAGTCATTATGTTTATATACAGGATTGTTGTAACACATTTTATTCCTTGAGTATAATCTTCAAAGACAGCACAATAAAAATATATATATATATATATATATCTTAGATAACTTCCAAATGCTGCCATTTGTTAATCCACTGATCAGAAAAATGCTTTACAAGTGTAGCGAGGGTACTTTGCAATTTTTCCAGCCCTAGTGAGTGTCATCGTTCATTTAAAAGGCCACCATGCTGTTCAGTTTGTTCTCCTTCACAAATCAAGCTGTAAGATATCTATTCATTCCCTGGCATGGAGACCTGGCTGACATTCCTAATGACAGTCTTCCTATCACCACAAACAAATAATATTGATTTTAGCAAACTTACATGAAAACTGATTTTAGCAAACTTACATAGAAACTGTGAAGCCTGACCAAAGGTTTAATGTTTTCTACAGTATAATGCTGTGATAGATTACTAGGAGAGAAAATATGTCATCATAATTTTTATTCAGTAAGCAGAGCTTGACAATAAATAGCTTGTTAAATATCACAGTGAATGACAGAAGCATTTTCAGTGCACACTGGTGGGAGCTATTTTTTTTATTTTATAGAACAGAAATGATGTTATGGCTGCCATAATATGGGAATGAGTCCCAGAAAATGAAGAGGGCATTATGTTTCATTCTACAAGCTAGAATTAGCTATGAATATCTTCTGCACTACCTAAGTATGAAGAATTTACATATACAAAGCAATTATTTTTAAAGTTACACAAGTTACAATGCCACATTAAAACAACATAAATTTATATGGACAGCTGATTAACTTTCTATTTTAAGCATACAGGAACCTGCTGAGCTCACTACAGAAATTGCAGCTATTGCACTCATTTAGGGATTCCACTGGGTAACTGTTGCTCTATAGCTAAAATGGTCACAAACAAGCAAAGGTGTATTATACCATGTCATCCAATTAAACTACACATATTTTTAAGAAGAGCTTATGAATTTTCTTTTCTTTTTTGTCATCGTCTTGCACATCGTTCTTACTAGCCTGGCCTTGTACCCCCCCCCCCCAAAGACTTCCTCCAGAATTTCTGGGGCCAGTTTTGGATCTTCATGGTGTCCAGTGGCTCATACTCTCTCTCTGTTGGGGATGTTTCTTTTATATGTACTATTACCCTCCCCTTCCCTGCTGTCTGCTCATCAACCATATCCAAGGGCAACTCTCTCTAAGGACCAATCCTCCCACTAAGGATGGACACTCTCATACCTCCATCTCACTCAGTCAGTCACCGCTAATCAAACCAGGGTCAGCCTGACCATAGTCAGAGATTTATTCTTCTGTGCCACCAGAGCAGCTAGCTTCTGAGTTTTCTTTTATTTCATTTACTTAATAATGTTGCTAATATGCTGTGGAAGAAAAACACACAGGCTCTTCTGCCTGAATGTATGTGTGTGTGTGTGTGTGTGTGTGTGTGTGTGTGTGTGTGTGTGTGTGTAGTGAATTATTCTACATATGTATATATAGATATTCAGATAGACATAAATATCTATATTAAATGAGAAATGCATGCGATTGTGGGAAAGTGCACACATACACACACACACACACACACACACACACACACACACACACACACACACACACATTCACTTTTTTTCAGTTTAATAATATTTTCATTCGATACTGCCATACTTTTGATATTGTAAGCTCATACGTGGTAAAGTGATAAGAGTGTGCTAGGCAATATAATATAATGTGGATCAAAATATTTCCATTTTCATTAGCTTCATCTGTGTTCAGCCTTCTTTCTGAAAGCATGTGTTGGTTTAGTAGAAGATATCTTATTTTGAACCATGAAGCTGAGATCATGGATTAAACCTTACTCTTCCTACAGTGGAACATTGTTTGGTAATATGCATGCACAAGCCTTACATTGAGTGCCCACCAGCTCCTCTTTCTTCCCCAAATTAACATATTATTCCTATAGGAATGTAATGCAGGCATTCCCAAGTTAGACATGAGTCATACAGTCTCTCTGTTTCTGCTGGGAATGCTGATGATGCCTCCATTTCTCAGCAAGAGTCAGGTAGAAAGGTGCATGTCAGCTTGTTGGCAGTGAGGCACAGCTTACTATCTCTACCTGGGAAAACCCCATTCCCCCCTCAGCAGCTCCTCTGAGCTCTGTTATTGCTATCTCTAAGGAGGAAGCATGCCTCTTCATGCTGAATTCACCTTGACTTCACAGTGGACACACACTATTGACAATATGGGCTCAGGAGGCTTCAAGTCCACTAGATGAATATTCTAGTGTACCAAACAAACATTATAATGTGGATATCTTGAGCCACCTACCTGCCCTCGGGATTGGTAATCTAGTAGGTGGTGCTCACTCCTATTTAAACCATGCCCGCTCTTTTAGGCATCGAAGCATCAAGCAAACTGGGGTCACCTATGCTCTGGTTAGGGCTTTATCCCTTTTTGTCAAGGAACTGGATGTCCAAATCTAGCTTTGATATTTAAACAGGTAAAATACTTTTGACTAATACTTTGAACTATCTGAATTCGGATATTACATCCGAGACAACTTATCATGTAGTTAAGTGAACTAATGTGGAGCATTACCTTCACTTTAGACTGCCTTGAAATATTAAAATAAATCCAAGGCAGAAGGTCGCAAGCAGCAACTGTTTTATTTGGTAAATCACTTAAAACCAAAACAAAAAATTGCATATATATTAATTGCTTTTGCCCCTTATCGGAACTTCATCAGGATTGAATTGCTTTGAAATATTATCAATACCCAAATGAGTTTATGCTGTCATTCATTGCATATATGCAAGATTCCCCCATGTACATATACACAAATACACAATACAAGATATAAAATAAATCATTGATCAGATAAGTACCAAATAATGCCATGTACCTTGCAATCTATTTCCTTGGAAGTTTTTGTCACTTTCCAAACAGTGCTATATGTCTGTATTTGTCAGTGTTTGCTTACTTCTTGCAGTATCTGGTATAAAAACAATTAGCTTCTAAAGAAACACCTTTGTTCCTTCTGTTAGCACTTTTATCAAACAAAGTGAATGCCTTAATGGATTAAAGCCTCACTTTTAATTTACTTTTGAAATTTAAATATTCATTATAATCAATTTTTTGTCAAGCATTAGGCGATCGATGCCATTTTCTGTACTGAATTAGATAAAAGATGATTATAAAATACTTCCCCTATCATTCTGGGCACAGTCAGTATAATACAACTAAATAAACAAACCCTTCAATTTTGCAATATTTCAGACTATGTCAGCAAAATGCATTATTGATATTTTTGGTTTTGATGGCTAGGATATGTTTATATATTTTGTTTTTAAGGCTCTCTTAGTAACCTCCACAGAAAAGGTTCAGAAATTGAACAACTGGCAATATGACTTTGTAAGAGTAATATAAAATATGTTGGTGCAGATGTCCTTTAGTAATGTAAATTATTTGCCACAAACTTGACTTTGAGAAAATGTTTCAGAGAAAAAACATTCCTTACATTACCCTGCTGGTGGGCAAAGATGGATTTCCGAAGCATAACTTGACCTGAGCTCAAGATGCCTTGGATCAGAGTTCCACCATCAAAAATCACTGACAGCAAGTTATGCCAACAGTGATGCCCCTTTTGAATGCAATTTCCCCCTTCCTTGAATTGGTGCAACCATGGAGTTGGTGTGTGTGCGGATCTCTCTCTCTCTCTTTCTCTCTCTCTCTCTATAGATATATATATATATATATATATATATATATATATGGGTCCACTTTGTAATTTCGAAATACTGAAATCCCAAATTTCAATATTTCGAAATTACAAAGTCGAACACTCACATTTCCGAAACCGGCAGAAGTGCAAAATTCAAAATACCGAAGTATTGATATTTTAAATTTCGGCTTCCAGTGATACGGAATGTGGATGTTTAGGTTTTATTTTGGTAAGTTTGTCTGTGTTAGTATGTTGGCTAGGAGTTTAGTGTGTGTAAGTGTGTGTTGTGACTGTTGTGTGTGTTTGAGGTATTGTAAGATGTGTGTGTGTGTGTGTGTGTGTGTGTGTGTGTGTGTGTGTGTGTGTGTGTGTGTGTGTGAGTTTCGTTTGTGTTACTGTTTGTGCGATCTCTGAGTTAAAATATATAAGTAGGGGGGTGCAGGGGGGTTTGCCCCCCTGCTTATATGTAGTTTAGATTAGTTTGTTTGATTCTGGGGGGGGGGGGAGTTTGTGTATGTTTATGTGTGTGCTGTATGTGTAGCGTGAGTACGGGATTTTGAATTTCACAGTTGTGTGTTTTCGAGTTTGTGAGTTTTGATTGGGTTTTCAGCTTTGTGGTTTCGGAATACTGAAATTCGGGATTTCAGTATTTCAAAATTACAAAGTGGACCCATATATATATATATATATATATATATATATATATATATATATATATATGGATTCACTTCATAACACTGAAACTTCAAAATACTGAAAATGACAAAACTTCATAATACTGAAGACCAAAATACTGAAAGCTCAAAATACTGAATACTCAAAATACTGAAACTCAAAATACTGAAAACACATATTATGCATAAACTCAGCTTAAACAACATAAATCATAACAATTTCTACCAAATATATGCAGGGGCTTGCACACCCCTGCTAATTATATATATCTACTCCAAGATTGCACTTAACTACACTATGTGCAATCTTGGAGTTGATATATTTAATTAGCAGGGGAGTGCAGGGGGGCTTGCCCCTGCATATTTGGTAGAAATTGTTATGATTTATGTTGTTTAAGCTGAGTTTACACATAATATGTGTTTTCAGTATTTTGAGTTTCAGTATTTTGAGTATTCAGTATTTTGAGCTTTCAGTATTTTGGTTTCAGTGTTTTGAGTTTCAGTATTTTGATATTTCAATGTTATGAAGTGAATCCATATATATATATATATATATATATATATATATATATATATATATATAAGTTTGGTGTAGGTTGCGCTTGACCCCCCATTAGGGGGTGCAGAAGCCTTGTCCATTCTATGAAGCCACTTAAGAAAAAAAAAAAAAAATATATATATATATATATATATATATATATATATATATATATATATATATATATATATATATATATATATATATGTATATATATATATATATATATATATATATATATATATATATATATATATATATATATATTTATATATATATATATATATATATATAAATATTTTTTTTTCTGGAATGGTGTTTGGTAATTTTGGTCCTCAGAAGGTTGCTCTTTGACCACTGTTAGTGATATTTGTTACTTACTTTTTCTAGTCCTTTTCCACTTGTCTTTGTACTGCTGTACCATTATTAAACATTTCTTAATGTTAAAATAAAAAAAAATGTTCCTTTACTAACATTTGCATATACTTCATAACTGCAGCCAATACCTTCTAATTATTGTATTTTATATTTTTTTAATGGCTAATGACTCTACTGAACTTCTTAAGCATCCTGGAAAATTCAAAAATATTCGAGGGATAAAGGATCAAAATCAGGGACATTTTTTATGTTGCTGTAATTCACATAAAATGTTAATAGAACAGCGGGTTTTGTATCAACATGTCTTTATGAAACTCTGCTGTCTGACACTGAATGAGTGTGATACTCAAAGATTTACAAGATAAAAAAATTTGCAAGGGACAAGACAAAAATAGAAGGAAAATTAGGGACATTTAGCAAAATCATGGACACTTCAAGGATATGGAGGGAGCAACCTCTTAAGAAAAGCAACAGAAAGCTGGTAAGCACTTTGTCAGACTTAAAAAAAAGTCTGAACAATCCCCCGGATTCACTAATCTTTGGTGCAGGACTAGCGTAGACCTGCACGGAAATGCCCATTTAGGAGGAGGACAGCAGCATGCCATGCATATTAATGAATGCATGCTGCCCGACCGCCTAGGCTTACACAGAGCATGTACGAGTGCAGGGGGCTTGTCTGAGAGCAGAGCTCTCAGAATAAACATGCCCCTGCAATGTAGAACAGAAAAAAGTGGAAATAATTGAGTGAGACTGCTCATAGGTGTCCTCATATCCCCACCAACAGTTCCCCATGTGTACAACAGCAACAGTGCATAAAAATCAAATAAAGTAACCCTCTTTTTGTTTTTAAATCCAAGTACAGCTAACCCTAGGTGTGTGGGTGTGCCCATTACTTAGCTATAGTTAAAGCAGATTAAAAGGCTGAAGAGTATAACAATGAAGATATATTAAAATGAATCAGCACAGCAATAGTGTAGTGGGCAGACCATTCGCCTAATAAGCAGGCATTCCTGGTTCAAGTCCCACTGCAGCACAGTCTATTTTACATGGCAAAGCATGTTATAACCAATATTTTTGTTGAAAAACCCACAAAATAACATATATTTATGAACTGAAGTACTGCATTAAATGCACGTGAAGTGTCAGTGTCATAATGAATAAGGCACTAGTAAGCATGTTTAAGCGCAAATAAGTAGTAGTAAGCATATATAAGCACTAGTAAGTGTGTTTAAGTGCATTTGCATGGGGGTAAGCATTGCCTACACAGATTAAGCAAAGTAGAAGCTAAACGGGTGTAAGAAACTGTGACCGGAAGTTAGCAGCGCTTACCTCCGCTCAAACCCGCGCAAACCCACTTACAATTGCTTTATAGTGCCTTAATCACTCTGTATCCAATGGGCCTTGTTCTGCCCAGCAACAAAATAAACAGCCATGCAGGTCTCGAACCCAGGACACTATACACCATAGTCCCATTAGCTATCCATCAAGCTATCCCAGAAGTACAGAAGAATGAGGTAGTAGTAAACATGTCTTCACCATAGTATAACCAAACTGAGCCTTTGAAAGGCATCAGTATCCAGTCATATGTGCCATGACCAACTAAATAACATAAATATGTGAAATGGAGTACAGCAGTAAGGCCAGAAGTGAGGTGTACTTGTAATAGAGTGTCAAAGTCCCCAATGAAACACAAGGACCCCACAGAGTGTACGTACACATCAATCAGGGATACTAGGCATACATATAAGGTGTAATGAATAATAACACAATGCCAAAAAGGCATTATAATGAATGTTTACTGTAGGCAACACCAACCATTGCACAGGCCAGCTTAGGAGGTATGAGCAATGTGTACACCAACTAACTCTTTGTGCCCAGTGGTATACCCCTTTAAACAATGCCAGCCTTAGGTAAGCAGGTTTGCCCATAGCTTAGCCTTTTCAAAACCGGCCAATCATGGAAAAGTGTGGGAAATTGGCCCTACTTAAACCCAAGAGGTGGGAATATAGCTCATAACTAGTTGTATCTTCCCCTTTCAGGCACTATGGCAGTAAGGGGAGAAAGAGTGTGCTTCTGGGTGCAGCGCTGGTGTATCCAGGAGTCCAAGGTCATGGCTGGACTCCTAGTTAAAGACCATGCACAGAGACCACTGCAGGGCCAGTATCAGGGCTCCCAATATAAGATGGAGGCCTGGGACCATCTCGCCCATGACCTCATCAGTGCCACTGGCATACCCCAAGCTGGTGAGCAGTACAGGCTCCACTATGCTGACCTGAAGTGGTAGAAGGGGGACCTTTTGGAGGAGTGGCTCCAAGATGCAAGAGCATCAAGGGATGTCCCAGTTGTGAGTAAGTATCAGTCCACTACCTGTTTAATAATTGCCAGCTCAGGTATATCATGGATAGGTATGGCTAAAAATTCCTCTTATGTCCCCCACAGTTGCAATGGAGCGGGCTGTGAACCAGGAGGCCCACATTTTCAGCCTGGTGCAGTTGCGATGCGAGGCAGGTCAGTAATAATCATGCTTTTACTGTCATAGGAAATAAAATAAAAGTAGTAGTAGTAAAATAATTGCTAGTATAAAACCTGTATTGTTCAAGGCAAGTACTGCATACACTACAGAATATTACAGGAAGAGTCTCATATTGTTAGTATGGCAATAAAAGTGCAATACATTGACAAAACAGGTCTAACTGTTGGACTGTGTGTGTATATTCTGGTATCATATGGTAATGTAGATCTGCAATCATGTAATAGTACTGTAGTACTAAACATTGTTACCCACACCATGCACCATAATGTGAATGTGTAGGAATGCCTGTATATGACAGGTGTAATCCCCAAAGGCCATTTTACTTCTGAGAGACACATAGACAGTAACAGGGGAAATGCAGAAAAAAAAACCCCGAAAAGCACATGCAACTGAGACGTGAACTGTTATTTTATTAGCACACACAGCCACGGTTTGAATCCTGCCAGTGGTAGTAGTCTGCATACAGAATTATACACCACAACTATAAAGATATGTCCAGATTGTCTATTAAAGTGGCCTATTTCTAATGCCTATCAACCTGATCCCTGGGAAATAAGTGGGATGATCCCAGACATACAGGCAGCAAACATGAAATACAACTGATTGACACACATCTATGACAACAAATCTGGCACAGTAGCAAATCCCCAATACCTTATGTGACTAAGAAGCCACATATGTCCCATTTACACCCCAACTTGTTAAGCTGTGGTCAGAGTGTGTACAGTAACAAAGTGAGATGTATGTGCATAATACTAATGTGTAATCTGGAACCTTGTGTGGCAACAGTCCGGTAGTGCTAACAAACATTGCTCCCACAGGTACATTGGATACGAACACTGTGCTGTGAAATACAGACCAATATGACCTGTACTGGTACCATCCACCTTGGTATTGTAGGGGATTGTGAGTGTTGCAGTTTCTCTGAATAATAAAGTATCACTGGTCACTGTTACCCACACTGTGCTACATAATATAACTGTGTAGGAAAGCACGTATATGTCTGTGTCAGGTCACTAAAGGTAGAAGAGGGAAATATTCTAGATACACCCAGGCATACCAACATGTGGTCAACACAAGGCCAGAATCTGTGCAGAAAGAGTTGGATAGAATAGTGCAAAATATCAACCCAGAATCCGGCCGTATGTGTACAAACAGTTTGTCAGTGTTAACAAACATTCCCTTCACAGATATACCAGGTAAGAGATGTATCTTGGAGGTAAGACCACTTCATGTGCAATGATGTTGACAGCCATATCAGTGTCCAATATAGGCCTATAGGGTAGTGTAGTAAGACTTGTAAGGTACAGATCACAGCACTGACTAGGAAAGTAATTTGGAGTACAGGAATATACTACTTGTTAATTGACATCTTTCTCTCCCCCCACCTTATCTCCAACAATAATCAACATACCCACCCCAACTGGTATGTAGTGACTTTGATAATGGCCAATCATTTGATAAATATTCTAATGGTTCCCATGCATGTGCCATATTGAATGATTCCAATATTATTGGCATGGTGCCATCAACATACCTGCATGCTGTTCTTATTACCACTGTGGTCCCATATATGCATATGTTCTGTTTGCTATGCAACTGTTCTGTATCTGGTGTCTGGGTTAATGGGAATATCTATGCATGCTGTTATACCTAACCCTGGAATGTGTTGACTATTACTAACCCATATATGCTATTGAAATCTAAACACTATAGCACGCTTGGGAAGGCCGGTCCTAGCAGGCCCACCTGCCCACCTCAGCCGGCCAAGGCACCAAGCACCAGCATGTCTGGGGCCCAACCTCGCACCTCCCTGTCCATTGGTCCTGCACCACCTTTGGGTGGAACCACCTCAGGGGATGGGGCTCACCCCTCCCCATGAGTGGCCGTGGACAGACACCTGTCACCCGTCGCCAGGTCAGGGTCATGGTGCATAGAGCGATCAACGACCAGGTCGGTGATCTTCTACGCCAGCTTGAGGGCCGCGTGTCACAATTAGAGAGTCAGCCTCGCTCTGCAGCTCAGCCCCCAGAACAGCCACCTTTGGGGCTGTGAAGGTGCAGTGGTGACTGCCCATGGGTGGGGACCTCAGTCCCACTGTTACCACTAGGGGTCTTGTGGGCTTCCGATATCCTAACACCCCTCCCCATCAAGGTGTTTACCCCCCACTTGTGTCAAAAACGATCCCTTTATGTGTCTTGTCTGTTAACCTACCCAACATACCTCCCAAAATATACCTGCTACCCCTCCCCAACATCCCAATCCCACCTAAAAAAAAAGGGCAATCTGTTCCCACAAAAAAATCTCACCCCATACATAGCTGTCCATTTTGCACAAGTGTCCACTGGACACATGTAATCTGGTCTAATTGGCATCACAACGAATGTTTGTTGCCCTCACACCTCTCTCAGGGGTTTGAGTGTCCAAATCTACCTCCAAATTCAGTGTATAGGCACAGCTGTTGCTGTTTAAGAAATGGGCAGCTATGGACCTTCCCTACACCCTTCCTGCACATCCCTAGCTATTTTCCCTACTGTCTTTCCCTCTTTGTGCCCGTTTTTCACCATTTTCCTATCAACCTTTTTTTCTTTTCTTTTAAAGAAATTACTGCAGGGTAAGTGGGAGTAAGCACTTTTAAGCAGCAGTACGCGGGTCTAAGCCTGTTTGCATTGGGGTAAACATTGCCTACACAGGTTAACCACTATAGAAGCTAAATGAGTGTATGACACTGTAACTGGAGGTTAGCAGTGCTTAGCTCTGCACAAACCTGCGCAAACACACTTAAAACTGCTTTAAAGTACCTTAATCACAATGTATCCCATGGCCCGTGTTCTGCCCAGCAACAAAATAAACAGCCTCTGCAAGGCTCATCATCCAGAACAATCATTCAGCAGTACAGGAAATATAATAATATCATACCACACAACCTCTTAATGCAAGAATTCTGGACAAAGTGTGCCAAAATGTGGGTACAAATAGGGATGTATGTCAAATATTGCTCTCATACACTTAAAACGTTGCTAGTTAAACAGTTATATGTATTAAAACACATATTATGAAGGAGCTGAAGTTGGAAACACAAAGGTGTTGTCATTAGTTGTTGACTTCATTCCTGAGATCATCCATGTCAGTTACCAAGAGAATGAGGTACAGGCCAAAATTATGAGCAGCTATAGGTATATATATGTATGACTCACAAATAATCATATAAAATCAATTGCATATAGATAGATGCATATGTTCATATATGTGTGTGTGCGTGTGTGTGTGTGTGTGTGTGTATATATATATATATATATATATATATATATATATATATATATATATATATATACATATAAATTCAGACTTCTTTTAGGCATAGTAATTAATACTGAGCTAGTAGAAAGGAAATAAAAACTCAGACACTGAATAGATGATTAAGCTTTCACTCTTATTCAGGTGGACGAGCTTCATCAGAATAACCTACAGTCAACAATACTTACATTATATGTAACTAGAGTCACATGTAAACAAAAAAACAATGAACTACTTATAACTTATTAGTACAGTGACCGATAGTACTACCAGACAATATTTAAACTGTGCCAGTTATCTTAACACAATAACCATGAACATACATATGAATGACAGGAGCATGAATATTAAATAAACACTCCCTTGTGTTAGCTTATCATTGAACAAATATACAGTGTGCGCACTAAATATGCATGTAGGAGACATGAATATTCATATCATTGTGCAAATTGTGAGTTACAAGTGTGTCAAAGGTCAAGGATGGATGCAAGCACATTTTGTAGAAAGAAACAACTGTCAAAATAGAATTAAATCTTCCATTTTAAAGCGCATTTAATATTAACACTTTCATTCAGACCAGGGCATGTTTCTGAATTAAGCAGTAATTGCCATTTAAGTTCTTGTAGTTGTAAATATAATTCCCAATCTCCAAAAAAAACAGTTAACTTGTTCTAATACTATGAAGTAAAATTTATTAAAAGAAGTACAAAAAAATGCTATGTTTAGCAAGGGCATTACTTAAGTTCTTTGCCCTGGTGGCTCCTAGATGCTCCTTAATTCTATTTGAAAGTTTTCTTGTAGTTTTACCTACATAAAATGGTTTACAATATGCACAAATACCTGCATATACTACTGCTGTAGAATGGCAGAATAAATATTTTGAAAACTTAATAGTATAATTACAATGTGTGAATGTGTACTGAGATCCTATGAAAATGTTAGGGCATACCACACATTTATTACATGAGTGCATCCCATTTTGACAGTTAGAAGTAGAAGTAGAATTAATAAGAAGGTAAATCTCTGTTTTCTAAACTCATTCTTATGGTTTTGGTTCTTTTAAATGAAAAGGTAGGTGCAGTACCAATAGCAGCTGACATAAGTTGTGATTCAGTTAATAAATCCGTTATTTGAGATGACATTTCTAATTTGTGACATGTCCCTAGAGATGTCCCTAAACATGTCCCTAGAGATAGGTAATGGTGTTTAAGTACGCTCCCTGCCAGGAAAGCCAGCAGCCTAAACCCCTGTTATTTTTGTATCTCTGTTCTTCCCCCTCATCTAGTTCCCTGATTCACTCTTGCTCCTTTCTCACTTACTTTCACTTACTTCTTGTATTCTCTTTAAGCTCTAACTTTTCTTTCTCTCTCTGTCTCTCTTCAAACATTATAGTCCACTATAACCTACTATTTCCAGGTCCCCTCTACTTACCCTTAAGCAATCAACACTCCACTGATAGCTTCTCGATCTTCTCCTGCCCTCCTTGGTTCTACCCGCTCCGTTCGCCCTGCAGGCTCAATCCGCTCCCCTACCCTGCCCCCAAATCCCACACGCCCCCAGCACCTCTACCTTTACTACCCCATCACCACACCCACTACCATTCCACACCAATCAGTCTCCAGTTATCTGGGAAAACCCATTCCCCTATCCCGCCCAAATTAACCCTCATTCACCTCTCCTAGACTATCCCACCTAGACAATTATCTTCCAGTATTATTTCAACACACACTCCCAAACCACACCCCCACTAATCCTTACTCAGTCTCTCCATTCTTTCACCACTATTTAGGAACTTACCAGCTCCTCTACACATAAATCTCTCTTGTAAGTAGCCCCATTTCATCATGCTTTCTAAACCCTCACTCATCTCCCTTTCATTACTTCTACTTTTTAACTTATCCTATCTTTACTACCTCACCCTGTCCGTTAAGTCCTACCACTCACAACCCTTCCATGTAACTAACCATCTTAGCTCCTCTCCCTCAAACTCACACACCCCAATTTCTCCTCATCTATTTCCTATAAAAAAACTTCTATTTTTTCCATATAAACTGATCACCTCTCACAAACATTCTACCCCCATAGTAACTAGTAAATGCTTCAAAATCATAATAGAACCTAATCTATTCTCTAAACTGTCCAATTACCTCTCTAACCCAACCCTGTAACTGGTTACCTGTCTATTATCAGGTGACATCCATCCTAATCCAGCCCCCCCCCACCTCAACTATTACAGACAAGTCCATACTACTTACTTCCTTAAACTCCCAAAGTATAGTTAACAAAATCCCAAACCTCCACACCTGGCTCATACATAATAAACCTGATATCCTATCCATCTCAGAAACATGGTTAAAACCCCACATAAAAGACTCTGAAATAATTCCTCCAAACTATTCTATCATTAGAAAAGACAGGTCCCACCAAAAGGGGGTGGAGTAGCTCTCCTATACTCATCCTCCTTGTCTGTTACTCCTTATAACAAACCTACTCCTCAATTTAACAATGTTGAACTACTCCTAACACTACTTCAAGTCAACAAACACAAGCACATATGTATAGCTTCCCTCTACATCCCCCCAGGTGATAACATTTCTACACTCAAAGACATCCTCTCCTGGCTCTCCAACAACATTAGCAATGAAACAATAATCTTAGGAGACATGAATATTAATTGGGCCTCCATTCAGTCTCCCACAAACCCACTTAACATCAGCCTCTACAATTTTTCACAGATAATCAACTCTATAACACGCCCCTCAAAAAACCTCTCTAGTGGCAGTATTCTGGACTGGATTTTAGTCTCTCATCCCCATTATTTCTCTGACAGTGGTACTCTTCCCAACCCTCTTAGTGACCACATACCCATTTTCACTCATCGACTCCCCTTACTCCCACATCGCACCCATAATTTTATCACTACTGACAGTGGTACTCTTCCCAACCCTCTTTTTGACCAAATACCCATTTTCACTCATCGACTCCCCTTACTCCCACATCGCACCCATAATTTTATCACTATCAGAAATCAAAAAAAACTTTAATCCATCAATCTTTTCTAATTCCCTAAAAGCAATAAACTGGGATTGTCTAAAAACATTATCTCTAGATAACACAGTTGCCTACTTCAACTCAACATTCTTACAACTTCTAGGCTTCCATGCTCCCTTAAGGACAAAGAGAATAAAAATTAAAACTGCCCCTTGGCTTACCAAAAACACACTAGCAACCATGCGGCACAGAGATAAAGCCTGGGCACACTTCCAGAAAAATAGTACTTCCCTCGACCATAATGAATATAAAACACTTCGAAATAAAGTAAAAAAGCTCATCATCTCTGATTGACAAAACTACTTCTCCATACTCCAAAACAATAACAAAACAAATCCTCAGAAATTCTGGAAAGGTATCTCTACTCTCCTTAACCCCAGCAAACCTGACACCCCCACCCCAGACCGTAATGCTCCTGATACAGACTTAGCTACCCAACTTAACTCTTTTTTCATTGAATCCATTTCCAAATTAACCTCTTCTTTCTCTAACAGCACCATAATCTCCAATTCACCCCTAACACCCCCTACCAACACTCTACCCTGCACTGCTACCATTCCCTCTTTCTCATCCACTAACTCTCTACCCTCCACCTCTTCTCCTACTCTCACTTCCTCCTCATCTTCTTCACCCTCTAATACCCCCTGTTCCCACTCCCCACTATTCTCACTAAAGCCTATACCCACTTCTACTATCAAAAAACTCCTTCTGAAACTGAAGCCATGCACTAATACTCCTGATAACATCCCTTCTTACTTTCTTAGCATAGCTGCTGAAGCAATTGCCTACCCCATTAGCATTCTAATCAACCGCTCTATCCAAGAAAGTATAGTACCCCAAATCTGGAAAAAGGCCTTTATCATACCATTACATAAAGGAGGCAACAATAACAATGTTACTAATTTCCGCCCCATCGCTATCCTGTCTCCCATCTCTAAACTCCTTGAAAAGTGTATCCAACTTCAACTCCTACCACATCACTTAGATAATCATCTACTAATTCCCACACAACATGGATTCAGACCAAGTCACAGCCCTATGACAGCCCTCCTCTCCTTCCTTGAAACTATTAACAAAGCCTGGGACTCTGGTCTATGTGTTTCTACCCTACTACTAGACCTCTCTAAGGCCTTCAACACTATCTCACACAGCCTGCTTTTAACTAAACTCTCAAAACTTAACCTATCTCATTCATCTTTGAACTGGTTCTCCAGCTGCTTATCCAATAGATTTCAAGCAGTAAAATAAAAAAGGCCACCTCCTCATTTCTTAATACCCCAACCGGGGTTCCCCAAGGCTCCATATTGGGTCCACTCCTCTTTAATATATTTATAAATGATTTCCGCAACTCTATCCCTTTCTCAAACATCATCCAATATGCAGATGATTTAACTATTATCTGCTCTGCCACATCTATCCCTACACTCCTAAAGCTTACTCAAGATGCTTTTTCAACCACTGAGCAATGGATGAAAATAAATCACCTAGCACTCAATGCCTCTAAAACCAAATTAATGGTTTTTACACCCTCTAAAGTCACCTCCCTCAATATAAACACTTTATTACTAGTAAAATTAACACACCTCTGGAACTGGTCTCAGAGACCAAATTACCCGGGGTCCAAATTGATAACTAGCTCAAATTCAACTCCCATTTACAACTAAATATCAAAAAACCCATCAAAAACTAGGTATGCTCTATCGACAAAATCATTACCTTACACCTGCCACTAAAATCACTCTCTCTCTACTTCCTTTCTTATCCCCTCCCTTCTCTATGGAGTTCCACTTCTAATTAATCTACAGTCCTCTCTGAAAACACAACTTTCCTCTTGCTACAACAAAATTGCCAAGTTCGCTACCAGCCATAAGTCCTCCACCCACCACTGCTCCTCTCTCCAAAAACTAAAATGGCTAGAACTACCCAATCTTCTCACCTATACTCAACTAACTCTTGCACACAAGCTCATTTTCAACCCCTCCCTCTGTCCCTCCCTTTCTTCTGCCTTTAAAATGCACCTTCCTGATAGAGTATTAAGGTCTAACAACCAAAATCTATTAGAAGTGTGCAAACCAACTCGTCCCCCAGGCAAAAATCTTCTATCCTATGGTCTAGCATGCCTCTGGAACTCCCTGCCACCATCCATTTGTATCACCTCTAACCATTTTATTTTCAAAAAATCTCTTCACTCACATCTAGTATCCCACTGGGAATTCTCTTGTTCCCATCCCACATAACTAGCACTGGCATTTCCCATCTTCCTTTCCTTCCCCTGATTACACCAGCAATTTTCCTTTATCATTTCTCCTAACTCATACATTCTTATTATTATGGTATCTGCAAGAATATATAACGCTGCTCATTCTAAGTGTATGATTTCTAGGACAAAATGACCTCTCAGTATTTACTTTGCACTATTCCTTTTAGTTTGTATCATCTGAAAGTTTCATCACTACTTTGTATTATTTTTAACGTTTGTGTACTATTTGTAATCGTTTGCTTGAATTTTTTACATTTGTATAATTATCATACATAACCTACTGTAACCTTGATTGTTTGGAGCTTTTCTCCCCAGGACTCCATTGAAAACGGGTTCATTTTGGCCCAATGGACTATCCTGGTAAACCAACTGCAAATTAATAAATAAATAAATAAATAAATAATGGGAAAGTAAGGGTTGGAGCATCTAGGAGCCATCAGGGCAAAGAACTTAAATAATGCCCTTGCTAAAAATGGCATTTTTGTACTTCTTTTAGCAAATTTTACTTTATAGTATTAGAACAAGTTAACTGTTTTTTGGAGACTGGGAATTATATTTAGAACTAGGATAATTTAAATGGCAATTAATGCTTAATTCAGAAACATACCCTGGTCTGAATGAAAGTGTTAATATTAAATGTGCTTTAAAATGGAAGACTTAATTCTATTTTGACAGTTGTTCAATTTTGACAGTTATTATCTTTCTACAAAATGCGCTTGCATCCATCCTTGACCTTTGACACACTTGTAACTCACAATTTGCACAATGATATGAATATTCATGTCTCCTACATGCATATTTAGTGCGCACACTGTATATTTGTTCAATGATAAGCTAACACAAGGGAGTGTTTATTTAATATTCATGCCCCTGTCATTCATATGTATGTCCATGGTTATTGTGTTAAGATAATTGGCACAGTTTAAATATTGTCTGGTTGTACTGTCGGTTACTGTACTAATGAGTTATAAGTAGTTCATTGTTTTTTTTTGTTTACATGTGACTCTAGTCACATATAATGTAAGTATTGTTGACTGTAGGTTATTCTGATGAAGCTCGTCCACCTGAATAAGAGAGAAAGCTTAATCATCTATTCAGTGTCTGAGTTTTTATTTCCTTTCTACTAGCTCAGTGTTTATTACTACGCCTAAAAGAAGTCTGAATTTATATAATTAAGATTCTTCTAGTGCACAGTGTTTATTTTATATATATATATATATATATATATATATATATATATATATATATGTATATATAGATAGAAATGTGTATAGCATGTCTACATGGGAACAACATCCTGAACCACTCACTACAACATAACAGACCATATGCACTGTTAATGGGGGTGGGGGCACAAATGAGGGATACCTGGTAATTACTGCTATGTTGCCCCTCTCCACAGCCCTAACAGATATGCTGTGCAATCCAATATCCAGCACATGCAGTTCCCGACTCCAGGACCTGCCATAACACAGCTGCAATGCTTCAACAGTAAGCCAATTCACCTGTAAACTGTCAGGGCAATATTTGTAACATATTAAGCAAAGATGTCATTCTACCATAGGGAATGTACAATGTGGAAGGAGTACACATTACAATGGTGCAGATATGCACACACGTCTATACATTGACAAATATATTCAGGTATATATATATATATATATATATATATATATATATATATATATATATATACATATATTTATATATATATGTATATATATATATATATATATATATATATATATATATATATATATATATATATATCTATATATATATGTGTATATACATATATATACATATATATATATATATATATATATATATATATATATATATATATATATATATATATATATATATATATATATATATATATATATATATATATATATATATATATATATATATATATATATATATATATATATACATACATATACATATATAAGATATATGTAATGAGGGATGAGTACAGTGGGACAATTACCCCCTTTCTTCTGGATGAAAAGCCCTCAGTGATGAGGTGTGCCACATAGCCTGGTAATACAGGTGTGCTCTCTGGAGCATTGCACCAGGTCCCATTTACTG
>NC_056728.1:1513429583-1513563298 GCF_019279795.1 Protopterus annectens
CAGCTCACCCCTGATACCCCCACATTTTTAACAGCCTAAGTCATTTATGGTGCTTCCCCCCATACTCAATAATACAGGGCCATGTACCACTTTTACATACACTAGCCTCTGGAGTGCATACATAAGAGCACACATGTATTGTGTAGGTGATGCCCACACATATATGGCCTGAACCCCACCTTATGTGTGGGGGATATAACAGCAGTGGACTGATGGTAGCAATGGCAGTGTGATATACTCACAGCCCACTATGGAACAACCCCGACAGCATGTCATATGTGCAAAGCTTGGTATGTAGGTGGAGGACAGAGGATGGAACACAAGCACAAATGCGCCATACTGTTGCCATATACTAAGCAAGTTGCTGGTGTTACAGGATAGTATGCAGCATACCCTTAGTCAGGGAATTGAGGTTAGAATCAGAAATGGATGTAGCCATGTACTGATAGCACTCAACACACACACTGCCAGTGAAATATCTGACACAGGACCTGTGTGGTGGACAGACAACATATGATAGGCACACCTCTGGCCACCAAGAGGATTGGCCCATGGTTGAGAGCTATGCAGAAAGACCACATTCCAAGGTAAAGTAGTATGTACACACACACCCTGTAACACCAGTACTATACTACACATAACACAACTCTACTCACACTCTGTCTGTAGTCCCTGAACCTCCTACAAATATTTAGCTGCCCTGAGTATGCCAGTTCTTCTGTAAGAGGTATTGCTACCTGCTGTCTGTAACACTGATGCCACACACAGGAAGGATATCCATCACACAGGCAATGTATAGGGACCACGCTCACATGATTTATGGGTTTAGACTAGGTGTTTGCCATGACAGTGCTGATTGGAAGTACTACACATGTGTAATCATATATAAATATATATATATATATATATATATATATATGTGGCTGTTTGGATAATAATATGTACATATATTTCCACCATATGTCCTGGACATGGAGTGTATCCCTACACCAGCCTCTATAGTCCCACAGTCGTAGAGCAAGGGGATGTCAGGTATGTATAGCAGGTATATTAGTAGACTATTGCTACTGTCAATAGGATTGTCTTCACAGACATGGTGTGTGTTGGAGGTCACATCTGCTTATAACATGTGTGCCATTGGCTACTGACAGACATTCTAAGGACATCATAGTAAAGTACCCCTGCTAGCATGTAATGCCCCTGTGTTCTGCAGCAGAGATATTGGCCAATATATGTGGACATTCAGACACACTCTGTACAGTCTAGATGTATACACATATCTCCTTAGTGCTAAACATGTGTACCATGCCTGACAATATGGATGCACACAGCCATGTAGATGGGTATAACACATAACGAATGGAATACATGTATTCACACACCCCTGTCTGGCCTGACCCATAATAACTGCTGGTACAGGGGTGCTGTGGCCACATACTACCCAGTAGATACTGACATATATCTGTACAGCATCCCACTGCACTGTCTGACATACATGACTGTTAATGGAGGCCCGGCAGCAGTACATCTGGCAAGTATCTGCACATGACATCTCACTGGGTAAGTACACTAAGCTGCTAGGCATGTAACAATGCACTGTGAAGGCTACAGGCAGACTGGCTTAACACTGGCCTACATCTCCTATGGGGGAATGCACATGTAACTGCATATATAGCAGGCTGTACAGGCATGTCACAGCACAGGGTAGGATACACCTGTGTGAAAATGCATAACCACAACCAATGTGAACACAGCCACAGCCACATATGTTAAGCTAGCATAATATTACAGTATATGGACTATCTGTTTGACACATTCCTCATATGTGCCACTCATAGACTGATCCTACATATACTGGGCTGCTACACAGTTTGGTCTGATGGATGTCTGTGGTATGGGACATGTGTGTGTATGGCCCTACAAACATGTACGGCAATATGGTACCATGCAGTGGAGCAGCATGTAACATCAGATAGGACAGGACCTAGAACAATGACATCTACCACAGTCTGTACACAGGCTAAAGTACATATTAACAATGCACACACTGTTGACATTTACCATAAGTACACAGACCTCAGTACTGTACAAACATCCACAGAATGTCCAGGTTATGTCATCAAATATAACCCCTACTGTACATGACATGTGTAGCAGTCTGATATCTCACTGGCTTGTTATCAGATATGATGAAACTAATTATGGTGTATGGCACATATGCACAACTTCATGCACGGCATATGTACACAGGTTAATGAGTTGTGGCTGGAAGCACATACACAGGGCCAATAATGACATGTTGCTTTGATAACCTCATACATTTACTGTTGTAACAGGGTTTGTTGCAACATATGTCCTATGAGGGATAAGAAGCCTGTAACTGTCACCATCTACAGTCTGCAATCGTCACACTACCTTCTGCAATCCACAGATAGATGCTCCATTGGTAACACATGAAACCAAAGGCACAACACACTGCCGTGTCTGCAGATGACTCTGCAGATTGGGATTCCTCATAAACATGGAACTGACATGGCAGGTATTGAGACATGTAGGACAGTCATATCCACACACACACTGTTAAAGCAACAGTACTCCTAATGCAGTATAGCAGCACTTACGGTCTATAGTCAGGTCAGGCACACCCCCCTCCTGTACGTTGCCCTGTTTCCACAATGTATGTTGTTAGAGGTAAATCCCCAATCCATCTGAGATGCTGTTTGCCAAACAACAGATCTAATCCCTGCTCACAGTGAATGAAAAGGGCCAACACCAACATGATGTTCCTAGATACTGGAGTGTGTTTCCATGCAATTGGCTTTGGGAATGTTACCACAGCTGTTCCACATGCAATCAGCTAGGAGAGGGCTGCAATTTGTACAGAGGCCATCAGCTGATCATGAGCATCACTTAAAATACACATGCTGCTGCCAAGCAAAGCAGGTGCAGGTCTCCACATCCACCAGAGAGGGAGTGGGAGAGGCAGACAGAGGCAAAGACAAGTTAGGGAGTGGTGGAAGAGTAAAATCTAAGCATGTTTGTGTCACACACCTAACAGCACAGGGTATCAAACCCCTGACGACTATGTAGTGCTAGCACAGTTCTATGCAGTTATTGGATGTGCTACATGGGTTACCTGTTGTGTAGCCCTCAGAACATATATGTGATGGTGACTGACATCTGCAACAGGGATATGGTAGCTATACAGTAGGTGATGTACACGTGCCTGTCCACATGAGCAGGTGCCAGCATCAGCACAGCCACACTCTCACAGGGACATACACACATTGACACACTTGGCAGGGCCAGGATTACAACTCATCAGTAGTGGGATTGCCACAACACATCACTGTGCAGGTATCACATGCACCACACGGGTCATACAGGGGTTGTATGGGCAAAGGGTATGGGGAGGTGTCCGACATCAGACAGCATGCTTCAGTATGCCCATGGAGGTTGTAGGGAGTGTGGATGTGAACATACTCACCATACAACACACACACAAACACACAGGGTGCCAGTACTGACATGCATGCGTGCATGTTTGCATGGGTGTGTGGTGGTTGACTGTGCCAGATGGCTGTACAATGCTAGGTGATGGGTATACCTTGGCATCAGACCACATGATGATGGTCTGCATTGTGTCTCAGGGCTGTAGTGTCTGCATTTGCCCACACAGGTGGGTATTGTATCCCCCATCCAGTCACCTGGGTGACTATTTTCTGTGGCCAATGCTATGCATCACTTGTCATGTATATGTTCCTTAGTCAATGACATGGATGGTGTCTGGGATGTGTACACCTCCAACATGTATGTACAGTGACATGTCAAACTATACCTCGGGTGTCTGGTCAATGTTGTGAACACAGATTATTATCATCTGTGCCAGTCTTGCCCACCTGTGGCAGTGGCATCTGTCAATATAGGGCATGTTGTCAGGCATGGTATGTACTTTGTGGGTCACATGTGATGGCACCACAGGTGTTTTAGGTGTCCATTGGGGATCATGGGGAAGGTGCACTGTCTGCATGTACATACATATTGGACAGATGGACAGGGTGCCATGCCCTCTGTAGCCCACAGCTATCACCCCATAGTTACTATCAGTGGCCAATATGTAGTGTACTACCCACAAATTGGCTGTTGCCTAGGCATGTGTGTGTGTATGAGACATGGGTTGAGAGTGTGCTCTGGCTAATACTGGGGTTGCTAACTGTGATTGCCTGGCCCTGATGTCACATGTATGGGTATGTCTTTGCACCCCAGCCTCTCAGCTATTTCACATCTGTTATCCCTGTATGGTGGACATTGAGATATATAGTAGGGCTACCATATAAGAAATACATAAAACCCACTCAACAGTGGCCACAGGTGTCACACTCACAACCACCTCCACACAGGATACATGTTACAAACACACACACACACACACACACACACACACACACACACACACACACACACACACACACACACACACCTGTCATGTCTGGGAGTGGAACCCCTACCTTACTAGTTTATTATACTACAGCACTACACAGTTATAGTACATGTCACGGAGATTACTGGAGTACTTCTTCCCCAAAGGTGCATATCACATTGGATGACATCAGCAGGATTGCCAAAGTAGGACATTCGAATTGTAGTGAATGTGACTAGCCCAAAATGCATTGCTCCCTACATAGACTCAGAAACACACACAAAACATCCAGAATTGCCATGGGTGGGGATGGAACCCTACCACAGTTCTACATCACACTCCAGCAGTATGCAGTTACAGGATGTGCTACAGAGATTACTGAGCTACAGCCTTCCCAGAGGTGTATTTCTAGGTGGGTGACATCAGCAGCCTTGCCAAAGTTGAGTATATGAATTGTAAGGAATGTGAGTACCCTAGAAAGCATTGCTCTCTACACAGACAGGGTCAGACAGACACACACACACACACACACACACACACACACACACACACACACACACACACACACACACACACACACACACACACACACACACACACACACACACACACACACACACACACACACACACACACACACACTTGCCATGTTTGGGATTGGAACAACTATCTACCTACTTTATCACACTGCATCAATACACAGTTACAGGACGTACTACGGAGAATACTGGCTGCAATCTTCGCAGAGGTGTATTTCAAGGTGGGTGACATCAGCAACCTTGCCAAAGTTGAGTATATGAATTGTAAGGCATGTGCATACCCTAAAAAGCATCGATTTCTACACAGTCAGACAGACACGCACACACAGTTGCCAAGTCTGGGGTTAGAACTCCTAACTAACTACTTTATCACACTGCAGCAGTACTCAGTTACTGGATGCTCCACAGAGATTATTGGGCTACAATTGGCCCAGAGGTGGATTTCTAGGTGAATGACATCAGCAGCCTTGCCAAAGTTGAGTATATGAATTGTAAGGAGTGTGAGTACCCTAAAAAGCATTGCTTTCTACACAGTCAGACACGCACATAAACAGTTGCCAAGTCTGGGGTTAAAACACGTACCTAACTACTTTATCACACTACAGCAGTACACAGCTACAGGATGTGCTACGGAGATTCCTAGGCTACAACCTTCCCAGAGGTGTATTTCTAGATGGGTGACATCAGCAGCCTTGCCAAAGCTGAGTATATGAATTGTAACGAGTGTGAGTACCCTAAAAAGGATTGCTCTCTACATAGTTTGAGACAGATAGACATGCACACAAATGCACACACAAACACTCGCCAAGTCTGGGGTTAGAACTCCTACCTATTTTATCACACTACAGCAGTATACAGTTACAGGAGGCACTACAGAGATTACAATGCTACAAACTTCCCAGAGGTGTATTTCTAGGAGGGTGACATCAGCAGCCTTGCCACGGTTGAGTATATGAATTGAATTGTAAGGAGTGTGAGTACCCTAAAAAGAGAAACTACGAAACAGGCACAGGACAAAACCAAGAACGAACCTGCATTCACTAAATCAACTATTATTTATTTGAAGCACTTTTCGTGCACTCGATGAGTACACTTCATCAGAAAAACTAAACACATATACAAGTCAGGTTTATATAGACCAAACAGTCAAGTTTTCAATTAAACTTTCAAATAACCCGCCTTTCTTTTTCTTAATGCTACAGTTATATAAGTAGCTCAAGGTGACATATGACTGTTATTACATTACTATGTAGGATGGGGGGCACACCTGACTATTTCTACATTTCGGGATGGGGGCACACCTGACTATTTCTACATTTCTACAAAGGGTTGGGGGGTGGGCATACCTGACTGTTATTACATTACTATGTAGGATGTGGGGGGCACACGTGACACTTGTACACATTTGCTATGACTGCACTGGTATGTCAGGTACTCCATTTCATTCTGTATTGCTAACTATCGTGCTGACTTGAGGCATACCTGTGTACTACAGATTGTGGCTTTGGTTGCCCTACATATTATTGTCTGACTTCCTACCCTTCAGAACTAACATCCCACTGCCTACCCTGCTGTGGTCTGTCTGTGTAGGCCTGGGGGGAGGTTAACCATAGCCATCATTCTGGGGCCATGGCACAGGCTCTGTTTGAGTTTATCTACACCTATCCTACTGGCTGAAACTGTTGTTGGGTATGTTAACTGTTCTGACTGGCATATGTGGGTCATATTGACACACATGCCACTCAGCACATTTTCTGCAGTGGGTTTCGTCACTCTGTGTAGTACTGGCTACTATGGTGACTCCAGTATGTGTTACAGATGTCTTGGTACCACTATGGGTGTCTACTGTCTGCTGCCATAATATTCAGCCACCCAGTTCCCTTGCATGCTCACATCCATACCATATCTACAGGTAACAACACATTCTACTCCATATGGCAATTGGTAGGTTGATTGACTTACCTTGAAGGTGTGCCAGATAGCTGATGGTGCTGGAGGGCTGCCTGTGTCAGATGCAGATAGTACACTCCCTATACATGATTGAGCACAGGTAGTGTCATGTTTGGCATCCCATTTACTGTATGTGCAAGTCAGAGAGGTGTCATTCCCTGGGTCCCTACTGTGTCAGTGCATGTGCTATGCATTGCCTCTTTGCCAAGGCCAGGGCATACTGGGCACGCCTCCTTCTGTCTACTGAGGCAGGCACAGGTTGTTCCTCCTCTGGGTCACTCTGTGCAGGCCTTGGCATTGGTGGGGGGCTGTGTGGCCCTGCCCTATGCTGTTCCTGCTGCAGCTGTTTCCACAGGATCATATTGCATAGCATAGCGCATACCATAACAATTTGGGTACATGTAGCTGGTGAATACTGCAAGGCTCCACTGGATGTGTCTGGACACTGGAACCATGACCTGAGCATCCCAAACACATGCTGTATTATATGTCTGGCCTGTGTGTGTGTCTCATTATGGCATTGTTGTTCAGGTGTGTGTGCATTTCTGATGGGTGTCATCAGCCACGGCTCCAGTGTATACCCAGCATCCCCCACTAGGTGACTGTAGGGGATGTTCCCATTGGCAAATCTCTGGTGCAGCTGTGTCAGATGGCATATGTGGGAATCATGATAGCTTCCAGGGCAACCAGCACACATATTCCTTATAATTCCCTGGGCATCACATACGACCTGGCAGTTGATGGAGGGGATGCCCCTGCGGTTGATGTAGGCCCTACCCTGCTCACCGGGTGGTGCTTTGATGCATATGTGCATGCAGCCTATAGCACCCACTACCCCAGGGTATTCTGCTATTTGGTGGAAGAGATGCATATTGCTGGTCAACACCTCACGGGTGTTGAGGAAATATATGTGCTCCCTGGCATGTGCTGATATGGCATCCAGGAACTGGTGGAAGACTCTGGATTCTGATGCCTGTGAGATCCCCATGATATCCCCAGTTGTGCTTTGGGAGGTACCAGTGGCTAGTATACATAGGCCTACACATACCTTGGTATGCACTGGAATGGGTTCGACTCTGGTAGTTCTGTGTGTCAGGTGTGGCTGGCACAGCTCAACAGTTTGATGTAGGAGTTCTCTGTCCACCCTATAGTGCTCCACTATCTCCAGCTCATGTAGCCCCTGGTAGGTTACCCTGGGTCTGTACTCTTCTCCGTCTCCTCACTGTGGGTTGTTTGGCAGCATTCGCATCCTCACCATGCTCAGCCTCATGCACATGTTGTTCTATGTTGCCTGCTACAGCTCTTCTCATTTTGTAGGATTGTTTGTTAAACTTTCCTCACTTGTATACACTGGTGGTGTAGAGTGTGGGAAAAAAACAGAGGGGAAGGTGTTTGCTTAGTTTATAGTAGTGTTCTGGGCTGGGCTAGTCTACTGCCTGTGTAATTGGCTGATTCTGATACATTTCACCTGCCAGCTAAGCTAGTTCTCCTTGAATACCTTCCTACTGCTGTTTTCCCTTCCCATTGCCTCCCTGTTTAAGCCCGTGTACACGCCGCGAAATTAGAGTGCTCAGTTGTGCATACTGCTGCTATTTCCTGGTTTAACTTCTTTTTTCTTCCTGTAAAATGCGGTGTGCGGTGCGCACACCCGCTTACACTTTGTAAAGAGTGCTAGGCAGGTTTAGACACACCCTCTAGCTTAGCTGTGCTAAGCTAGGAGCAAATCTGAACCACAGGACTCCATTCCGCTTACATTATGCCTGACAGCCCCCCCCCCCATGATGCCACCTACCTCCTAGGCTTACACCCAGCTATTCATACTCTTACACTGTTTGGACCTGACTCACATGCTGGGGAAAACTGGGATTCGCTATCCTTCCCCTCATTGCATAGGGTTGCCTGCTAATGCATAGTTACATGTTTCACACTGAGCCTCCTCCCTTAGCAACCACTACTCACTGGCCAGGTTGTTTTCTGCCCACCATTGACTTGCATGGCAGAATACTGATTTTAGTTAGAATGCTTATTTTAGGTTTATTTTCTTATCCCCCCCCCCCCGATACCATTTGAGCGCTGCTGCCCTATGCTTAAATAGCCAAGATCAGCTAAAAAAAAATAAAAGTTGATTTTTTTATCTTTTGTTTTATTTGCAATGCCAATGGTCTTATACTTGGCTATTGGTATGCTTCCTCAATGATATGTAGCCTTTATTTGGAGCTGTCATAGCTCCATTTTGGATTTTGCAGAAATGTACTCGGTTACTAATGGAGTACATTTCTGCAGATAGCACTAGTCTTGCACAGGCTGTTGCAAGCTTCCTGGATTGAAAAATCACCTCATTTGCATGGATTTCACCTGCAAATGGGGTGATTTGCATGGGTCTGTATTAGAACATCGAAGTTTCACAACTTCAAATGTTCTAATATCGACCCCTATTCAGTGAACGCTGAAAATAGTGAAGCTGTGGAACACCGTGTTTCTTCCTAGGGAAGGAATTCAGTTGGTCGTTCCTGTGTCTTCGCTATGTTCAGCGCTGTGGTGGAAAGTTACGAGTCAGGATCAGGTAAGTGTGCGATTGTGTGGACATGAGGGTTAGGGAGCAGGGTAGGTGAGTTAGGGTTAGGGTGCGGGTCAGGTAAGTGTGCAATTGTGTGGACGTGAGGGTTAGGGTGGGGTAGGTGAGTTAGGGTTAGGGCATGGGTGAGGTGAGTGTGTGATAGTGACGGACCTTAGGGTCAGGGTTTAGGTTTAGGTAACTGGATAGCTAGTGGTGTGTGTACAGTGTAGTGTAGGTATAATTGTAGGATTTTAGGTGTATGCATGTGGATTGCAGTTTGTTATGTGTGTTTGTGTTGTGTGTATGTGTGTCGGAACAGCAATTTTTTCCCTTGGAAACAATTCGCTGTTCTGCATGTTCGATGTTGTCAGCATTCGCTGAATAGGGGTCGATATTAGAACATTTGACATTTTAAAAAGTCTAATATAATATAATATATATATATATATATATATATATATATATATATATATATATATATATATATATATCCATTTGCATACCAGGGCTTAGTCCATGCAAGATTAGTGCAGGAGCACTCGTGCACGCCCCTGCAGGCTGTTCCAGGATAGCACAGCAGACATATTGCCTGCATGAGCTCTTGCACCAATCTTGCACTCTGTGCAAGCTTTTGATAATCTGGTGGAATGTGTTTTAAGTTGTTTTAATGACTTCTTGATGCTATTCTCCTGTGTCTACACGGAGTACTGTTTACCATAAAACAAGTGCTTAACAACACTGAGAGGGTGTCTAGCAATTGTTAATCATCTTTCTGATATCAGAAAGTTCTTCACAAGCCCTTTTTGTCACAGATGTTAGAAAATAAGTTTGATGCTCAGTGCACTATGTTAGTAGTTACTTCTGCCTTCTTTTTTCACAGATGCAAGGGGCTTATATAGATCTTATCGGTAATGAGCAACTTCTATAGTTTCAAACATAAATTTCAAAGACAGTCTGTAGCTATAAATCTGTTTGAAATTTCAGCTAAAAAAATATTTTTCTTTGTGTGCTAATCTACTATGATATGTCTAATTTTTTTTGAAAAAAATGTTCTTTTTAATGCTAAAGAATGTATGTTGTATAATACAATGGCATGTCAGTGCTGGCTACTATTTTATTACATTTGGTTTGTATGCTAGCAATTGCTAGATTTAAATAACACCAGGTCTAGAAACCACAATTATTTTCCAACCATATTAAAAACAGTTTGAGAAAGTTGGAACTAGTATTTAAAGCAGCCAAGAATTTCTCTAGGCCTTGTTCTAAACTAATAAAGATAAAAAAAGAAAAAAAAAATGGAGCACCTACTGTTTGCAACTAGCTGCCCAATGCTCAGAACCTTGTCGCTGGAAGTTTGGTGTAATAGAGTTAGACTCAGAAAAGAATTTATGCCATCTCAAACTTAATATATTGCAATTTGCAGTGTTGGGAGTATTAATGATTTAAGTTGAGACCTCACAAAGGTTTTATAAGTTTTGGGGTACAATAATTGTGTTGACTAAATCAGACATGATTATTCATTTAAACCACCAAACAGTAATATGCTTTACTTATCCTTTGTTGATTAAATTAGTCCCAGTAGATTTGTGGCCTCTTTTTAGAAGACATCTGAGGCACTATTTCTAGTGTCAGGGAGAAATTCAGCTACAGCATCAGGAAACTTCCCCTACTAATTTCAAGAGGTGTCATGGGATCATAAATTTACACCTGAAGCTACAACCAACTCAAGCAAATGGGAACTCTTTTTAATGTCTTATCCAAAGGATGGCACACTCAGGAATAGAACAACTCCACCCATGTTGCATTACAGTGTTAGCAGTCCATCTAGTTGGTTTGAATAGAAACCACAGCCTTCTGCACCACAGGCAAATGTGCCACCTGTTGTGCCATAGTCAGCTTTCTAGAAATAGCTCTGCAAAGTACTTCATGTTCCCAGAACCAAAAACAAGGTTATTGAATTTTGGTTATGTGACCACATCCATAGCAGACTATTGTTTCTAATGAAACAACCTTATTTCCAAACATGAAGTGTTAAGTTATTGACAGTCTCCAAAGGCTCTATAACAAAAATAATTGTATGTGCTGTCATATGTCAGAAGTAAGCCCAGGACTATCCCCAGAAAAAAATCACCCTGTTGGCATTTCAGATTAAATAGGATATACAACACAAGGAAAACAAATATATCAAAAATCGAGAAGGATAAAGATAAAAACTCTCTCATCAAACTAAACAGGCAAGTAAAAGTGTTAATTAGGTCAAATTAAGCCAATTTTGAATTTAAGATAGCTTCCTAGGTAAAACACAACTGTAAGGCCTTCTTCAGCTATGTCCGAAATTTCAAGGGCAACAAAAGGCAATGTGCTGAACTGATAGTTAATGGTGTCACATTCATGAGCCTGAGGATATAGCAAACCTGTTAGTGGACAAATTCAGTTCCAACTTTAACTTCCCTCAAGTCCTAATATCCCCCCGCAAAAATGCCCTCAAACATAACTCCTCCAACTATAATTAGGGAGCATGTACTGGCTACACTTACTATAGGCAAGGATACAGACCACCTCGATGGACCCCATAACATCTCAGGATGTCTCCTGAACATTCTAAATTATGGCTCATCTGGAGTCCAGGAGTAATTATTTAACTATAGTCTTAAAGCAGGCTTTGTGCCACATGACTGGAGAATGGCAACTGTCATTCCCTTCATAATGGAGGACCTTCAACAGATCTTAGAAACTACAGACCCATTAGTCTACGTGGTCTTAATCTGCAAAGCCATGGAAAAAAATATCATGGAAATTATCAACAAGGACATAGGAAACCTCCAGACAGTGGTTCCATCCCAGTTTGGCTTTGTCAAATGAAGGTCATGCATACTGAATTTGGTGGGCTAATTTGAAAAGGTCACTAAGGCAACGGATGAAAGGGAAACTGTGCATACTGCACACCTAAATATGGCTAAAGCATTTAATGCAATACCCCACTTGGGTATTGTCAACAAGCTTATGGAACTAGGTATAAGCCTCTTTATAACATGTTGGATAGTGAGCTGGCTCACTGATAAGACCCAGGAGGTTAGAACTGGTGAGGCCTCCTCCACAAAGAGGCCAGTCAACAGTGGAGTCCCCCAAGACTCTGTGCTAGGCCCATTCCACTTTGTTATTTACTTCTCAGATATCAAAGCCAATGTCATTGGCCTCTGGCTAACCAAGTTTGTAGATGATTGCAAACCGGGAGCAGTCATTCCATCCCCCAAGATGAGAGCACCCTTCAGGAAGGTCTAACACAAACAAATGCTTGGGGCAAAAGTCATGCTTAAAACTCAATACCAATAAATACATTATAGCACCCTTTGGAATATCATCAAAAATCCCCTCAATGTTGATTCATTAGTCAGGGATCTGGGAACTCATGTAAATAGTAACCTAGCCTTCAACCAACATGTGTCCAAGTTATTAAGAAAATCCTTCTGTGTTGTTCTAATTATAAGCAATGGCATGGCATCCAGGTCCAGAGAGGTCATGATACTACTGTAATCTACCCTCATCAGACCCATCATAGAGTACAATGTCCCCTTTGGTATGTACCTGACCAGACACATGTAAGAACTGGAACATCCATAAAGGTTCCTTGCAAAAAGAATGCAGGGAAAAACACAATGTCCTGCACTAATTGCCTCATGACCCTGTCTATTTGCTAGGTATCATACAAACTTCTGAGAGGTGTTCTTTGCCTGGCATAGAAGGCATCCCTGGACCCTGTTTTGATGAATCTTTTGCACATCTGCAAAACAAACAGCATCAGAACTACTCTACTAAAAGACATAAAGTTTGCTTGCAACATGTTGAAAAGACAGATAAGTTTCTCAGAGAACTCCCATTCTCTGGAGCAGGCTCCCTATCCATTTGAAGCAGAGTTCCTCCTTATCTCTAGTTAAGTACAGATTGGACCAATGGATGGGTAATCAGAAATTCAACTCTGGTCTGTTATCTATGTCTCTGATGGACAGAGGCAGTCAGTAAGTCACCCTCTGTATAAATCTAATTAGTGTCTCATATTTGATTGCATGTGTAGGCTTATAAGGGCCCTAGTAGTTTCTAGCCTAGTATACACCTATGAACCTATGAGCCTATTCATTTTATTTATTTATTTTATTTTATTTTACATTTGTTGACTGGACTAGTCTAGCTGGATATATGTCCATTTTCAGTAGAGGCCCGGGGAGAAAAGCTCCACAGCAGCTTGATACAACTAATATACATGAGTAACTATAGACATAAGGGGATACTAATCAACAATTGGTTATACATGGTAACAAAAAAAACCTACGAGTTAGGCTTATTTACATTACATAACAAAAGAAACAGCAATGAGGGAAGGACATATAACTAGGTATATAGAATAATAGGTACAAGACAAAACAGACACTTTTGACAACAGAGTTTAAAGCAGAAAACATAGTAAATAAGAAAGGTTAGTTGTGACAAAAAGAGTTTCAGCCAGGATTAGTGCATGGATACAGCCATTGTGAATTAAGGAAGGTTTTTAGATGCTTTTTGAACAGTGAAGTAGATGAAAGGGATATACGATTACTTGGAAGTGTATTCCAAAGGATTCCAATGGTGTTAGTAAATAGAGAATTACCTGATTTGTTATTGGAGTTTAGGGTTGCAGCTAGTAATTCATTGGCTGAGCGTAGGGTACTTAGATTTTTATAGGGGTTGATTAAGTGACAGAGAATGGGAGTATTTGTAGGATGATGCAAGATTTTGTGGGTGATGGTTAGTTGTTGAAAAAGAAGCTGGTTTTTCAGTTCCAACCATCCTAGTTTACTTAGATTTTGACAATGGTGAGTATGAAATGACGACCCAGTGGCAAATCTGGCAATATTATTGTAAGAAGTGGCTAGCTTATTTTGATTATTTTTAGATAGATTTGTAAAAAATTGGGGAGGCATAGAGAAGCATGGAAATGATATGAGTTTGGGCAATAGTAGTCCTGGCTATAGGTGTTAGGAATGGTTTTAGCCTATAGAGGAATCCCAGTTTTCTATTCACTGATTTGATAGTTGAGTTTATGTGTGAGTCAAAGTTGAGATTATGGTCAATTGTTATGCCTAAGAGTTTAGTAGCTGAGTCTGGGACAATTACAGTGCCATTATTTGATGTAATTGTGAAATCAATAGAGGGAGACTTCTGGGTAGGGGTAAACAGTACAAGTTTGTTTTTTGGGGTTAAGGAGGAGACAGCGTTTGGAGAACCAGTTTTCAACTAAGGTAAATACTTTTTGGATGTTAGACTGAAGTTCAGTAGAAGATGCTGTGGCGCAGATTAGGGTCAAGTCATCGGCATATTGAATACAGGTGGTTTGACGTAGGGATGTTTTCAGGACATTGATAAAAATAGAAAAGAGGAGGGGACCCAAAATAGAGCCTTGTGGGACTCCCTGCAAGATAGAGAGTAGAATGGATAGGTTGTTGTCCCAGAGGACTGCCTGTTGTCTATTTCTAAGATAGGATTCAAAGCATTTGACTGCCTGAGTGTCAACTGAAAGTGAAGTAAGTATATCTATCATTAAGTGATGATTCACCATGTCAAAGACTTTAGAGAGGTCTAGAAAGAGGTGCAGAGGTGAGTAAGTTGTTGTTTTGATTTTTATTAATTGAGTCAGAAAAGGATAGGAGTGCAGTAGTAGTACTATGAAAAGGCCTAAAACCATGCTGGCAGTTGGCTAAAAGATTATTTTAGAGGAGATGATCGAGAAGTTGCCGGTGAATGCATCTCTCCATGATTTTAGCTAAAGGAGAAAGTAGAGCTATGGAACGGAAATTAGAGAGTTCAGCTTCCTTATGTAGAGGTATAATATATGAGACCTTCCAAAGAGATGGCATAGTGCATTCTGTGATGGTCCTATTAATTAAGATAGAGATAGGGTATGCAAGTACTCCAGCTGCCATTTGCAGAAATGCAGCTGGAAGGAGGTCAGCTGAGGGGGTACATGGTTTTAGTTTTTGAAGCTGGGTATGGATGAGAGAGGTTGCAACAAACTGCAATTGGAGGGGAGGAGGTAATATGGTTTGTGAGAGTGTGTTGGAGATGCTGGCTGGTGATAAGGTATTTGCTAGTGATTGGTCTGAGTCCACAAATAATTTATTAAAGGAATTGGCAATTTGGCAGGGAAACTTTTGAGTCAAATGAGCTGGGGTTGGAGTTTTGGACTGCCCTGGGTGGAGTAGGCTATTTATACCTGACCAAAATTTTTGAGGGTTTTTATGTTGGGCATGCTGGAGCTTATAGTAGTGGTTCTTTTTATCTTGGACTATTGATTTTTGTAGCATTTCTCAACTGTCTAAAGATTTCATGATCAGTTGGGTTTTTAGTATTTCTCCATTTAGACCAAATTTGATTTCTTTGAATGATTTTTTGTCTTGTCTCCTTAGTGAGCCAAGGTGCAGGTTTGCTTTTAGTTCTGCCTGTCTGAGAGGGAGCATGGTGTTCTAGGATTTGTAGAAATTTATTATTAAAGTAAGAGACTGCTTTGTCAAGTGGTAGGTATTTAAGGGGTGACCACTTGCAAGCTTTAAGTTCAGCTTGAAAGCTAATTTGGTTGAGGTGTTTTTTGTTACGGATAGTTCTATAGATTGTGTGGTTAGGTATGGGTTTTTTTATCTGGTAATGAAGATAAGAGAATGGTCACTAATATCATCAGGAAGTATACTTGATTTATAGGAAAGGGGATTATTGTTAACTAGAATCCAGTCTAAGGTAGTTTGCGTGTTGCTAGGTTTATGGGTTCTGGTAGGGGAGATAATGGTTTGATTGAAGCCATATAGGTTTATATGAGTGTTAGGCTGGGAAGAGTTACAACAGTTCCAGTCAATGTTAAAGTCTCCAAAGAGTATGGTTTCTTTTGGAAAGGATGTGGAGAGCCAATTGAGGACAGTTTCAAGAGTGTTAATGTTTTTGCCTGGAGTGATATAGAAGCAGATTATCTATAATGATTTATTAGTATTTATCTGTAGTTTAGAGATTAGGATTTCAACACTATTGGGTGAGGGAGGTTGGGTATTTAGTGGTGTAACCTGTAAATGAGATTTATATAATATTGCTACGCCACCACCCTTTTTATTTAGGCAATCTGATCTCAGGATGTTATAACCTGGTGGGATTATATCATTATCCTTAGTAACTGGTTTGAGACATGTTTCTGTAAGACATAGGATGTCAAAAGAATGTACATGTAGAAGGGCATGAAGTTGTGTTATTTTATTATTTAGGCTACGACTATTGAGGTGGCCTATGAGGAGAGAATTGTCAGAGATTTTGGAGATGTGAGAAGTGATGGGATGGTCAGAATGAGGATCTGAGATTGTATTATTTGGGCATGGGTTAGGATCTCCATGCAGTAATAGGAGCTGTAAAGGGCTATGAAGGTGTTTCAAGTATTTATAGAGGAGAGGGATTTGTTTTCTAGTGTGTGGATACATAATATGGGTTAATCTTGGAATTTAGGAAGAAGGTAGGATGATGAGGATGTTAGGTTCAAGTGGTTCTGTATGGCTAGAGGAGAGATTGAAATTGTGTGCTTTAAGGGGAGCTGAAAATTTAAGAGGCTATGATGCTCACAGCAAGTAAGGTAATGTGATAAAAATAGGGGGGTAAGAATAGTGAGAAAGAGAAGGCCATTACTGAGGGCAGGCCTGTGTATAGTAGACATGGCTAGGGGGAATAGGAGATAGATGCTAGGAGATATGAGATAGAGGTAAGAGCAAGGTTAAAGGGTAGAGTTGATTAAGGGGAAAAACAGGTGACTAGGATAGGTAAGTTAATGAGATAGTGAAAGGGTGGAGTAGTTAGAGAGAAAAATGAGGTAGATGAAGGTAGCAGGGGATAGGATGGGTAAGTAAATAAGTAAGTGAGAGGTAATTGGTTAATAGAAGATAGGGGTGTGGTCTGAGTAGTATAAGGTTAAGTGCACTGGGGTGGGTGAGAATTGGGGGTAGGGTAGGGGAGCAAAGTTTGCCTGCACGGCGAACAAAGCGGGTTAGAGCAAGTGAGAAATAGCTCACAGAAACAATCAGTGAAATAACAGAATACAGCTAACTTCTTGGAAGTAAGAGATAAAAGATCATGAGTTTTGTCCACCTTACTAGTTTTATAGAAGCTTTCTAAACGAAGGACAAAATAGCCACCTATCACTGCAATGTCCCTCTACCTGCTCAGGAAAATTACCTTTAAATTGTTTAAAGACAGATGCCGCCCACTACTGGCTCAGAACCTAGCAGTTCATAATTATTTCACACTATCTTATAAGTAATAATAGTTTTAGATTGAACAGACCCCATTTCCCACTAAATGTATCAAAAATCTTTCAAAGCATTGGCCCCTGGATGATGGAATAGTCTTAACGGTCCACTAGAGATGTTTGTTTAGACAAACTTTTACTTTTCAAAAATAAGATAAAATTGCATGTTGCTCATGAATAACAATGTGATTGCTTTAAGGATGGTAGATATTATTGTTTACTATTTCCAGACTCTTATGTACCATGCTAGTCCACGTATTTCAGAATGACAGAATCTTGATATCTTCAATTTTTGAAACATATCGCTCAGAAGACTCTTGAGGCCGGTTTACTATCATACACCCAAAATGTACTCGGTCGACTGTTCACATGGTCGACCGAGATTGTGCAAAATTTACAATGTCAAACACTGGAATTGCCGAAATACATGTCGACTGCTACCTAGGGACGTGTTTTAACATGGGTTGAGATAGGGGCAGATGTGTATTTCGACAATATCAGTGTTCGACATTGCCTACGGTCGACATTCCAATTTTCGAATGAAATGGCATCGACTGACTTCACTTTGAATAAATGATAGTAAACCCCTGAGGCCACACCTTCATGGTCTGTATTCAGACTGAAAATCAAGATGAAATGAGCTTTTGCACTTCTGCTCCACAAGAGGTTTCTGCCCTCCCTGAGCTCTCCTTAGGACACCTGCGTAACTCTTTGACAGATGTACTACCCCATTCAAATTCATGACCTGACACTGTCCCCAGAGCTCACATATCTCACAGTCTGTTTGTTAGTTGGACCCTGTAACTTTCTGCTGCCTTTTATTAAACATGTGCATCCATTAATTATGTCAGATATGCATTTACTTTTATATTACATATTTACATTTGTAACATATTTACATATATGCTAGTGTTTAATGATAATTGCTATGTGTCTGATATTGTAATTATGCATGTAGTTTTGATATGTTTTCAACATGGTTCAAGTAATGGTTGAAAAGGATCTTCTGTCATCCTACTCATCTGGTTATCATGCAATAAATAAATAAATAAATCACTGCTCTAGGTAGAGTCTTCGGGTCTATATTGGATGACCAAACTTTCAAAAAGATCCACTGTCATATGGTCAACACCATACGATCACATTTTTGAAAGTTTGAGTGTTTTAACGGAGATCTCCATACAGCATGGAATGGGAAGATTTCCTTTTTCTGCACTGTAGTGCAATCTCAGACTTGTTATATTTAAAGAGCGGGGAGTGGAGGGTTCATGGGGGCTTGCCCCTCTGCTTAAAATGTTCAGATAGGTTATTTGTGTAGTTTAGTTTTTTTATTAGATTTTGAAACTTTTAAAAGTTGGATCATATGGTGACGACCATATGACAGTCGAATTTGTGAAAGTTCGATTATCTAATATAGACCCGATTCCTGAGGGAGAACAGAGAGTAGACAGTAGAAAACAGTTTAGATTTCAAAATTTAAAAAAAATGCAATAACACATTTTTGGCAGTAATTTAATGGCAAATTGAACAGCAGTTAATTAGCAGGACCTACTTGTTATAGGACAGTTAAAGAAATTTGGTTCTATAATATAGCATAACCTAAGATTTTACTGGTTTGTGCATATAGCACCTCTTTTGTATGCTTCCATTACAGTGCTCTGACATTTTATTTGGGGCTTATTTCCTTTACTTGAGGTTTACTGCACTGGTAGTAGGGCTGTAATGACTGAGTTAATCCTGCCTTTATTCAGTAAAGAATTTTTTTTTTTTCCTTTTTTTCTGTTTGTTTTTAATAGCTCTCTACTTTTAACATTAACAGTAAATACTGTTATTTTTACACTGTCAAGTACTAGGGCTTGACAGCCTGAAGTAAATGCTTGTCAGTTTTCAGGGTTTATGCCCATTCCTCTATTGTTGGCTTAAGGGGGTATGTTTTACAATTAAAAATTCTGATATTTAAACTTGTGGCTGTGGCAAATGTCTATCTGATGCACTGGAAGTAGGGTTGTACTGTCTGAAGTAATCCTGCACTGAAGAGGTTAATAAAACTACTTTTTTTTTAATAGAGCTCTTCTTTTAATAAAAACAGTGTTACTTCTACACTGTCAGGTAGTAGGGCTTGACTGCAGGAGGCAAACACTCAGCAGTTTTTAGGGTCTCCACCCTTTTCTGTGTAAGGAACAGTTGTTAGCTTAAGGGGATATGCTATACATTAGGTTTGTAGTTTATTCAATATTTAGATGTTAGCAATGCAGTCATGGAATAATTATGCCTTGTAGGATCTAATCGAACATGCTATTTATAAGGGTTTAAATGCTGTAAAAACTATTATAAATTAAAAGGGGAGGAAGTGTGAAATATCTGTGAACATTGTCTTAAATCTGAACCCCTAAGGGACATATTACATATGAAACTACAGCATATTAATGATGACTGAGTCTGTTAATATAAGAGGACACTAGAGACTATAATGGGGTACACTAAAGACTGACTAGATAATGACTTAGAATGAACTCAGCAGATACTGCACCTAATGTACGTTCAGTTTTATGCAACAGTTTAATCAGTTTATGTGGTAAGGCAGATGAGAAGAAGTGGCAAATAGGAGTAGTACAGGGAACATTTTTACCTCTTGGTACAGTTTAAGAAATGGAAAGAAAAAGAAAAAGGAATGGTGGTTAGCAACATCATCACATGCTAAATCGTTTTAAGATATAAAATCAAACATGGTTGTTAATAGGAAGAGAAAAAGAAGAATACAACATAAAGAGAAAAGAAGACGAATAAAGATAGAAGTGAAACTTCTCCTCCAATTACACTTGAATATTCATTCATTCAGGATGTGCAGATGGGTACACAACAAGTGGATCCAGTAGTGACGTTGAATGGTATGTAATTTACATCACTGATAACAATGAGATAAACACACCTGAAGAAAGGAAGCAGGGCAATGAACATGAATACCAGGCTGAAATCTCAAGAAAAAGTTTAGTAGAACATAAAAATGAATATGGAGACAATACTGAAACAACAGAAAGAGTTTAGCTAAGTACCCCTCCACATAGAAATGATAAGTAATCAAATACATGTTTATCCTGAAGTTATAATTACAAATAAAATAACATAAAATAAAGCAGATAACAACAACTGTGAAACATGTGACAGAGCTGAGAATGCAAATGAAGGTAAGACCAATTCAAAAAGGAAAGGAAAGGTAAATTGCTGGTTAAAAGGACCAAAACTGGTATTATGAGCAGGTTCAAGGAGGAAACAAAGTTGAAAGTGTAGAAGAAAGAAAATATTGCAATCACGCAAATGAATTCAGTAGGTAAATGGGAGACAAAAGGAAAAGAGCTAAGTATTCCTAAAAGAAAAAAATCATATCAAAGGGAAAACAATGTACTCGACAATCTTGATGGTGATAAAGTAATTAAATCATTGAATAGTGAAAAAAAAGTGGACAACAAGAAAATGTATATCTGATCAAGGATTTACATCTAAAAACATCAGTTAAGACCAATAACAGTAATGGATAAGAATAGCCTCATGGTCAGTTATCAAAATGGTAGAAAGCTCCATAATTTGGCAAAAATATGTGAGAAACAAAGGCTTGATAAATATAGTAATGCAGACATATTTGTAATGGCAGGCACTATTGAAATAGTGGATTTTACTCGAGCATATGAAAGAGATATTAGTAGTGTGTGTGTGTGTGTGTGTGTGTGTGTGTGTGTGTGTGTGTGTGTGTGTGTGTGTGTGTGTGTGTGTGTACTGCTTAACATTCTTTGAAATTCCACCATGCTTAGCCTTTTCAGATTATGTAATGGCAAATGTAAAACTTTTTAACATATGATTCGGTTGCCAAGGCTTTTTGAAGAGCTTTGATATCATAACTATGTGGGAGGAATTTATAATGCCTTATGGTGTGTTTGGATGTGTCAAGATTCACTTTAGTCTGAGAGGGCATAAATTACTACAGAAGTTATTAGAAAAATTTTGAAATGCACACTTTCGTTAGAGGAATGTGGCAAGATAAGGGGCAGACTCTGATAACACAAATTACGTAAATGGCTTCTAGGAATATCAGAAATAAAAGGATGAATTAGAGTACACTATAAACACCACAAAATGGATAAAATTAATAGTTATTTCAGTAGCCTGAGATTGTAGATGTTTAAATCTACCTGAGTATACAAAATATGAAATAATAAGAAAGGATAGGAGGGTGGTAGAATCTTAATATTTATAGATTCTTCAATTAAATTTGATTTGGTATATAAAATGATGACATGGAAATAATCTACTTTGATAAAGGGGTACTAAATGTTGATAATGTTAAGATCATAGTAGTATAGTACAGTCTGAAAATGGATTCACTGATTCAACATGCATTTATTAAACATTTGATACAAAACATAGATGAACTACCAACATTACTACAAAGTGACTTTAATTATCCCGGTATTAACTAGTGTGATGGAAATTATAAAACATGTATGAAAAACTTCTTATGGAAAAGATATATGAAAATTATTTTACCCAACTAGTGGATGAACCTACTACATAAGATAATACAGATTTCCCCCCAGATTCTCAAAAGCTTGCACTGAGTGCAAGATCGGTGCAGGAGCTCAAGCAGGCAATATGTCTGCCGTGCGATCCAGGACCAGCACGAGCACTCCTGCACTAATCCTGCATGGACTAAGCCCTGGTAAGCAAATCACCCCATTTGCAGGAGAAATCTATGCAAATGAGGTTATTTTGCAATCCAGGAAGCTTACAACAGTTCGTGCAGGACTAGTGCTATCTGCAGAAATGTACTTGGTTAGTAACTGAGTACATTTCTGCAATCCAAAACGAAGCTGTGACAGCCCCAAATAAAGGCTGCATATCATGTAGTAAGCATGCCAATGGCCAAGTATAAGGCCACTGGCATTGCAAACAAAAAGAAATACAAAATCAACTTTTATTTTTTTTAGCCGATCGCGGCTGTTTAAGCATAGGGCAGCTGCGCACAAACAGGATTGGGGGGCGGGGGGATAATAAAATAAACCTAAAATAAGCAGTCTAGCTAAAATCACTATTCTGCCATGCAAGTCAATGACAGGCAGAAGACAACCTGGTCAGTGAGTAGTGTTTGCTAAGGGGGGAGGCTCAGTGTGAGACATGTAACAATGCATTAGCAGGCAATCCTATGCAAATGAGAGGAAGGATAGTGAATCCCAGTTTTCCCCAGCATGTGAGTCAGATCCCAACAGTGTAAGAGTAGGAATAGCTTGGTGCAAGCCTAGAAGTTAGGTGACATCATGGGGGGGGGGTGTCAGGCATACTGTAAGCAGATTGGAGCCCTGTAGCTCGGGATTGCTCCTAGCTTAGGGGCTGTGTCTAAACCTGCTTAGCACTCTGTACAAAGCCTAAGCGGTTGTGCCCACCATGCACCAGGTTTTACAGGAAGAAAAAAGAGGATAAACCAGGAAATAGCAGCAGTGTGCACATTTGAGCACTCTGCATGGTGCTCACACGGGCTTAAACAGGAAGGCAATGGGAAAGGAAAACAGCAGTAGGAAGGTAATCAAGGAGAACTAGCTTAGCTGACAGGTGAAATGTATCAGAATCATCCAATTACACAGACAGCTGACCAGTCCAGCCCAGAACACTACTATAAACTATGCAAACACCTTCTTCTCTGGTTCTCCCACACTCTACAACGGTGTAAACAAGCAGGGACCTTTTAACATTCAGTACTGCAAAATGATAGGGGCTGCAATAGCTATCATACAACAACTTGTGGAAGAGGCTGAGGGTGGTGAGGATATGAATGCTGTCCGCCAACCCACAGTGAGGAGACGAAGAAGAGTGTACAGACCCAGGGTAACCAACCAGGGGCTACATGAACTGGAGATAGTGGAGTGCTATAGGGTGGACAGGGACCTCCTACATCACACACAGAACTAACAGGGGAACCCATCCCAGTGGATACCAAGGTATGTGTAGGCCTAAGAATACTAGCTACAGGTACCTTCCAAAGGCCAACTGGGGATATAATGGGGATTTCAAAGGCATCAGCATTCAGGGTACTCCACCAGTTCCTGGATGTCATGTCAACACATGTCTGTGAGCATGTATATTTCCCCAACACCCGTGAGGTGTTGGCCAGCAATATGCAACTGTTTCACCAAATAGCATAATACCCTGAGGTAGTGGGTGCTATAGACTGCACGCATATATGCATCAAAGCATCACCTGGTGAGCGGGGAAGGGTCTACATCAACCGCAAGGGCTTCCCCTCCAACAACTGTCAGGTTGTGTGCGATGCCAGGGGATAATAATGAATGTGTGTACTGGCTGCCCTGGAAGCTATCACGATTCCCACATCTGGCATCTGGCGCAGCTGTACTAGAGATTTGCCAATGGGGACATCCCTCATGGACACCTAGTGGGGGATGCTGGATACAAATTGGAGCCGTGGCTAATGACACCCATTAGAAATGCACAAACACCCGAACAAGAACTCCATAATGAAGCACACGCACAGACCAGAATTATAGTAGAGCATGTGTTTGGGATGCTCAAGTCATGGTTCCAGTGCCTGGACACATCCGGTGGAGCCTTGCAGTACTCATTAGCTACATGTACCCAAATTTTCCTTTTATGTGCCATGCTAAACAATATGATCCTGTGGAAACAGCAGCAGCAGAAACAGCACGGGGCAGGGCCACACAGCCCCCCACCATTGCCAAGGCCTGCACAGGCACAGGGTGACTCAGAAGAAGAAGAACAACCTGAGCCTGTCCCAGTAGGCAGAAGGAGGCATGCCCAGTATGCCCTGGCCTTGGCAAAGAGGCAATGCATAGTACATACTCTGACACAGGAGGGACCCAAGGAATAACACCTCTCTCTGACTGTCACATACAGTAAATGGGATGCCAAACATTACACTACCTGTGCCTAACCATGTGTAGGGAGTGTACTATGTGTGCCCAACATAGGCAGCCCTTCAGCACCACCCTCAATACTGGGACATGGTAAGTGACTCACACATGCCAGTCAGGTGGGTGGGTCACATACCCAACAACAGTCACAGCCAGCAGGACAGGTGTAGACAAACACAAACAAAGGCGGTGCCATGGCCTCTGAATGAGGCCTATGGGTAACCTCCCCCTCAGGCCTATACTGACAGACTACAGCAGGTCAGGCAGTGGGATGTCAATTCTGAAGGGTAGGAAGTCAGAAACTAATATGTAGGTAATTAAAAGCTAAGATCTGTAGTACACTGGTATGCCTCTCGTCAGCACGATAGGTAAGACAACGGACTGAAATGGAGTACCTGACATACCATTACAGTGCTAGCAAATGTGTACAAGTGTCAGGTGTGTCCCCCATCCTATGTAGAAATGTAGTTATGGTCAGGTGTGCCCCCCAATCCTGTGTAGAAATGTAGAGATAGTCAGGTGTGCCCACCATCCTACGTAGAAATGTAGTAACAGTCAGGTGTGCCCCCCCAATCCTGTGTAGAAATGTAGAAATGTAGAAATAGTCAGGTGTGCCCCCCAATCCTACATAGAAATATAGTAACAGTCAGGTGTGCCCCCACAATACTGTGCAGAAATGTAGAAATAGTCAGGTGTGCCGCCCCCCATCCTACGTAGAAATGCAGAAATGTAGAAATGCAGAAATGCAAAAATGTAGTAACAATCCATGCCAAATGATCGACGGATAACTTGCAGGGACAGCATGCTACTTGTAGGTGTATAACACAAAGGTCAGCACTGCAGTAAAACGACCTGGACTCGATCCAGACATTCAGTAATACAGACGGCCATACTGGGCATGCTCATACACTTAAACACATGAAGGCCATGTCTGCAGACACCAGTGGACCAGACATATCTGGCAACTGCAGATGTTAGTGCAGATACTCCTCAGTATGCACCACTCATGCTTTGCACACACACAGTGGATAGGAATACAGGCATATATGTAAGGACAACACACTATAATAAGCCAAAGGTAGACATACACAGATGTGTGGAAGAGGGAGACTGTAACTAGGAGCCATCCAGACCTATCCAACCCAGCACACAGGCAAAGGGTCACAACCACACGATGGTCAGATGTCACTCACTGCAGATACTAGCCACCGGTATCTGTCAGCATTACAGAGTGGTGCACGTTCCAGCTGTGCAATATGACTGTTCAAGGAAGTAGTCATCTAGCAATTGTATACATGTACCTGTGAAATATGACCCAGGTTGTGCCTGCATGTGGCATGTCAACCCTTTCATGAATGGGCTATGGCCCATGCACACACACTGCAATCCCCATAGCCCCAGTATGACAAGCCTGCTGAGGTCATCCACAGTCAAATACACCTTTGGGAGAGTTGTACCCCAGTAATCTCTGTGGTGTGTTCCATAACTGTGTACTACCGTAGTGTGATAAACTAGTTAGGTAGGAGTTCTAACCCCATCCTTGGCAACTGTGTGTGTCTGTCTGTCTGTGTAAAGAGCAATGTTTTTAGGGTAGTCACACTCCTTACAATTGAAATGCTCTACTTTGGTAAAGCCACTGATGTCATCCACCTAGAAATACATCCCAGGGAAGGTTGCACCCCAATAATCTCCGTATTGCGTGCCGTAACTGTGGATAGCTGTAGTGTGATAAACTAGTTAGGTAGGAGTTCTAAACCCAGCCTTGGCAACTGTGTGTGTCTGTCTGTGTAGAAGGCAATGCTTTTTCAGGGTAGGCACACCCCCTACAAGTTAAATGCTCTACTTTGGTAAGGCTGCTGATGTTATCCACCTGGAAATACATCTCTGGGAAGGCTGCATTCCAGTAATCTCATTGGCACATGCTGTAACTGTGTAGTTTGATAAATTAGTTAACTAGGAGTTCTAACCTCAGCCTTGGCAACTGTGTGTATGTCTGTGTAGAAAGCAATGCTTTTTAGGATAGTCACAGCCCCTACAATTTAAATGCTCTACTTTGGTAAGGCTGCTGATGTCATCCACCTAGAACTGCACCTCTGGGAAAATTATAGCCCAGTAATCTCCGTAGCAACTCCTATAACTGTGTACTGCTGTAATGTAATAAAGTACTTAGGTAGGTGTTCTAATCCCAGACATGGTAAGTCTGTCTGTGTAGGGAGCGATGCTTTTTTGGGTAGTCATACCCCTACAAGTCAGATGCTCAACTTTGGCAAGGCTGCTGATGCCATCCATCCAGAAATATACCTCTGAGAAGGTTGTAGCCCAGTAATCTCTGTAGTGTGTGCCATAACTGTGTACTGCTGTAGTGTTATTTAGAACTCTAGTGGGGTTCTGTTTCCACTCATGGCAGTCCTGGATGTTTTGCTTGTGTTTTAATGTCTGTGTAGGGAGCAATGTATTAGAGGTTAGTCACACTCAGTACATTTCAAATGCCCTACTTTGCCAATCCTGCTGATGTCATTCATTGTGAAGTCCACCTTTGGGAAAGGAGATATCCAGTAATCCCCATGGTGTGTCCTACAACAACTCCATGCTGTAGTATGATATAGACCTCTGTTAGGGGTTCTATACACACACGAGTTGGTTGTGGATGTTTTGTGTGTGTTCCAATGTCTGCGTAGGGAGCAATGCATTTTAGGCTAGTCACAGTCAATACATGTCAAATGCCCTACTTTGGCAATCTTGCTGATGTCAGCCAATGTGATATACACCTTTGGGGAAGGAGCTCTCCAGTCATCACTGTGGTGTGTCCTATAACAGCTCTATGAAAAATAGTGTGATATAGACCTCAGTTAGGGGTTCTATACCCACACAAGTCGGTTGTGGATATTTTGTGTGTGTTCAAATGTTTGTGTAGGGAGCAATGCATATAGGCTAGTCATAATCAGTACATGTCAAATGCCCTAATTTGGCTATCCTGCTGATGTCAGCCAATGTGATATACACCTTTGAGGAAGAAGTACTCCAGTAATCTCTGTGGGGAATACTATAACTGAGTAGTGCTGTAGTGTAATAAACTAGTTTTGTAGGAGTTCTACTCCCAGACATGACAGGTGTGTGTGTAACTCGTATCCTGTGTTGAGGGGGGTATGAGTGTGTGACACCTGGGTTCAGTGTGGAGTGGATTTTGCAAATTTCTTATATGGTGGCACTAGTATATATCACAATGTCCAATGTACAGGGATAACAGATGTGAAATAGCCGAGAGGCTGGGGTGCAAATCCATACCCATACATGTGACATCAAGGCCAGGCAATCACAGTTAGCAACCCCAGTATTACCCAGAGCACACTCTCCACCTATGTCTTATATACACACACACACACACACACACACACACATGCCGAGGCAACAGCCAATATGTGTGTAGTACACTGCATATTGGCAACTGTTAGTAACTATGGAGTAAATGCAGTGGCCTACAGAGGGCATGGTACCCTGTCCATCTGTCCAATAGGCACTTACATGCAGAAAGTACACCTTCCTCATGTTCCCCACTGGACATCTGCAACACCTGTGGTGCCATCACATGTGACCCACAAAGAACATACGATGCCTGAAAACATGCCCTGTATGGACAGATGCCAATGACACCAGGTAATGTTGTTAGCATGATATCAATGTAGGTGCAGGGGTAATCTGCAGTCCATTACCAGTTCCTGCCACAGGTGGCCAAGACTGGCATATCTGATGGTAATCTGTGTACACAACATGGGCCCGACACCCCAGGTACAGTTCCACATGTCACTGTACATGCATGTGGGAGGTGTGCACATCCCAGACACTGTCCCTGTCATGGACAGCTGAACACATACATGGCAAGCGATGCATAGCATTGGCCACACGCAATAGTCATCCAGGTGACTGGATGGTGGATACAATACCCCCCTGTGTGAGAAAATGCAAAAACTGCAGCCCTGAGCCACATTGCAGACCATTGTCATGTGGCCTGATGCCAAAGAATACACATCACCTGGTCTTGTATAGCTGTCTGGCACAGTCGACCACCACATACCCATGCATGAATGCACCCATGCATGTCAGTACTAGCACCCTGTGTGTTTGTGTATGTGTTTTATGATGCATATGATCACATCCACACTCACTACAACTGCTGCCAGTGGCATACTGAAACATGCTGTCTGATGCCGGACACCTCCTCATACCTTTTGCCCATATAACCTCAGTATGACCCATGTGGTGCATGTGATACCTACACAGTAATGTGTTGTGGCAATCTCACTATTGATGAGCTGTATCCCTGGCCCTGCCAAGTGTGCCAATGGGTGTGCGTCCCTGTGAGAGTGTGGCTGTGTTGACACTGGCATCTGTTCAAGCGGACAGGCACATGTACTTCACCTACCGTATAGCTACCATATCCCTGTTGCAGATGTCACGCGCCAACACATATATGTTCTGAGGACTCCACAACTGGTAACCTATGTGGTACATCCAATAACTGCATAGGACTCTAATAGCACTACATAGTCATCAGGAGATTGATACCCTGTGCTGGTAGGTGTGTGACACAAACATGCTTAGGTTTTACTCTCCCACCCCACCCTGACTTGTTAATGCCTCTGTCTGCCTCTCTCACTCCCTCACTGGTGGATGTGGAGACCTATATCTGCTTTTCATAGGCAGCAGCATGTGCATTTTAAGTGATGCTCATGATTTGCTGATGCATGAATTGCAGTCATCCCCTAGCTTATTGCATGTAGAGCAGCTGTGGTAACATTCCCATAGCCAATTGCATGGAAACACACTCCAATATCTAGGAACATCATGTTGGTGTTGGATCATTTCATTCACTGTGAGCAGGCACAAGATCTGTTGTTTGGCAAACAGCATCTCAGATGGGTTGGAGATTTGCCTCTAACAACATACACTGTGGAAACAGGGCAACACACAGGAGGGGGATGTGCATGACCTGACTACAGACTGTAAGTGCTACTATACTGCATTTGGAGTAATGTTTGTATAACAGTGTGTATGTGGATATGGCTGTCCTACATGATTTAATACCTGCTATGTCAGTTCTGTGTTTATGAGGAATCCCCATCTGTAAGATCATGTGCAGACTGGGCAGTGTGTTGTGCCTTTGGTTTCATGTGTTACCCACAGAGCAACTATCTGTGAACTGCAGAAGGTAGTGTGAGGATTGCAGTCTGTAGATGGTGAAAGCTGTGACAGTTACTGACCTCATATCCCTCATTGGACATATGTTGCAACAAACCCTGTTACAACAGTAAATGTATGAGGTTATCACAGCAACATGTCAATATTGGCCCTGTGTATGTGCTTCCAGCCACAACTCTGTTAACCTCTGTACATATGTTGTGCATTAAGAGGTGCATATGTGCTGTACACCATCATTAGTGTCATCATATCTGGCAATAAGCCAGTGAGATATCAGACTGCTACACGTGTTATATACAGTAGGGGTTATATTTGATGACATGACCTGGACATTATGTGGTTGTTTGTACAGAGCTGAGGTCTGTGTACTTATGGTGAATGCCAACAGTGTGTGTATTGTTAATATGTATCTTGACCTGTGCTCAGACTGTGGTAGATGTCATCATCCTAGGTCCCATCCTATTTGATGTTACATGCTGCTCCACTGCATGTTACCATATTGGCTTACATGTTTATTCGGCCATACACACACATGTCCCATATCACAGATGGGCATCAGACCACACTGTGTAGTGGCCCAGTATATGTAGGGTTAGTGTGTGAGTGGCACATATGAGGATGGTGTTGAACAGATAGTCCATATACTGTAATATTATGCTAGCTTACCATATGTGGCTGTGGTCATGCACTTTCACACAGGTGTATCTTAACCTGTGCTGTGACATGCCTGTAGAGCCTGATATATATGCAGGTACATGTGCATTCCCCCATAGGAGATGAAGGCCAGTGGTGAGGCAGGCTGCCTGTAGCTTGCATAGTGCTTCGTTACATGCCTAGCAGCTTAGTGAGATGCCATGTCCAGATACTTTCCAGATGTACTGCTGCCATGGTTCCTATTAGAACCCTGAACGCTTGAAATGTCGAACATCATATGGTCGACACCATATGATCGACATTTCAAGTGTTCGAATGTTAAGTATAACGGCGCTGTTCAGTGCAGAATTGGAGAATTTCCTTTTTCTGCACTGAAGTGTGATCTCGGAGATGGTATATTTAAGTAGGGGGGGTGTGGGGGTGCTGGGGGGCCTGCCTGCAGTGTTAAGGTAAGTTTTCTTTTGTTTTTTTTTATTATATATTCGAACTTTTGAAATTCAATCATATGTTGTCGAACGTATGGGATTTGACATTTCAAAAGTTCAATTATATAATATAGACCCTACTGCCGGGCCTCCCCCAACAGTCATGTATGTCAGACAGAGAGGTGGGATGCTGTACAGATGTATGTCAATATCTAGTGGGTAGTATGTGGTCATGGCACATCTGTACAAGCAGTTATTATGTGTCAGGACAGACAAAAGTGTGTGAATGCATAACCTATGGGGGCAAATGTATACTAGTCGTTATGTGTTATGCCCATCTACATGGCTGTTAGCATTCATATTGTCAGGCTTGGTCCACATGTTCTGTACTAAGGGGTTCTGTGTATACCCCTGGACTGCACAGAGTGTGTCAGAATGTCCACATCTATTGGCCAATATCTCTGATGTAGTCCACAGGAGCATTATGTGCTTGCAGTGATACTGTACTATGATGTCCTTAGGATGTCTGTCAGTAGCCACAAAAGGGAGAAGAACCAAACCAAAAGAAATGAACTCCAGGCAAGGCAGAATCCAAGGTGTAAAAATATTTAATCCAAAAGTAGAAATTCCAAAAAGTACAACCAGGACACAGCAAAGTTGGTGGCTTTTCACTCCACTATTGCAGAGATTCTTCAGAACCATTAAGACAACATTTACATCCTTTATATAATAAACTAAAAAATTAATTAATTGATTGAATTATTTACCTTAAAGGAATATACTGTATATTTACAAAAATGTGTGTGTTCATCATGTATAATCCTGACCAAATACATAAACCATATGTAAAATATACAAAATTCTTACATAATTATTATTAAAATCACAACATACAAAGAAATATTACATTAAAATGCACGTATACATAAAGATAAACATCCACCCAAAAAATCTCAGTAATTATGACCAACATGGGGCATCCATAAGGACCGATTCAAATCCTGAGTCTAAAAGAATATATATATTTATATATAAACTCCTAAAAAAATGTAAAAAGGAGAGAAAAAACCCCCAAAAATAACCAAAATGAAAATTCACAACTTTGCTCGTCTCAATTTCAACACACTGGCGGTACTAATACAATTATTCAAACCTGGTAGTCTCCCTGCATTTGTTTTTAGCTGCCAAATCAATTCCCTAAATTCAACCCTAGCTTCCCAGTTACCACCTCTAGGATCCCTAGCCACTTGTTCCAGTACAGCAAATTTAATACTCATGTTGTGACATAATAAGGAGTGTTTATAAAAGGCATTAGATTCCTTCTTTTTAGAAATCTCATACAAATGTTCATAAATCCTTTTCCTAAGTGTACGTGTAGTCTTACCAATGTAAAAACCTTTACAACCTTCACAGATACCAATGTGCACTACACCCCTAGTGCCACAATTGTAATGTTTAAGGAACCGAAACCTAATACTCCTAGATGGAATATTTACTTCCCTCTGCTGTAAAATATGCTTGCACTGACTGCAAGTACCACATTTGAACATGCCCTTCTCAGTTTTATTTACCCCTACTTGTTGATCTCCTTTCATCTCAAAAAAATATTTGAAATTCATACCTCTTTTCCTAATAAAAGAGGGTTGTAAAGGAATATATTTCCGTGTTTCCTCATTTACCCTTAATAATGGCCAGTATTTTTAATAGTTTGTTCTACCAAGTGCGACGTGGCCGAAAAAGTATGAATAAATGAGTGATTATAAGAAATCTCATTTTTACCTTTATTTTCTGGCACAAGAAGTGGTAACTGGGAAGCTAGGGTTGAATTTAGGGAATTGATTTGGCAGCTAAAAACAGATGCAGGGAGGCCACCAGGTTTGAATGATTGTATTAGTATCGCCAGTGTGTTGAAATTGAGACAAGCTAAGTTGTGAATTTTCGTTTTGGTTATTTTTGTTTTTTTTTCTCTCCTTTTTTTTTTTTTTAGACTCAGGATTTGAATTAGTCTTTATGGACGCCCCATGTTGGTCATAATTACTGAAATTTTTTGCGTGGATGTTTATCTTTATGTATACATACATTTTAATGTAATATTTCTTTGTATGTTGTGATTTTAATAATAATTATGTAAGAATTTTGTATATTTTACATATGGTTTATGTATTTGGTCAGGATTATACATGATGAACACACACATTTTTGTAAATATACAGTATATTCCTTTAAGGTAAATAATTCAATCAATTAATTAATTTTTTAGTTTATTATATAAAGGATGTAAATGTTGTCTTAATGGTTCTGAAGAAGCTCTGCAATAGTGGAGTGAAAGCGCGCTCAACTTAATTGCTGTGTCCTGGTTGTACTTTTTGGAATTTCTACTTTTGGATTAAATATTTTTACACCTTGGATTCTGCCTTGCCTGGAGTTCATTTCTTTATGTCTGTCAGTAGCCAATGGTGCACATGTGAAAAGCTGATGTGACCTCCCACACACACCATGTCTGTGAAGACAATCCCTATTACAGTAGCAATAGTCTGCTAATATACCTGCTATACATGCCTGACATCCCTTTGCACTATGAAGGTGGGACTATAGGGGCTGAGGTAGGGCTACACCCCATGTTCAGGACATATGGTGAATATATATGTACATATGATTATCCAGATATCTATATAGCTAATTACACATGTACATATCGACATATATAGATGGGTGTGTATATGTACATTGATATGCATATGCACACCCAGATATATACATATACAGAGCAGTATATGTCTACACATATACAGATAGAGATACATATGCACATATGCATATACCACTCTGCCATGCCTGCCAGCCAACCACTGCTGTTGTATCCTCCACACATACAGTGGGGCTGGGGCCATATATGTGTGGGCTTCACCTACACAATACATGTGTGCCCATATGCACTTCAGAGGACAGTGTATGTAACAGTCGTATATGGCCCTGTATTATTCAGTCTAGGGGGGATGCGCCATACATAACCTAGGCTGTTACAACATGTGGGAGTATCAGGAGTGAGCTGCCTTAAGGTATCTGGATGTACAGTACCATACATGTCACCTATCTTTACATTACTTACATAAAGTGGGTCACTGCAAGCTTACTGCTTTCTGCCAGACAGACTGTTCTGTTTACCAGTGTGCCTTTGATGGTGTCACTTATGTCTTGTTATGTAACAGTTACATCCCATTTGATCAACTGAAGTCTTTACCACCTAGCGATTGTGTACAGAGTGTAAATAGAGGCTGCTGGACTATACACCTGCATCACTTACTGTTGAGTGTGTGGTATACTGTGGCTCAGTCTGCCTTTACTAATGTACAGTTTGAAGGGCTTGGCCTGGACAGCAACAGTTGTGGACCTTTCCAGACTACTGTATTAGTATAATTGTTTCACAGTTGCATTACTCTGTTGATATCGATGTCAGTGTCTGAACAGCTATATGACATGGCATGTACACAAATAAAGGTATTCCATTTCTGAAAACCTGTGTGTGGTGTTTATCCTATGGCCTCTCTGTGGGTATATGTTGCAGGCAACGAATGTCATTTGTATGGGAGGGTCATCCAGTGTCCAGTTGTTAGGGTGTTAACTGTAGGCTTAGTGGGTGTATCATATTGTGTGCGCCTACTACATAAGTATCTTACTGTACATATATCTGCGTGAGTATGTGTAGCTACATGTAGATATAGGTTCATAGGTTGGTACTGGGCTATCTGCCCTAAGGCATATATTAGCCCAGCCACGTTGTGCGGTATTCACCGCCCCTTTAGTAGTTCTCTAGACCCTTGTACTAGCAGCTAGTACCCTTGGCCCCTATCTAGTAGTGCTGTTGGTGTGATCCCCGGTGTGAACTTTCTGTTACACACACACACACACACACACACATATATATATATATATATATATATATATATATATATATATATATATACATCTGTATCTGCATATATGTGACTGTGTATATGTATCCTGGGGATGTTGATAGCTTCCACATTTTACATATCCTATGTGAACCAGACTGTACTGCATGATATGTTATGAATACCAGCCTGACATCATACAGGTGGGATGTAGTACTGTTAACATCATGTGCCCATATCGTGTTAGGTCCTAGTTATGGGATCTGCAATACTTGGTAGTGTATTGCAGGGCAGATGTGTTTGGCTGTGGGGGGGGGGTTATGCCAATTCGTACAAGACGTATATTGTTTGGGGCCTCTCAACCTTATTAACGATGCATGAGGACATATATCTTTCTGTTAATCTACCATTGGTATGTACAGATGTATGGCCATATATACCTATATAGGTATATATATTTGCTTACATATTTATAACTATGTCCGTATATACCTACAGATATATATATCTGCGTACATATATGTAACTTGCTGTGTATATGTAGACATGTAGGTGTTGACATATCTATGTGTAGATGTAGGCATTTGCATGCATATATGTTCATATATATTTATATATGTGTATATATTTCAAAATATTTATATATACATAATATAATATATATATATATATATATATATATATATATATATATATATATATATACACATTTACAAATATAGATATGCTGTATCTGTTTAGTAATTAACATATTTACACACACACACATACATCTAGATGTTGGTATACATTCTCTGTACTGTTGCATGACTGGGCTGGATGTTATGTTTCTGAAAACATCAGATTTATGTATATCTGGCATGGCTTAGTGGTAAATCACTTTGTGTATGGTTTGCAGGGTCCTGGGTTCGAGCCTTGCAGAAGCTGTTTATTTTGTTGCTGGGCAGAGCACAGACTGTTGGATACAGAGTGATTAAGGCACTTTAAAGCAGTTGTAAGAGGGTTTGCGCAGGTTTGCACAGAGGTAAGGACTGCTAACTTCTGGTTACAGTTTTTTATACTTAGTTAACTTCTGAATTGCTTAATCTATGTAGCCAGTGCTTACCCACATGTAAACACTCTTAAACACGCTTACTAGTGCTTAGATATGCTTACTACTGCTTATGCTTAGACCTGCTTACTAGTGTCTTACTTATTATGACACTGGCACTCCACATGTGCATTTACTGCAGTACTCCAGTTCATAAATATATGTTATTTAGTGGGTTTTGCAACAAAAATGTTGGTTATAGATAAGCTTCACATCAATAATTGGGAAGATCTCTGAAATATGCATTCTGCACATATTAATGGATGATAAATCATATCAGGTGGACTACTCCCAGTTTTGCTTTATCAAAGGAAGATCAATGTTAATATATCTTTCACATTTCTATAATGCTATCAACTATCAAAAGATCAAGAGAAGTCAGTTGCAGTTGCATGCATGGATGTTTCAAAGACTTCTAAAACTTTAGAAAATTGTCAAATTATTCTTAGATTAAAAAACACAAGTTAATGACTATATTATAAATTAGATTAACAACTGGTTAACTGGTACAGCACAGTTTGTGAAGTCTATAGGAAAACATCTAAATGGCTACATCGAAATACAGGGGTACCTCATGGGTCAATTTTGGGCCTTATCCTGTTTAACATCCTATTTTCAGGCATACCACAGTCTAATAATTTTTCTTAATAAACACATAGACAACTGCAAAATACAAGCAAAGCTAACTTGACATAAGGGACATTAATGACATGAATCAATATCTGCAAGTGATTGGTCAATATCAGTTGGCTTGAGGTTCAATTGCAATAAATATATGGTTGTTCTTTTTGGAAATATAGTAAATCTTAAAATAAAACTTAGAGGTACCATAATGGAGATATCAGACCACATAACAGATCTAGGCATTGTAATTAGTAAGGATTTTACATTAAAAAACACTGTCAAGTATTAAGAAAAAAGGCTATGAAAGATATAGGACTAATTCCTAATACAAACAATAGATCCAAAAGTCTAAAAAATGTTGTATACATCAAATATCAGATCATTAGTTGAGTACAATTTAATGTTTTGTACATTATTAGTAGATGATTTAGTTACCATTAGAAAGAGTCATAGAAGATATACAAAAATGTTAGATATTTTGAACAAGTTAATTTAAGAAGAAAGATTAAAGCACATGAATCCATACACCATTTTATATAGAGCTATTAGAGGAAAACTGTACCTAGATAACAGGCCATCAAAGATGATGAGTTAATTTCCAGTTAAAACTTATTTTAATATCTGGTAACCTAAGATATAGAGGTCCTCAATTTATTGTTAAATTCAACAGAACTAAAAAAAGATCTGACATTATAAGTCAATCAATCCACACATTGTGGAACTTGATACCACTTTATATTTGAGAATCTGTTCATTTAAATGCTTTCAAGAAGCAACTAATTGCTATATGGGACAGTATATGTTTGCATTTAAATTAATTAATCTGCTTTAAAGATGGTTCAGTTTTTGGGTTGATGACACTTCTAACATAGCTATATAACTATGTAGCTTACCAATTAATAACAGACAGAACAAAAAAACACCAGGACATAGATGTATAAAGCCCTGACTACAATCTAGATCTAGAAATTTAGGATTTTTGCTTGGAAATATTTACATAGATATTTTTATGCACCAATTAGACTACAGAAAAATTTTCCTCAGGTAGACAGCAAATGTTGGAGGTGTGGTAGGGAAGAGAGAGGTACTTGGGAACATATTTTCTGCAAGTGCAGCAGGTTGATAGACTTTAAGGATTCCCTGTGGGATGCACTGTCAGAGATGCTGGGTGGGCAGGTTGGTGTGACAAGGGAGTTGATTTTTCTTAGCTATGATGCAGAATCAGAATTGCCTAGACATGGTAAGGCCTTGCTGTGTCTAATTATGGTGGCTACCAAAAAACAATTACTAGAAAAAAGAAATCATCTAAACCAATTGTGTTAGAAGTAGTGAATATAGTAACAGAGATAAAATAACTGGAACTGACACCTTTAGAAAAGGGTAGGAGCAAACTACATAGGAAAAACTTGAATTGTGGGATTAGTGTATACAAGAGAGCAAGGAGCTTTAAAAGAAGCCATGACTTAAATGATCTGTGTAATGCTTGACTGAAAATCATTGGATAGATTATAAGTGATGATAATGTTTGCAACTAGGAGTGTGTCAGTATGGTTTATGATTTAAAATGCTTGTAACTAGGATTGTGTCTATGTAGTTTGTTTTCATTTATATAAATGTATGATTGCATATGTTATAAGTGATAGTTTAATAAAAATATTTCTTGAATAATTTATGTAATGTTGCTTAGGTTATATGATATATATATATATATATATATATATATATATATATATATATATATATATAATTATATTTATATATTTATATATGGTTATATAACAATAAGGTGGTGACAGTAAAGAGCACTTATCTTACCGTGAAATGTGGTGGCAATTATTCACGGATGCCTCTTCTACTCCCGGTCTGAATAATGTTTGGTAATATTAATTTGTTAATACAGTTTGATTACTTTTGTATAACTATAAAATTGCCTATGCCACAAGTGATAATTCCATAAAGGTGTGTTTAAAAAAGAGAACCTTTGTGATAGCTTATTCATTATGTTATGTAATTTTCCTTTAAAATCAAATTTTTATAAAGTTACCATCACCAATATAGCCTGGAGTAATGAAAATTTGCAAGAGAAACACCATTTATATGTTTGAATACATGTATGTAACATTTATAAATTCTCTTCAATGGTCTTTATATGATTCATTCTTGTGGGATTATACAAATACGTATGATTATTAAAATGCCATCTCACTTTTGCATCTTCATATATCTTTTCCTATATTCTTTTTCTGTGGTGCTGTAAAATGGATTCATCTAAGAAATTACTTTTTGTGACTGTAGCTAAAGCAGAGAATTCTAGATCAGGAACACCAAGCCATCCCTCATTCCACAACCTGATATGATGAATTAAAAGTAGTCATGACTTTATATGGATACCAAATAAATTTTCTTAAACCATATAAACCTTTATTCATTCTGTACCAATTTTACAGCAATTCATGTAATAAAGAAAAAAAACATTCATTGTTACACAAAGAAAACTGATCACACATATTTCAAGATTTGACAATATATTAATTCAATTGTTTTAGCTTATCAAAGGAAATTATCCATTACTATTATTTCAAACACATGATAAACTACATAATGCTTCAACCAGAAAGAAACATTTCCAATCCTATCTTCTCTTGCTCCACAGTCTTGTGATTAATAAAGTGCTGACTAGTTATATATTGTTAAATATTTTGAATGTTCATGACATGTAAAAAATATCATTATATGAATCTAAGGAATGTTTCAGGTGATAAAATCAAACTCTTACCACTCTTTATATTAATTCAAGTTATTTCTAGTAGACAAAGTCTTTTGCAATATAACCCAACAAGTGTTCCAGGATTTTCTATAAATATTGGGTGGTTACTATGTGAAATAGCAGTCAGTCTTCAGTAAAAAATACTTATTCCATAGGGGAGGCATGCACCAAAAATAGATAAGGGGGAATTCAGTAAAGCCTACATGGAGTGATTTTCCATGTAGGCATAGTGGCACAGCCCTAACACAGAAACTGGCAGCTGAGTGACAAGTAAACAGTACAGACGGGCGTGCACAAGCGTGTGGACAAGGAAATGTCCGTGGAATGCAAATCACCTCATAAGCAGCTGAAATCCATGCAAATGAGGTTGATTTGTGATCCAAGAAGCTGCATGGTACCCATGTAGGAGGGGTGTTAGTGTCAGAAATGCACACAGAAAGTAACCACATAGAGAAATGAATAAATTAAACAGGGCTGTAAAAGCCCTAGAAGAAAATTGGATATTGCAATGTAGGGATGGAAATGGTTAACGCTATGCCCAGTGAGTCCAAAAATCAATGCAAATAATTGTAAAATATTATTTTTTTGATACACATATTACGTTTGTGTGGCACACAGCAATGCACAAACATGCCATTATGTAAAAAAAAATATTAAAATGTTGAAAAATGGAAAATAAGACATTTTGCAAAAATAATGCATTATAGTGCCCTGCATGCATAGTGTACAATGGAAGGTTTCGATGGTTGCTAATGTGGCAGGCCCTAAAGTAGTGAAGTATCCAGGAATATGCAAGGATCTGTATACAAATGAGCTGGGGTTACTGAATAGCAGAAATGGGCTACTGTGTCCACAGATAAAAAAATGTGTAGGGCCAGAATTGTGTTGGTGTTAGTAGATCAAGTAGCTGACATCAAAAGGGAGTGTGACATGGTGTGTTTAAGTGGATTAGAGGTCAGCGGCACCTGTTTGCAGTCAGCTAAGAACAGCTAAGCAGTGCTGCTAAGCTGTATTTAGCCCCATGGCACATGTTTTAGCTGGTACAAGCAAAGCTGAGCATGCCCGTGCATGGGGATGTGAATAAACTGCTGAGCACTGTTTATACTAGCTCCACGGGTTTGCGTGCCATGCCCCAGTGCTTAGCAGTGAAAGAAATTAAAAAAAAATACAAGGAGCTAGCCTGGGAAAGCCAATTAACTATAAATGACTAACCAAAAACCAAACAGCAACAGCTAACGCCACTGGCTATGTGAATCTTGAGAAACCAGTAACTCCTTCTTTAAATATAAAACCAAGGTAACATCCAACAAATGAAAGCAGCAGCCCTCTAATAGTTGAACTCCACACTATATTCGAACAAGAAACATACACTAACAACGGTTAAGCACTTTCACCTGTACACAACACAGGCTTCATCAGAACTGACTTACATTTTAATTTGGCTCAATTTAAATTACTTTTTTGGTGCCAAACAGAGCTCACAGATTTAAAGACACAATGTAACCAAAATAATATATCTTATGTTGCTAAATTTCATAAAAGCTGATCAATTCATTCAATAAGTCTAAAACTAAAATAAAATAATAAAACCTATATAAATGTTTCGCTCAGATGCATATCTTAATACTAAAAATCAATAATATATATATATTGAATATGTTAAAAATGTTAAAAAATGTATATAAAACAGTATAATAAGCTATATGTAAATAAATATAAATTATATATAAAGTAACTATATAATTTTTATACCATATATTAATATATGCAAATACATAAAAATCATCACATCGTTTAAAATATTTAAAATATGCTTAAAATATATTTAAAATATATATTAAATGTGAGATGACTTACATAAGTAGAGGTTTAATTGAAATATTATCATTCAGACCGGGAGTAGAAGAGGCATCCGTGAATAATTGCCACCACATTTCACGGTAAGATAAGTGCCCTTTACTGTCACCTCCCCTAGGGTCTGATTTAATGATATCTATAATACCAAATGTAAACTAATGATCAGAACCATATTGGTTAATATGTCTATACAAAGCATTCTTATCATCTCCCTTTTTTATACAATGCATATGGTCATAGATACGTTTATTAAACTGCCTCTCAGTTTTCCCAATATAGAAAGCTGAACATTTTACACATAATGCAATGTAAACCACAAACTTTGTTTTACAATTTCCATGTCTAAATTTAATATAAGACCTAGATATATTATCTAACCTCACTACTTCATCGGTGTTAATCAAATAACACCAGTTACAACTTCCACATTTTTGTGTATGTGTAGCTTTATTGCTTATTGAAATTGGTCCTTTTTCTAAAATACTTTTTATATTGGGACCCATTTTATTTACAAAATATGGCTTGTTGCCAACTATATCAGACACATATGTATTATTTTATTTTATTTCAGTTTTAGACTTATTGAATGAATTGATCAGCTTTTATGAAATTTAGCAACATAAGATATATTATTTTGGTTACATTGTGTCTTTAAATCTGTGAGCTCTGTTTGGCGCCAAAAAAGTAATTTAAATTGAGCCAAATTAAAATGTAAGTCAGTTCTGATGAAGCCTGTGTTGTGTACAGGTGAAAGCGCTTAACCGTTGTTAGTGTATGTTTCTTGTTCGAATATAGTGTGGAGTTCAACTATTAGAGGGCTGCTGCTTTCATTTGTTGGATGTTACCTTGGTTTTATATTTAAAGAAGGAGTTACCGGTTTCTCAAGATTCACATAGCCAGTGGCGTTAGCTGTTGCTGTTTGGTTTTTGGTTACTTGTTGCTGCGAACGCTGTTTTTGGATATTGTCGTTTTCAGCTATGGAATCTGATCGGGAATCTGGACAGTCTTCACCAAAGGTACAAAATCTATCTATGCAGCAGTTGCAAACTGAATTATTTAATTTAAAAATTGAAGTACAGAGACTCGCGTCGCTTTTTACTAATTTGGTACCACCTGGTATGTCCAATAAGGACAAGGACAAAGTTAATATCAGTGGCTTGTTAAGGCAGGCTAATTGACAATGTGTGGATGATAGCAGAAAGACTACCAGTTCGTTTAATACTTCTCAAAGACAAGATTTTTTTGAGAAGTTTCCTATGGAACTTGATGTTAACAGTGAGAACTTAAGGGTGAACTGTTTAGTTGGGAACGACAATTCTTTGGACAGCACAGTGAAACTTTCTAGCATCCCGAATGGGCAAGGTGATGGTAGAGAAGTTGTCAATACTATTGATTTGCCCTCCAGTTCACATGTCAGTGAACACAGAAACAGTAGTAGAGTTGGTTTTTTAGATTATACTTTCGATTTTTCTTTTACCGACACCGATGATGAGGCTAAAAGGATAGGTACTAAACCGAAGAGGAAGATACCGGTGAGGACCTATGCCCATACTGTGACTGACACTGGGACTGACAAAAACAGTTTTCGAATGGACAATACTGACAAAAGTGGTAGTATGAATAAGTTGAGATTATTTTTAAACAACAAGGACTGTGAATTTGACCAGGATAAAGTGCATGATGATATATTAGACAATTTAGTACCTAAAGGATCGTTAAAGGACATTATTTATATGTTTGGAAAGAAACTTAATCTGATCAATTCATTGAAATTGGACAATGCATATCTGAGCAAATGTATTAAATCTAATATTATACCCAATGGCTTAAGGTTTTTCAAGTACCCTATGGGAATTGATATTAATGACAATACTATGAATGATTTTAAGTCATTTTTTGATAGTTGTGGTATAGGTTATATGAAATTGTTGATAAAATTCAATGATGAAAAATTAATTAAGAGTATGCAAGAAGTTGAAAAATTAAATGAAGTGATTTTAAAAGATTTATTATTTGCACAGTGGGAAAGATTATATACAAAACAATTTAATGTGGCTGAATCTAATGCTAAAAAAGCTTTTGAGAGGAAGAGTAATAAAATGAAGAGAGATATTCAACAATATAAAAATGGTACTGCATATCAATGGAATTATAACATGCAGGATAGGTATGATCATAATAATTATGAAAAAAGGGATGTGGTCGATCAGACTGAGCGGAATTCACATTTTTGGAAGAACAAACAGATAGGCAAGACAAGAGATTGGAAATGGGGAGGGAATTGGAAAAAATTCCAACCATATCATTGATTAAGAGCTGTGTACTACCGATCAATGAGAATACAGAAAATAATTCTATGAGAGAAGATGAAATCACAGATAGTAGATCAAATTTTACTACGGTAGGAGTTATTAATAGTTATAAGCATTTTAATATTTACAACTATACGGATGTAGAATTAAATATATCCCATTTTAATTTGTTTTCTAAAGGATTAAAATATATTCCTACTACTAATTTTAAACTGGTAGATAATATTAGTCAAGTTAAATTATATACTAGGAAATTAAATTTAGCTGTTATGTTCAACAACAAGGAAGTGAATGGACAGAATATTTATAATGGTCCTAGCACCTTGAAAAAGAAGAGTACATTCATACCAGTTAATCATCCTACTATAGGAGTATTTGAGAAATTTGTAACCAAACAACTGTATCAGTTGAATAATACTCTTAGGGGTAAAAAAATTAAAAGCAACTTATCTGACGATGAACAAAAAATTCTAAATGAGTTAAGAAATGATAGAACAATTCGAGTAAAGAAACCAGACAAAGGAGGGGGTATTGTTTTGTATGATCAGTTGACTTATTCTTCTAAGATTTCGGATATATTACATTCCACAGATAACTATGAAGTGATATCATTAAATGAAGTGAATTTAGCATATAGGAGGATTAATTTATATCTTGAAGAATTTTTAATTGACAAACGTATCACTATGGATACTTATAATTATTTAAGAGTAGAACATCCAGTGATAGCAACCTTAGTAGGTATACCAAAGATTCATAAGAGTATCGAGGATCCACTATTTAGACCTATTGTCTCTGGCAGTAGATCTAAAACATTTCCTTTAGGGGTGGCTATCAATACTATGTTAAAATCAGTTTATGAAAAAATTCTTCATTTAGTGAAAGACTCTTGGGAGTTTTTGTCTCAATATCCCACAGATGCCTTTAATGAAAGTGTAAGATTTGTTACTATTGATGTAATCAATTTGTACTCTTGTATTCCGAAAGACGAGGGTCTTGAAGCATTTGTTCGTAGTATGAGGAAATATGTTGAGTACGAATGGGACAAGATTTGTCTCATCATGGAGATGATGAGTATAGTACTTGACTACAATTTTATCTACTTTGAAGGGGAAATTTTTAGACAGAAGAGAGGCATTGCAATGGGTGCTTCTTGTGCCCAAGTGTTTGCCAATCTAGTCATGCTTGACTGGGAAGAATCGATTATCTTTCATAGTGAATATTGTAAAAATATTAAGTATTACTGTCGTTTTCTGGACAATTTTATATTTTATGGCAAGGTAATGAAAAGAGTTTGGATCAGTTTTTAGACTACATCAATTTGAGCAGCACATTTCTTAAATTCACTAGTTCTCATAGTCAGACAGGTCTAGCTTATTTAGATACTTTTATATACAAAGACAATGTTCAATTTTCATCACGAATACACAGAAAATCCACCTTCTCTAATAGTTATCTAGAATTTTCTAGTAATCATCCTAAAAGTTTGATGAGAAATATATATAAGGGACAATTAGTCTGAGCATTAAGAATGACTTCGTTATATAGTGATATGTTGGAGGAGGTAACATATATAACCAAGTTATTTAAAGATAGAGGTTATGATATGAAAATGATGGATAAAGTAAAAAAACAAGTAGTCAAGGGATGGGGACCAAATATATCCCATTATTAGGTGTATCATACAGAAATCCTGGCAATAGCAATGGAATATTTAATAGTACCCCTAAGTCTACTGATTTAAGTAGAGCATGTATACTGGAATATGGGCCACATATACATAAGGTTAAAGAGATTTTAAATAAAAATTGGAATATCATTCAGACAGATACATATGTGTCTGATATCGTTGGAAACAAGCCTTATTTTGTAAATAAAATGGGTCCCAATATAAAAAGTATTTTAGAAAAAGGACCAACTTCAATAAGCAATAAAGCTACACATACACACAAATGTGGTAATTGTAACTGGTGTTATTTGATTAACACTGATGAAGTAGTGAGGTTAGATAATATATCTAGGTCTTATATTAAATTTAGACATGGAAATTGTAAAACAAAGTTTGTGGTTTACATTGCATTATGTGTAAAATGTTCAGCTTGCTATATTGGGAAAACTGACAGGCAGTTTAATAAATGTATCTATGACCATATGTATTGTATAAAAAAGGGAGATGATAAGAATGCTTTGTATAGACATATTAACCAGTATGGTTCTGATCATCAGTTTACATTTGGTATTATAGATTTCATTAAATCAGACCCTAGGGGAGGTGACAGTAAAGAGCACTTATCTTACCGTGAAATGTGGTGGCAATTATTCACGGATGCCTCTTCTACTCCCGGTCTGAATGATAATATTTCAATTAAACCTCTACTTATGTAAGTCATCTCACATTTAATATATATTTTAAATATATTTTAAGCATATTTTAAATATTTTAAACGATGTGACAATTTTTATGTATTTGCATATATAAATATATGGTATAAAAATTATATAGTTACTTTATATATAATTTATATTTATTTACATATAGCTTATTATACTGTTTCATATATATTTTTTAACATTTTTTAACATATTTAATATATATATCATTGATTTTGTTAGTATTAAGATATGCATCTGAGTGAAATATTTATATAGGTTTTATTATTTTATTTCAGTTTTAGACTTTTTGAATGAATTGATCAGCTTTTATGAAATTTAAAAACATAAGATATATTATTTTGGTTACATTGTGTCTTTAAATCTGTGAGCTCTGTTTGGCACCAAAAAGTAATTTAAATTGAGCCAAATTAAAATGTAAGTCAGTTCTGATGAAGCCTGTGTTGTGTACAGGTGAAAGCGCTTAACCGTTGTTAGTGTATGTTTCATGTTCGAATATAGTGTGGAGTTCAACTATTAGAGGGCTGCTGCTTTCGTTTGTTGGATGTTACCTTGGTTTTATATTTAAAGAAGGAGTTACCAGTTTCTCAAGATTCACATAGCCAGTGGCGTTAGCTGTTGCTGTTTGGTTTTTGGTTACTTGTTGCTGCGAATGCTGTTTTTGGATACTGTCGTTTTCAACTATAAATGACTGACAAGCCCTGTTCCACTGACACTGGGCCATTGAAAACCTTCAATGATCGACCTGGCAGGTGGAGTGCATCATAGTCAGCCAATCCCACAGGCTTGCATCTGCAGCACACCACTATAAAGTATGCATACACCCTTCAATCTGATTTTCCCACATACTCTGCAGCATTGGATTGCACTCTTGGGAATTTTAACTTACAAAATGATAGGGACTGCTGTTGCTCTGCTACATCTATATGTGCTAGAGGCTAAGGTCAGTGTTGGTACTGATGCTGACAATAGGCCTAGACTGAGAAGGAAAAGAGTGTTCAGGCCAAGGGTAATCTTCCAGGGTCTACATGAGCTGGAGATTGTAGAGCGCTACAGGGTGGACAAGTACATACTACAAGAACTCACCAGGCTTTGCTGTCCTCAACTCAGACCCAGTGCCAACAGAGGGGAACCCATCCGACTGGAAACAAAGGTATGTGCGCCCTTAGTATACTAACTACAAGTACTTTTCAAAGAGCTACTAGGGAAATGATGGGGTCTCACAGGCATCTGCATCCAGGGTATTCCACCAGTTCTTGGCTGCCATGCAAACACATGCCAGTGAGCCCATATATTTATCCCACACTCCCAGAGGAGAGGGCTAGCAATATGTGTCTCTTCCATCATGAAGCACACTACCCTGAGGTACTGAGTACCATAGACTGCACTCATGTTCACATTAAAGCACCACCTGTTGATGAGGGTAGAGTCTACATCAACTGCAAGGAGTATCACTCTATCAACTGCCAGGTTGTGTGCAATGCCCAGGGCATTATCGTGAATGTGTGTGCTGGCTGCCCTGGCAGTTATCATGACTCCCACATCTGGCACGCATCACAGCTGTATCAGATGCCAGGAGGCACATGCATGAACTAGGAACACCATACATGGTGTGTTTGGGCTTCTCAAGTCATGGTTCAGCTGCCTCGATATATCTGGTGGACCTCTGCAGTACTCTCCAGCCACATGTGCACACGTTCACAATATGTACCATGCTACACAATATCATCCTGCAGAAACTGCTGTGGCAGGAACATCACAGGAAAGGGACACACAGCCCCTCACCAGTGCCAAGGTCCCCACAACCACAGGGGGACTTGGAGATGGAACCCCCTGTGCCTATCCCTGTAGGCAGATGTAGGTGTGCCCAGTATGCCCTGGGCTTGACAAAGAGGCAACACATAGCACATGCACTGACATCCTAGGGACCTATGGACTGACACCTCATTCCAAATCACATACATAGTAAAAAGGATGCCAGCCATACCACACATCCTGTACCTTACCATGTATTGGCTGTGTACTGCATGCATCTGACAGAGTCAGCCCTGAAGCACTGTTATCTCAACTGCTGCAGGTGCAAAGTAAGTCACTCTTCTTTACATATATATAAAATCTATAGAGAGACAGACAGAGGGAGAGAGAGAGAGAGAGAGAGAGAGAGAGACAGAAAGGTATGGAGTATAGTGCTGCAGCCACTTGCACACCAGTCGTTACCAGTGAAGCGTCCAACTAGTATGGTGAGCTATGTATTACTAATTAGGTAGGGGTTCTAATCTCACATTAGCCACCTTGTGTGTGTGTGTGTGTGTATGTGTGTGTGTGTGTGTGTGTGTGTGTGTGTGTGTGTGTGTGTGTGTGTGTGTGTGTGTGTGTGTGCAGATATTCCACATACAGCATCATACACATGCCCAACAGACCTATGTCAGTGCAATGGTCAATCATTTTATGGCCCTGTTACTAGTGTCCTCCACAACACTGGCATTCCTCTCAACACCTGCTAATATCATCTACCACAACACCAGTGGCAGACACTGTCAAAAAATGCATAAGCTCGGTGGTGCATGCAATATGTTCGTAGCAATATACTTTATACAACTAAATAGGTAGGGGCTATAATCCCAACAATGGCAACTCTGTGAGTGTGTGTATGCGTAAGTATACCCCCTTGCATGAGTGTGTCTGTTTTGCCTATGTGTGTGAAATGCTAATACAGTTTCAGGCCCATGCCTACATGTTTACAAGGCCTGCTGATGTCATCCACCTAAGAAGCACATTGAGACACTCTCCAAATATATAAGCTCAGTGGTGGATGTGATAAGTACGTAGCACTGTAGTATATGCAGCTAGATAGGTAGGTGTTCTAATCCCAACAATGGCAACTCTGTGGGTGTATGTAAGTCTATACCATTGCAGCAGTGTGTAGGTCTTGCCTATGTGTGTTAAATGCTAGTTCATTGTAAGGGCTGTGCCTAACTGTTAACCCTCAAATTGGCTTAATTTACAGGGCCAGCTGATGTCATCTACCTTAGAAGCACATTGAGACACTCTTCAAGCACATCAGCTCAGTGGCACATGTGATAAGTACATAGCACTACAATATATGCACTTAGATAGGTAGGAGTTCTAATCCTAGCAATGGTGAGTGTGTGTGTGGGTCTGTAAATATATCCCCTTGCAGCAGTGTGCCTGTTTTGTTATGTGTGTATAATGCTAATACATTTTAGGGCCCATGCCTACCTGTTAATCCCCAAATTGGTTTACTTTACAGGGCTGCTGATGTCATCCACCTTAGAAGCACAGTGAGATACAGTTCAAACACAATAGCTCCATGGTGCATGCAATACATACTGCAGCATATCTAACTAGATAGGTAGGGGTTCTACTCTCAAAACCAGGAACTTTGTTAGTGGGTGTAAGGGTCTACTTTTCTTTGTTAAAACCTCATTATTTTGAAAAAGAAAAGTACGACCCCATTTACATGAAAGTGCACTTAAACAAAAGTGCACTTTCATGAATACCAGTTCACCGAACCAGTAATAAAAACAAAAAAGGAAAAGCTACAGCAGCAAAGCATGCTACAGTGGGGATAAGGGAATATACTTGTTTCCCCACTGTAGTGTGATTTCAGAGTTATTATATTTATAGTAGCAGGGATGTGGGGGTGCAGGGTGCAAACCCCCCTGCAAAACTGCCTTTGTAGTGTTTCCTTTTTTGTTTTTATTACTGGTTTGGTGAACCGGTATTTGCAAAAGCACACTTTCGTTTAAGTACACTTTCTTGTAAATGGGGTAGTACTTTTCTTTTTTGAAGTAATAAGGTTTTGACAAAGAAAAGTAGACGTGTGTTTAAGCATGTCCCCTTGCAGCTGTGCAACTGTCTTGCCTGTGTGTCTGTGATGGCTATACAGGTTTAAGGGCCTGATAACCCCACCACTCATTGGAAACCTTTCAGGGCCTACTTATTTCATTCATCTTAGAAGCACAGTTAGACACACTTCAAGCAGACTAGCTGTGTGGTGCATGTGATAAGTGAATAGTACTCTAATGTGTATAAGTAAAGAAGTAGGGGTTCTACTCTCAAAGTTGGCAACTCTGTGAATGTGTGTGTGTGTGTGTGTGTGTGTGTGTGTGTGTGTGTGTGTGTGTGTGTGTGTGTGTGTGTGTGTGTGTGTGTGTGTGTGTGTGTGTGTGTGTGTGTGATAGTTATACAGTTTTAAGGGCCTGTTAACCCCCCCCATTGGCAACCTTTTCAGGGCCTCCATGTCATCCAGATCTAGCCATCCAGATGTCATCCATCTTAGAAGCACAGTTAGACACTCTCCAAGCACACTTTCTCAGTGGCACATATAAGTGCATAATAGTATAGTGTATATAACTAGAGATTTTACATTCAAAAATACCAAGTCTGTGAGTGTCTGTGTAAGCCTATCCCCTCATAGCAGTGTAGATGTCTTACCTGTGTGTGTGTGTGTGTGTGTGTGTGTGTGTGTGTGTGTGTGTGTGTGTGTGTGTGTGTGTGTACAATGGTTATAAAAATGTAAAGGTCTGTGCAAACATGTTAACCCCCCATTGGCAACCTTACAGTGCCTGAAGATGTCATCCACCTGAACAGTTGTGGCAGACAATCAAAACCCATAAGTTCCGTGGTGTATGTGATACATATGTAGTGCTATAGTATGTACAACTAGACAGGTAGGGGTTCTGCTCTCAACAAGGGCAGTTTGTGTAGTGCCAGACACTCAAACAACACATAAGCTCCATTGTGCATGCAATAAATATATAGTGCTATACTATGTACAGCTAGACAGGTGGGGGTTCTACTCTCAACAAGGGCAGTTTGTGTGTGTGTATATATCCCCTTGCTATCCCTTTACAGCATGACTGTATTACAGTTACCACCTTTCCCACTGTGTAAGTTGCAGTCCATGTTTGGACAGGTGTGTCCTGTAAAAACTAAAACAATACAAGTATCCAGAGAGTGTAGGACAACAAACATTTCCTACATTATTCTAATAGTTGTATAAAACAGTCATGTTATAGCAAAAACACCTAAATGTTATGAGAAATAGCATAATATAGGCAAATGCTACAAAACTAAGCTGTTATATTGTCAAAAAAAGTGAGGTTTTGTCCATTGCACTTGCCGTGGGTATGGTTTCTCCTGCCAACTCTCATGTTACTACAAAATGTGTCCCACATTAAGCATTTGATAAGGTAACAAACCTAGTCTGTCTTGCCTATGTGTGTGCAATATGTATACATTTTGAGGGCCTGTGAGTAGCTGCTGCCCCCATGTATGTAGGCATGAATGCTACCCAACACCACCTAGATTTGTAGGCACTGACCAAGTTTGTGGATGACTGTAAGTTGGGCGCTGTCAGTGACTCCTCAAATTATGTTAGCATACTGCAAGAGGGTCTTTCATTAACTTCGGGCTGGTACTAAGGTCCTGGCCTTAAGCTAAATGCAAAACCTGTATCATCATACCATTCAGCAAAGACATTGTCCCACTGTTTACCACATCAACAGCAACCCCCTAAACACACAACTTGTGTTGAGTGACCTGGGTGTTCAGGCTGATAATTTCCCATTCAACCATCATGTAGCGGCAGTGATCAGTAAAGCCTTGTAAGTGGTTTATCTCATAGGTAAAGGGATTGCATCCAGAAAAAGGTGATCATTACCTCTCTACACTCCTCCTTCTGTACAATAATATTTTACTACAACACCCTGTTTGGTATGTACCTATCCAGAAATCTGCACCAATTGGAAAGGCGACGAAAATACCTCACAAAGGAAATCCATGTCCTCCAACATCTGTCCCATGCAAACAGGCTCAAATCACTATTGCTCCACTAAGTATCAGACAGGTTGTTCAGAGGTGGGTTGTGTCATGCCTACAAGGCAATGTTGGATCCTGCCCTACTACAGCTGCCCCATATCTGTTCGCACATTACCTGCACGACTGGCCTGAATCTGATATGCGACATCAACACAACCTGTTGGTAAGACAGATTTGTCTCCCAGAGGCTGCCCTGTCTCAAGAATATGTTTCCCATACATATCAAACAGAGTACCACACTGACTCTCTTCAAGTGCAACCATGATGAGTGGATGGAAAACCACAATCCTGTCCCAGGGGTCCCACCTGTGTCCCTCATTGACAGGAGCAACAGGTGCTGACTGATGTTTCTTTCTGGGGATAAAATAATGGCTAGCCTTGGATATGCCCCAGCGCCATTACTCTAGTAACCTCCTATGATCCTATGAACCTATGATCCTATGGAACTCCCAAGTGACATGTGTCATGAGTACCATATTATGCCATGGGGTATGCATGCAAGATTACTCTGTCTGCCCCCAATGTCCCTGACACACTGTTCTACCCATATGCATCTAGGTAAATATGCACATATACAGCCATACCTTGGCTAAGTTTCATGTCTGCATTGCGACCATGCCATCCTAAGCCACTGTATTGGCACCAGCTCTCCACAATGTAGACACACAGACCTATGGAACAGAAACAGAAAAGGTGTGGGAGACAACAGTCAGCCAGCAATACTACCACCAATGTAGCATCATGGAACAAAGGTACATACACTTTGATGTGTACTCATGACACATCCCAGCAAAAAGCACCTTACAGGGCACAACACTACTGCACTACAAACTGTTATTAAATGTACTTAATTCTCACCCTGTGCATCAGACACATATTTGTATGTCCCTACATCAAAGGTATGGATGACAGGGATGTGGCACAGGTATCATCACATGCACATGTTGTGGTGTGGGGTTGCCAAAGGCCTAGGCTGTGCCTCACAGTTGACATTGTGTGTGTGTGTGTGTGTGTGTGTGTGTGTGTGTGTGTGTGTGTGTGTGTGTGTGTGTGTGTGTGTGTGTGTGTGTGTGTGTGTGTGTGTGTGTGTGTGTGTGTGTGTGTGTGTGTGTGTGTGTGTGTGTGTGTGGAGGGGTGCTGGTCAGCTGGGTAATGGAGAGGAGCTGTGTGTGCCTGTTGGTGACCTGCATGTGACGGTATTTTTTGTGAGTGTATGCACATACACAGTCAAGCCATGTGCTAGCCCTACAAGAGAGTATGTTGGATAGTTGTGGACTGTACATGGCAGAATCTATAGTTCACCATCTCCAGCCATGAGCATGGGAACTGGCTCTGCCAGGAGTGGCACTACCACCACCATGCCCAGGGTCAGATGCAGTACTACTTGCTGATGATGACTGGCGTCTGCTGAGACTATCTCCCTCACAGGACCACCCAGGACCATGTACCCATTACCTGCCACATCATGGTGTGGACAGCAACCTCCCATTTGTAGTGCTGATGGTACTGTCACTACAGGAGTGGGACTGTGCATGGCCATGTAGACTCTCAGCAGATGGTGGTGCTGACCTATGTCCACATGTCCGATACCCTACTCCCATCACATGTTCCAGCACAGACAATGCATGGTTAAGGACTGACATTTTCTCACCCCACTGTCTGTCCACTACATTGGCAAAATGATGCATGGCATCACCAATGTTGTGGATGGAGTCATGGATGCCAGATAGTGATGCTTCCATTATCCTGAGAATCCATCTGGTGTTGCATTCAGAATGTGCTTGTGCCTCCATGATGGAGCAAACCATGCGTCGAGTGACTCGTGATGTGACACCTGTGATAGGTGGCGGATGGGCAGCAGTCCTCATTCAATTACCCCTGTCAATCTGTCTGTGTGGGACCTCGCCAGCTTTCTGGCAGTGGCTAGTGTCTACAGTCACAGATGCCATAGTCACCACATTCTCCTGTTTTGATGCCACCACCCTCTGAATGTCTGATGTCTATGGGCGCAGGGGACTGGGTATGTGTGGGCATACTGACTGTGTGCAGGGACATTGGGAGAGGAAGTGGGATGTCAACCCATGGGACAGATTCAGCCCCCAACAACCCCATCTGTGCCTCACAATGGCCACCATCATCATCAAAGTCTGATGAGACACTGACATCAGGTTGTGAGGGGGACAGACTCCAATCCCCACAGTCACCTGTGAGGAAGAAGACAACATGACTACATTAATACATTCACTATTATGTGCTGATGCACACACACACACACACACACACACACACACACACACACACACACACACACACACACACACACACACAGGTGAGGGGCCAAAACTGCATCATACATACTGCAACTTATTACTGATCCCATGCACAGCACACAAGCAGACCACAATAGACACAGACAAGACAGGGCTTAACAACATGCAGTGCAGCTACATCCAGTTAATGTTGCCAGTACTATACACCTGTGAGATAAGCAACATGTCAGTGTATGTGATGGACCTTCATCTAGAAAACAGTGCACTCATCTGCACCATACTATTGCCCCCTGTATAGTAGACTGCATACACCTTCACAAAAATATGTGGAAATATGTTACTGCTCCTGCAAATATGCTAGTGTGATTACAAAGTCAATGCACTGCAGTGAACCCCTCCACAACTGAACATACAAGTATTGTACTATGGTTAAGCTGAGCAGTTGTGTCCATGGCAAATTGACAGCCCTAACATTCCTATGGTATAGATGAGCCATAACAAAACTATTTCACACTCACTGGTTATAGGATGTTGGACTCTGGCCACTCTAGCTGTACCTATGGAATTGTGGGGGAAAGGTATTGTCAGCAAACACAAATGTGGCACTGGTACATGATAATATGTGCATATACTGACATGTACAGTACAAACTGTGATACTGCCCACATTGCTGATAGTCTGATTATGTGTGCAGATGTGTGCATTACAAACTGTCCTCCCCAAATGCAGATTGACCTGACATCTGTGTTCAGGTATGCAGAGGCTGCCACTACGACTGCTACATTATTAAAGTGATAACCACAGGAGGCTTATCTGGATGCTCCTCTGCTGTGGAAGCTGTGCCACCCACCTACATGACATATGGGGTGATGGATGTTTGCAAGCTGGTAGCTGAACCCAGATTTGCAAGGAACTCCTCAGTGGCTGAGAGTGGTTGTTGTGTTGCAGTCCCTCCACCGGTGCCAGCAGGATCTCTGGCCACAAGCGCTGCCCTTTGCTGTGCAGAATTTGTCATATTGGTGGCCTGAAGTTGGACCTGCTCATAGATTCTGTCCTGTAGCTTGACACGATTTACTGATGCAACAAGTTCTGATCACAGTGCAGAGCGTTGTTCCTGCATATGGCGACTCCTCAACAGCAGGATGGCATGATGCATTCTGAAGCTGTCAACTGTGACTTCATTCTTGGCTGCAGAAAAAGGTGGGTTCCTCCATCTGTACATCACTCCTGACAGACAAGAAGAAGGGAACACATTACAGGACCACATACATTGTTCTCCATTACGTACACACCCTGAACATCCACATTTGCCAGCACTATCCTCTGCTAACTCACACATCATACCCCACCATCTCTCACCAAAGTATGCATGTGGCTATCAGCAAAATAGTGGCAATACATCATGGATTTCCTTCCTCATCCTGATGTTTCCTGCTACTTGCTGCATGTACTCTAAGGTGTTCAACTGCATCTTTTTTGTTGCACCTATTACTACTTGTTTATAGCCTGTCTACATTGTATGCCGTAGTGCAAGCCTCCTACCTTTCTTTTAAGCACCTAGGCTGTAGAGCTACCCCTTTGGTCTCCTTGGCCTCCCCCCTCAGATTATGACAAAGTTTCCCATGACAGTCTGGTTGATATGAGCATCCTGACACAGTGAAGCAACTGCCTCATGTACATGGACATCCATCTACAAACATCACCAAGGAGCACAATTTGTGAGAGATGCAGTGACATTAGAAACCTACAGTCCATGCTAGCTCCCTCTCAAGCCTGCATATCTGGCACTGAAAAGATTATCAACACAATCAGTACAGTTCACACACCACCCACACCTACAGAACACACACTCACATATGTGGACATCCTCAACATAAACATCTCCAAACAAATGAGGCCTCCGAGGCAGAAACACTTTCAAAATCCACAGCTCTGCACACCACATATCATGCATAGCCACACATCTGTGTCCCACAGCCACTAAGGGGTCACCATAAATCAAACGTATTAGTCATAGCAGACTCCATTGTGAGACACACAGATATGCATCTCACCAGGTTGTATATGGAGAAGGTTAGGGTTACTTGTATGTCAGGTGCCAGAATCTGTCACATCACATATGCATTGCTTTCTCTCAACAACAGTTACTGTTATGAGTCTATCATAGCCCATGTTGGCATGCCTGACCTGAGACCTACCTCCCTGGACTATATCACATGACACATGATTGAGCCTGCTGAGTATGAGTCCCAGGCAGGTATGTCCCTAGCCTTAAGCAGCAGTCTGCTGTCACCCAGAATGATGCTGCAATACAATCAGGAAATGATTGACCTTAACAATTGGCTTGGTTTCAGGTGCCATTCCAGGTAGATCCAGTACCTGACAGCCTGAGATGATATGATCAACAGACCACGATACTTTGCCAGAGATGGCTTCTATCTGTCTCAACTGGCCTTCAGGCTTCTGGCCATGGTTCTTGTCATCACCATAGTGCTTTTATTAGGAAAAGTGGTAATGTTAACACTAACAACATGAAACTGTCAACAAATCACAAATTGAAGGCCATGCTGTTAAACGCTATGAGTCTGAACATGAATCTGTACCCATTGCAAGCAGTGTTAACCCTGGAGAATGCTGACATCTGTGCAGTGACAGACACATGGTTCAAAACTGCAGAGAGCACTTCAACTTTACTTGGTCGCCCATCCTATCATACAGTCAGACCCCAAGGTGTGGGCAGTAAAACCAAGGGATGTGGGATTTCATTATATATGAAAGACATACACACCTCCAGGCTGGTCAAACAGTAAGATGCACAGGAGACACTCCAGGTGCAGTTAACCATTGCCAAGAACCCTATTCAAATCATAGCTAGCTACTGGCCCCTACATGTGACCCGGAACTCCATTTTGCCTATATGGACCTGTTCAGTTCTATCAGGACTTGACTCTGTACTCTGATCCTGGGAGATTCTAAATACCCAAACATACATTGGAAGAACAACTCATGCCAGCACACAAATGCCCAGAGATTCATGGAATTTGGCAGTGCAAACACTTTGGAACTGCTAGTTGCTACCTGCACATGAGGTGAAGATCTCTGGGAGTTGATAATAGACAACATGGGTAACCACTAAAGCATCCCTACAGTATCATCCTCCATAGTAAAACCAACCATAAAGTGGTCACATTTGCAGTCAACATCTTCCACAATACCTATCTAGCTAGGGCCAGAAATACAAACATCTCCGAAGTTGATTACAGCCTCATTAATGACGGTATAAACAGCTTCACTGCCCCTCCCCCTCTATAGGAACTGGCACCAGTATCCACAAATACACCAAAACACTATACATGCCTTTGTATAGATGCATGGAGTAAGGTATTCCCAACAGGACTACATCATCCTCTGCAAGGAAAAGTAAACCTGTGTGGTGGACATCTGCAATAAATACACTCTATAACAGGAGTGAAATATTGCTGTCCAAGACAACGAAAAAGATGCCCAATGTGAAGCAGTATCTCCTTAGCCTGTACAAGCAAATAAGATCATTACTGAAATCAAGTAAAGCAAACTCCAAGCCCACATTGGCGACATCCACCACAGACAGTCATATCTCTTTCTTCACATATGTCTGCAACCTCAAAGGAAGCACCTAGACCTGCTCAGATGTGGTGGTCAAGATCACCAGATATACAAGTGCTGTAGATATACCAAACTTGCTGCCTGACAGAGTCAGTGAAAGCTTCACCCCCCCTGTTCTCCCTGTCAGGACATCAGGACATCCCCAGTACCTGCCCCTTCCCCTTATATCTAGGGAGCAGGTCATCACTGCCATCTCAAAGTCATGGAATACAGCCTCCATGGGACCCAATCACATCGCAGGATGCATCCTACATGACCTCAAGCATGAACCTGCAGCACCATTAGGCACTCTATTCAACCAAAACCTGAATACTGCCTTTGTTCCAGCAGAGTGCACACCCACTGCCATCCCTTTAGACTAAGGTGGAGCATCCACCAATCTGGCACATTATAGACCCATCAGCCTAACTAGCCTGATCTGCAAGGCCATGGAAGAAATTATCATAAACCTCATTAACAGGGACTTTGGTGACCTCCACACACTCGATCACACACACAGTTTGGCTTTGTCAAGGGGGATCATGCTTGTTACATTTGGTTGACTTCTTTGACACAGTCACTAAAGCCATGGATGAGGGGTGCACACTGCCTACCTTGACTTGGCCAAAGACTTTCACAGTATTCCCCACTTGGCCATAATAGATATATGGTCCCAACTAGGCATCAACCCATATGTTACCAGATGGGTAACACACTGATACACTGACGGCACCCACCTGCTCAGTATAGGGGAAGCCACCTCAAGTTGTAAATATTTAACTAGTGGCATAACCCAGTGTTCTGTCTTGGGGCATCTGTTACATGTTATTTACTCTTTTGGGGTGCAGGGGACAACCAGTGGGCTATGGCCAACCACATTTGCAGAAGATTGGATGCTGGGTGCTCTCACCAAATCCTCTAGTGATGTGGACATCCACCAAGAGGGTCTCACACAGACACAAGAGTGCCACATACATGCCCTCAGGCTGCATACCACAAAATGCTGCATCATCTCCTTTGGGGAGAGTGACTTCCCCACAAAATATCACATTACTAACAACGTCCTAAGCATGCAATTAGTCATGAGGGATTTGGGCATACAGGTTGATAGCACCATGACATTTGACCACCACGTCACTTCCTTTGTAAGGAAAGCCTTCTACATGGCCCACCTCATACATAAGGGTATGTCATACAGGGACAAGGAGGTCATAACATCCCTGTCTTCCTCCCTTATAAGGCCCAGTATTGAGTATAATGCCCCTTTCATCATGTACCTCGCAAAGCACATGCCACAGCTGGGGAGAACACAGAGGTTCCTCACCAGGGAATACCAGGGCCTCAAACATCTACCATACACAGATAGGGTACAAGGCCATCCCTCTACCAAGTTTCATACGAACTCCTCTGAGGTGACCACTGTGTGGCATACAAGGTGATCACTGACTCCACCTTGATGGGACTGCTGCACATCTGCAAATCAAGCTCCAGTCGAGTAACCCACACATGTGGCCTCAACCTGATCTGTGACATCAACAGGACTTGTTGGTGGGTCAGATATGTGTCTCACACACTCACCCAGCTGTGGAATGGACTCCCTGTCTACATCAGGTAGAGTACCTCTTTACCCCTTTCTAAGCGACACCTGGATAACTAGATGGTAAACAGCCCATACACCCTTGGGATACCATCTGTGTCCCTGTTGGACTGGGGCATCAGGTCCTGACTTGCATAAACATGGCCTAAACTCTGGGCTAGGCTTATGAAGACCTCAGGGTCAATAGCCTAATAACCTCCTATGATTCTAGGTATACCGGTTTTGGCCCTGTGTGCTGTTACAGACTGTGTTGTCATGTCTACACACAAATCACTACCATCTACTGTGGTGTGTCCCCTATGGGCAACATCCCAGTACCATGTCATACAGCCACCATCCAACAAAAAGGTAAGTGTTGCTACAAGTGTATGAGGACAGTCCAGCAACATGCGTGTGAACCAATGACAAACAGCACTGCAAACATGCTGTGGGATATCCTTCCTGTAGTTGTCCGACATCCGCAGTACACAGATGTCTGAATGTGTACATGTGCCTGATATATGTGGACCCTCTGCCAGACAAATTTGGATGTGTGGCAAACAGTTGGACAATATGTAATGTTTGTTCCCAGACTGTGGGTAATCTGGCTGCCACATGCCAGACCCCTCAGAAAACAGCTATGGTACATTAATATCTGGTACTGTATTCATTCCCTTACTTTGTATGCTGGATATGTACACTCTGTCACTGAGGCCAGGCCTTTGTTCCCCCACTACTAATGGCTATAACCTGCTGTCCTGCTGTAGGGGGTCATCAGGTATGCTAGGCATAGCTCTCAAGTGATGGGATTCATGTGTGGAGTACACAGTGTCATAGCCAGAGTACATCAGGAACAGTCAGGGACACCTGCACAATGTTTGTAGTATGCATGTGTGACATTCACAGACTGCGAGGAGCTGACTGACAGTACATCATGTGCTATACCAGCTGTATCCACCAGTACTTACTGTAAGTATTGTCTAAAACACAATCCAGTAGCATTCGTACAGAAGCTGACCATTGTTGGAGGAACTCAGAGGGCCAAAGCTATGATCTATGTCACAGCAGACAGAGCCAAAAGGGAAGCCTGTAGGTGTCAGGCTGCTGAGTAACAGTAACATGTCATTCCAAGATATGTACTACAGACCTACTGTTGTAATCCCTATTTCCCATAACTACATCCTCTCATCTTTGTCCCATTACATGGGGATTTCCATTACCTACCTGGTATAGTGCTGTTCTTCTTTATGTGCAGAAATTCTGTATTATAATGCTCATGTCCTCACAGTCTGCTTCGTAAAGAAAGTCACAGACCTGTTTACTGTAGGCAGTAGATTACCTTTTGTAGGTAATGCTCATGAACTGGTGATTGCCTGTGCACCGATCTGTGGCTCACATTTGCTAACTGCATCCGGAACAGCTGGGTTGTATTTTCATTAGCCAATGACAATGCACCACAGTGCTCTATTTAAGGCCTTCATGTAGGCCATGGCCCTTTTCCTGACCTGTGAGATGGACATTATTGAGGTGCAGGGACTACAGCATCACAGATAGTAGGTACAAATACTATTCACTGTCCAGATTTATGTGGTATGTCCATAGTTTGGCATGTTATGTTTTGCCATTGTGAACAGATTTTTTGGTTATGTGGCAGTTTACTGTTTAACAATGTGGGTTGAGGTCAGTAAGGGGACAGACAGATGTGAGTGTCATACATAATTTGCATCAGAATATGCATGCTGCTGCAGTAGCCACTGGTCTATCAGCTGTGTATGTTTGTAAGGGAAGACTATGATACATGTTCATAGGTTCATAGGTTCACAGGTAGATACTAGGCTATCAGCTCTGGGACCTATACAAGCCCAGCCAAAAAGGCTCCCTGGCTTTTGCCACCCAAGAAAATTATTTTCCTGTGCCACTGTCAAGCAGAGCCACATAGGTGTTCCCCGGGGTGAATTTCCTATTTCCTATCCAATCATCAAGATTTTTCTTAAAGAGTGCTAACGAGGAGCTTTGTTTGCTATAGATAGGTAGTTTATTCCAGAGTATGAGAAGTCTCTGGGACAGGAATCTATACCTCTGACATGTTCTGTTTATTGTGGTGACAAGGTTTAGGTCCCTAGAGCGTGCAGCTTGGAGGGATTGGGATTTCTTTAAGTGGAGCATGTCCAACAACTCTGGGTTTGACATAGCTTTGTATGTTAGGCAGAGATCACCTCTGAGTAGGTGATATGCGACGGAGTAAAGCTGGAGTTTTTTGAGATGGTCTGCGTAGGGCATCTTTTTGAGGCCAGTAATCCTCTTTGTGAGGTATTTCTGTGGCCTTTTCAGTTGTTGTAGATGTCTTGTGAGGTACATACCAAAAGGGGTATTGTACTCTATAATGGGTCTAATGAGCAATGAGTAGAGGGGAACAATGACCTCTTTTTTTCTGGATGAGAAACCTTTTGTGAGGAGGTGTGCCACGTAGAAGGATTTTCCTGACTACTGTGGCAATGCGATTATCAAAGGAGAGAATACTGTCCACCTGTGTCCCAAGGTCTCTTATCACACTTTTGTTGTTAAGCATACTACTGCCTATGTTGTAGTTCATGAGTACAAAGTTTTTACCAAAGGGGATGACAATGCACTTTTTGGCATTGAGCTTGAGACCATGACTTTGACACCAGACATCTGTCTCAGTGAGGCCCTTTTGTAGGATGTCCACATCGTTAGGAGTTATTATGGCTCCTAGTTTGCAGTCAACTGCGAACTTTGTTAGCCAAAGACCTTCTGTGTTAGGCTGTACTTCAGAGAAGTAGATACCGAACAGGAGAGGACCCAGGACTGAGCCCTGTGGTACTCCACTTGTCACTGGTCTGAAGTCGGATTTGGAGTCTGCTACTTTCACAGTGTGGGTTCTGTCAGTGAGCCAGTTGGCAACCCATCTTGTGACATATGGATTTATACCTTGTTTAGTGAGTTTATCTATAATTCCAGAGTTGGGGATGGTGTCGAAAGCCTTGGCAAGATCTATATAGGCTGTATGAACCACCTTACCCCTGTCTACGGCTTTGGTGATGCTTCAAAGAAGTCTATCAGGTTTAGGAGACATGATCTGCCTTTTACAAACCTGAACTGGGTGGGGCCCAGTGTTTGGAGATTACCAATGTCTTTGTTTGTAAGTTCCATTATGATACGTTCCATGGCCTTGCAGACCAGGCTCGTCAGGCTAATGGGGCAGTAGTTCTTGGGGTCCGTGGTGGCTCTCCCCCCTTGTGGAGTGGGATAACCATCACTGTACACCATTGAGCAGGCACAAAACCTGAGGTGAGGCTATGATTGACCATGGCACTTAGGTGGGGTGCCAGTTCATTCTGTAGTTCATGTAGAATGCAGCCTGGGATGTTGTCTGGTCCCATGGATGCTGTGTTCTTGGCTTTGGAGAGTGTGGTTTTTACCTGTGCAGCCGTGATTACAGGAACTTTGCATTCTTCCGGTATAGAGATGGGCTCTTTAGGGAGTGAGAGGGGGTAAAGTTAGCACTGAACCTATCTGCCAGGATGTTGGCAATATCAGTTGGGTCTGTATATTTAGTGCCATTGTGCTGTATCTGCAGATCTGAATGTTGCCATTGAGATTCTTGACATAGCTATAGAATGCTTTGTGGTTGTCTTTAGAATCAGTGGCAATTTTGTTTTCATAACTAGCTTTGGAGGATTTTATCAGGGATTGCAACTTCTTACTGAGGCTGACCAGGGAGCTCCTCCACTCATGGGATTTTACTCTCTTTTCAACAGTTTCTTCCTTCTGTTGAACAGTTTGTCTATGGCAGGGGACCACCAGATTGGCTTCCTTTTTTTGGAGGATAGAGTCTTGGTTCTGTTTGGGATAGCACGATCCATGCACCCATGTAAGTGCTTATAAAGTGCAATTGTGTAGGATTCAGTAGTCGTAACTGTATTGTCCATCTGCATGGATGTCATGAAGTTCACCACTTCTGTCTTAAGAAGCATGTAGATGGCTTTGGAGAATTTTTTTACCATGGTTTCTTTAATGGGAGGGGTGGGGTAGGATGTGGATATCTAGGGTAATTAGCTTATGGTCAGATCGGACCAATGAGGTGTTGACTTCAGGTGTGGAACACCAGTCACTCATGTTGGTAATGACTAGATCTAGGATATTGTTGCCCCTGGTGGGGGTGTGGATAAGTTGATCCAGAGCATTGGAGTTTATGAATTCCAGAAAACGTTAAGTGAAGGAGTTGGTACATGAGTAGTTTTCCTAGTTAATGGTGGGGTAGTTGAAATCACCTATTATAAGGGTGTTTGGATGAACCCTAATATTTTGAAGTACATCAAGAAAAGAGGAGTGGGAATCCTGGGGCTTGGTGGGTGATCTGTAGCAAGCTACAATTTGGATTGCAGTTTTGCCCAGAGTTAGTTGCACTTAGATAACCTCAGCTGCATTATGCTGAGCAACTAGCCTGGAGGTGTGGATATCCTTAATGAATATGGACACACCTCTGTCTTTGGTGTTCTGGTCCAGGTTACATGGCCAAAAAGTGTGGTATGAGTTATAGCCTGGTAGTGCAGGGATGCTCTCTGGAGCCTTGAACCAGGTCTCAGTCACTGCACAGATATCGATGTTCTCCATTTTAAGGAGTGCCTCGAGTGAGTGCATTTTGAGATTTAGACTTCTAGCATTGAGTAGCATGACCCTCAGTTTTTGCTTGCCTGTTCCTGTTACGGTGGTGAATTTGTCATTTGAACCTTGCCTAAAAAAGATGCTATGGAGCAGCAAAAACCTTAGCCAGTATCCAGAATCCCAGGGGTGACAGGTGCAGGCCATCTCTGGCAAAGCATTGTTGTCTGTCGACCATGTCATCCCAGGCAGACAGATACTGGATCCCTTTAGACTGGCATCAGAAGCTTAGCCAATTGTTGAAGTCAATCATTTTGTCCTTGTACTGCGGCATCATTCTGGGTGATGGCAGAATGCTACTCAGTGCTAGGGTCATACCTGCCTGGGCTAAAAGATCTGAGTGCTCCTCCATGTCTCTTTTCATGTAGTCCAAGGAGGTACATCTCAGGTTGTTCACACCAACATGGACAATGACAGAGTCATATTTGTACTTGTTGTGGAGTGACCTGAGTGCGTGGGTTATGTGGCGGATCCTGGCACCCGACAAGCAGCTGACAGTAACCTTCTCCTTGTTTAGCCTGGTGAGTGGGACATCAGTGTGCCTGACTATAGAGTCACCTATGACTAGTGTGTTGGGTATGTTGTTTTGCCTTATTGGCTGTGTCATTTCTCCCCCACCCCCACCCCCACCCTTTCTGTATGGGTGTTGTGTGCGTCCCCTGTTCTAGGTGTTTGGGAGGTTTGGTAGGTCTGTAGCAGGTAGCTGAGCATACAGCCGCATATGTTGTAGGCTGCAGCTGCTGCATTCTGGCCAGGAGTGATACTGAGGATTGTGAACACATTGGGGGACAGCAGGCTGTATATGCCAGTGAGAGAGCAGTGTCAGCTCTGTTGTAACAGCATAGCCAAGGTGATGGTACCCATAACAGTCCAGATGAGGCATGTGCCTCAGGTACATATGTTATGTAATAGTGCCATCCAGAGAGTGGTAGGCAACATTTAGGATGCCTATATGTATTTGAGAAGTGTGTCCCAACCTACAGGCCTTTGCCATGCTAATATGGGTGGCAGTGACTGCAGTAGCAGCAACCGGTTCTGCTTAAAATTTCAGGGCTCAGTCATGTATTTGTTGTTTTGACAAGCATGTACCTGACATGAAACAGACTGGAATGGATGCCAGGACTGTGGGAGGCAAAATGTATAGCATGCTAGGAATGATTGCAGTAGCAGCATGTGGCTCTGCTTAAAATCACATGTCTCAGTCAGTTATTTGTTGTATTGACAAGCATGTACTTGACATGCAACAGACTGGAATGGCAGCTAAGACTGTGGGTGGCAAAATGTAAAGCATGATAAGAATGTAACATATTGAGCTGCTGAGTCAGTACTATAGCAGGTGTATTTGCAAGACATATGTGTATGCATACAGTCTGTTACACAGGATTGCCATGAACATGTGGGTTCGGATGGGTATGATGTGTGACACTGAACTGCCTGTTATGATTTTCTAACCTCAGTTTGTACTGACTTGCCAGTACTTCAGCACACAGAATAGGTGTTGTGACAACCATGCCAAAAAGTAGGTGGCACAACTGTGGACATTCTGCAACAGTCTGTGCATTTGTCAGCTGTACCTGCTATCATAGGGCTCATGTACATCTATCAGCATTTATTTGGCTGTTTACTGGTTTGGTGTTTGCATCACAGTCCCAAGTACACTGTCATTTTCAATATTATATGTGCATGCAGTGTGTCACTGGGACTGAGGATATGTATATGGAAACACCTGATGTTATGTAGTCCAATCTCGCCTACATTATTACTCGTGGGGTTCGGAGCTGAATGTCAGCTCTGACTCGGTCAACTTTTCTAGCTCAAAGTCTTTCTATTGGCTGGGCTAAGATGGTATTCCAGGCTGCACTGCTCTCTATCCCCAGATCTCGTTTGCCACTCGTGTAGCTCGGACGTGGTCTCGTTCTTGGCTGTGGCTAAGTACCCTTTTTCTTCATTATTAGAGAATTTGTTGCAAACAAAAAGCTATTTTAATAGCTATTGTGTGCTCTGGTCTTGTATTGTGGAAAAGTTGTGTGTTTGATTGCTTTTCTGTGTATCCCACTAGCTGTTTCCAATGGGCTAGGCCCATTTCAGTTAGAAGACCTAGTCTGTCCCCCTTGCTTTCCTTGTGTTATAAACTTTACCGGGTCTAAAACCATTTAAATTAGAGGTTTTAGTTCTTCCACCCTTATGTTGTGTCTAAGGATCATTTAACTTAGAGATCTTGAGGTAGTTTGTTAGTGGTAGTTTTTTCCCGCCTTGTGACTGTTTGACCGTTGGTCCTTTATTCAGTGATTACTTGTCTTTGGTGCTTTTTGTTGTTGGTTATCTATGTCCAAAGATACTAAGGAGCACAAGCCCTCGGTCTTCAAGAAATGCTCTAGGTGCAGTTACAAAATGTCCATTACCGATGGACATTCTGTCTATGTGTATTGTCTGGGAGTAATCCATCTCCAGGAGTCATGCAGTTTCTGTCATGCTTTTAGTCTGAGAGTTCTTCAGGAAAGGAAGAATAAGTTGATTTTGAAGGGACTTCTCAAACCCTCCTTCGAGGAGGGTCTGGAAACTGCTTCCAGCTCTAAAGCAAAATCTTCTAAATCTAAAAAGAGATCTCTGGCTCCATCAGTCTCCATGGAGCCACTGGAGAAAATAGCAAATTCTGCTTCAACATCCTCGGCTCCATTGCCCTCGGGGCCACAGGAAGTGTCAGTTGTTATAGAACCTGCGTCGGCTCCAATCATCTTGGAACCTATTCAGAGCCGATCACCTAGCATTAGGCCAGTATCACCTCCTCGCAGGTCTCGATCTCCTTCTCTATCCTCTAAATCCTCCAGGACCTTATCAGATGTGGACATCGATAGATTGGTGCAGAGACTCCTTTAGTCACCGGTTTTGGCAAAATTGTTCTCGGCTCTGACCCAGTCGGCTCTGGAGCCCATCCTTCAACCTGCTTCGATACTTCCTCCTCCGAGCGCACCTCAGCTTTTGGAGCCGGAGTGCTCAGCTCCGTGTGATGTCCCTAGGTTGGTTCTGACAGCCCCTCCTGGCTTATCGGTGCCGACGTCAGCTCTGACCTTGTCGGCACTGTCCATGGGGTTCAGGACTCAGGATTCTTCAGTCGGACCCGAGGGAGAGGCTTTGGGACACCACTTGGTTCCTAGTCTCCCTCTCGGTGCTTTGGCTCAGAGAAGTTTGACTCCTGTCATGGCTTTGGAGGCTGGTCATTCCTCGGACTCGGGGGACCAGCCTTCGAGGCCATGCAGAGTGTGCTGGCCAGGCGGCATCATGCAGGTCAGTCACTCTGTCCCCTACTCCACCAGTGCAGATCTCTGACTGCCATCTATCTCTAGACAGCGGAGCCCCAAGGCCTCAGGGTATCCCCATGAGTGGTCCCCACATTTCTGAGGGCCCCTCAGAGCCTTTGCCTGAGGAGCCACTCAGGAAGAAGACATGCAAGAGGAAGCACATAGATTCCCAGGATGAGTCTCTCACATCAGACACTGACCTCGAGGAATCGGAGGGGTCCCCCAAGTCATCCTCAGAGGATGTTTCTTTTTCTGACATCCTAGAGATTTTGAAACAAAGACGTGACTGGCCATCCAAAGCCCCCTCCGAGGAGGAGTCGGTCTTCCTGAAGGCCTTTGTTGCTCAGCCCTCTGCCTTCTGGGTATCTCAACCCTTCAATGAGCTTCTGGATTTGGTTTGTTGAAGGGTGTGGGAAACCCCTGACTCTGTGGAACCAGTCCCCAGGAGACCCAATAAATTTTTGCCTGCTTCTCCTGATAAGGAATTTCTGTCCAAGGGAGTCCCTGTGGATGCCATGGTGGTGGCAGCTGCCACTCAGAAGGAATTAGCCGAGACGTCTTCCACCATCCATCCCCCTAACAAGGAGTCTAGGACCATGAACCAGTGGGAAATGTACTTTTTTCTTCAGCTACCTTTACCTTACGGTCACTGAATTATTTATCTCACTTTTCACGGCTCCAGAGAGATCTCCTCAAGGAGCTTGAAGATACTCTCACAGGTAACGTTTCTGAGGCAGTGGCCTAGAAGGTTAACGCTCAGATGTCTACCCTCAATTCCATTGTAAACTCCTCCAGGAGACTGATTTCATTTGCAGCCAAAGGAGAGAGTAGGGCAGCAAGTTCAGGAGTTGCTCTTAGGTGACAGGCCTGGATGTGCCTTTGTCATTTCGCGGAGGCCTTCAAGTCTTTATTCACCGACGCCCCTTTTGATGGTTCCTCTTTGTTCGGAACCAAGGTGAAAGACACCCTCACCAGGTGCGAGCAGGAGGGAAAAACTCTGTCTGCTGTAGGAGTCCATTTTTCTCTTCCCTGTAGGCCTTATCCCAAGGCCCAGAGGGGTGGCAAAATGTAGTTCAAGAAATCACAGAGGTTTTTTCCTGGTGCACAAGGTGAGCCCCCCTCCAGAGGCAGGGAAGGGGGTGGTTATTCAGGGAGACACCGCCCTAGGGGCAGAGGAGGCCCCCGCAACTCGGGAGACCGCGATTCCTTTCGTGGTTCTCCCTACTGCCGTTCCTGATGGGAGGCCCAACTGTGCATTTCCGGAGCCAGTCAGGGGTCGAATCTCATTGTACCTGGAGGCCCTGGCTAGACATCACCCAGGACCAGTGGGTTCTATGAATAATTTCTGGAGGATATGTCATCTCCTTCTCATCAGATCCCCCTCCAATCAAGAAAATCCCGGATGTTCAACCCAGTCAAAGGGATTACGCAGCTTCAGAAGTTTCAAAGCTGTTACATAAAGGATCCATCCAACTTGTCCCCTCAGACCAGGTCAGATTAGGGACTTACTCCAGATTCTTTTTGGTGCTGAAAAGGACAGGGGACCTGAGACCCATATTTGATCTCAGTCAATTGAACACCCACGGGCAAAAGTCCAAGTTCCGAATGGTCACATTGCAGTCTATTCTCCCATTGTTGGGAAAAGAAGTGTGGATGTGCTCCGTCAACCTCAAGGATGCTTACTACCACATAAAGATGGACAGGGCATCCAAAAGTCACCTACACTTCCGGCTGGGAGCCAGTCATTTTCAGTTTCGAGCCCTGCCCTTTGGTCTCACCACAGCCCCCAGGGTGTTTATCAAATGCATGGCAGTGGTGACTGCTCACTTAAGACATCAGGGATTCCAAGTGTTTCCATATCTGGATGACTGGCTCCTTACTGCTACCACCAGGCATCTACTAATTCAGACCAGGGACGCTACTATCAACCTATGTCAACAGTTGGGCATCACATTGAACTGGGAAAAATCTGCCTTGTTGCCCTCACAGCATGTCACTTTTATAGACGCAGAACTAGACATCGTCCTTATGCGGGCATTTCTACCACAGGAAAGAATCAGAGTCCTACAACTACAAGTTCACGCCTTGCTCCCTCTGAGAAATGCGAAGGCAAGATGGGTCCTCCAACTATTGGGGACAATGGCTGCAATGATTATGTTAGTTCCTCTGGCAAGGCTGCATATGAGACTCCTTCAGTGGCTTCTCTTTGCCCAATAGTCTCTTCAACGTCTTCCACTTTCTCATCCTATTCTACTCACAGACAGGTGCAAACAGGATCTCAGTTGGTGGCTTCGCACCGACAACCTGAATGCAGGAAAGCCCTTCGTTCCTGCACCCCCGATTGCCACAGTGTCCACGGATGCCTCCCAGATGGGGTGGGGGGGCATTATCTAGGCAGGACAGTCCATGGCACATGGCAAGAACATGAGATGCATCTGCATATCAATGTCCTGGAGATGAGAGCTGTGCTACTAGCATTGCAAGCACTTCAGAGTTTTCTTCCTCTTGGGACTATTGCAATCCACTCAGACAATATGTCAGTGGTGTGGTATCTGAACAAGCAGGGAGGAACCAAGTCTTATCCCCTTTGCAGAGAGGCCATGTGAATGTGGCAGTGGGCAGTGTCTTCCCAATGTTTTCTGGTGGCAGCGCACATTCCGGGGAAGTCCAATGTGATCGCAGACAGGCTAAGCAGAACTATTCTGATGCCTTACGAGTGGTCCCCTGAATAGTCAAGTTGCAGAACAGATCTTCCGCTGGTGGGGTCAGCCTTGCTGCAACCTCTTTGCCACCCCCTCAATGCCAAATGCAGCAGCTACTTCACGTTGATACCCCCTCAAGGGGAGTCACCCAGGGATGCACTAGTCCACGATTGGCCCTCTGGTCTACTATATGCCTTCCCTCCAGTCCCCTTGCTGTCAAAAGTAATTCAGAAAGCGCAATCCTTGGGAAGCAGAATGATTCTGATTGCCCCACACTGGCCTCATCAAATTTGGTTCCCCTTTCTCCATCCCTATCTCATGGATGCTCCTTGGATTCTGGACCCACAACCAGACTTACTGACACACATGCCAGGGCAGCTCCATCCCTCTCTTCGGACCCTCTGGTTGACAGCCTGGCTACTCCACTTCCATCATTAGTTAGGCTTCATCATTTCTCACTGGAGGTGGTTCATATTTTATCTTCCTCTCATAAGCCCTCGACCAGGAAGATTTATTACAGTAAATGAAGAGGTTTTCAATCTGGGCATATACCAAAAAGATTGACCCTTACACAGCTCCAATTTCATCTGTATTGGAGTTCTAGTCTATGCTTTTTAACCAGGGATCAGTGGCCGCAACCATTAAAGTCCAATTGGCGGTGATTTCTACCTTTCATGTCACAAATGAGCCTAGCCTGATGGCACATAGACTCTGCAAGGCTTTTCTGAAGGGCACTCTGTTACTTCGTCCTCTGGTCTCGGAACCTGTCATGCCTTGGGATTTAAATTTTGTTCTACAGGCTCTTACTTCACCCCCTTTGAGCCTGCAGCCACTTGTGATTTAAAATTCTTAACTTGGAAGACTGTCTTTTTAGTAGCCATCACGTCAGCCAGACGCGTTTCGGAGCTTCAAGCTTTATCAATCAAACCCCCTTATTTGATTTTTCATAAGGACAGGGTTTCTCTCAGACCAAACCCCTCCTTTCTTCCCAAAGTGGCATCAATCAGTAACCTTAATCAATCTATTGAGTTGCCAGTGTTTTTTCCCCAGTTCTCAAACAAGGCAGAATTCAAATTTCATCAATTGAATGTACACAGACAATTGCATTTTTATCTGCACAGAACGAAAGACCTCAGAAAATCTGATCAGTTGTTTGTTTCCTTTTCAGAAAACAGAATTGGGTCTCCTGTCTCCAAAGTCATGCTGTCCAGGTGGATCTCCAGTTGTATTTCTTTCATTTATTCCTCCTAGGGTAAAGATTTACCGTTCCGGGTGAAGGCCCACTCTACTCTGTATGTATCTACATCTACAACCTATCAGGCCAGATTGACTATGGATGATATTTGTGCTGCGGCTACTTGGGCATGTCCTCACACCTTTGTTACTTATTACAAGTTGGATGTGGTATCTAGGGGCAGGTCTTCCTTTGGTTCCACAGTGCTCAGGAGTATTTTCCACTGAGCCTCCCAGGATTTAGGTGCTAGGGACACTGTCCCACGGGTAAGAATGTAGGCGAGATTGGACTACATAACATCAAGAAGGTATGTACTCACCATAACGTTCAATGTATGTAGTCCATCTTGCCTCACATTCTTACTTACCCCCCCCCACCTTCCCCCTTCCTGGAGGATCTGGAGGTTAGGTCTGGCTTCAGAGCTTCCTTCATTGTTGGTTTGTTCTTTATTTCCTTAGGTGTTGTTATGCATGAAGAATGATTGCTGGGGCTCACAGCAAACTAGATTTGGGGACAGAGAGCAGTGCAGCATGGGATACCATCTTAGCCCAGCCAATAGAAAGACTTTGAGCTAGAAAAGTTGGCTGAGTCAGAGCCGACATTCGGCTCCGTACCCCACGGGTAAGAATGTGAGGCAAGATGGACTACATACATCGAACGTTATGGTGAGTACATAACTTCTTGTTATTTTTCAGAGGTGAGTGGCCTAGTGGGAATGCAATCTGTTGTAGTTAACAGGGTCCTAGGTTTGAGACTTGTCAGGGGTATATTTTTTGCTTATGTGCATCACTGATACTCAGGATATGTGTACAGAAACACCTGCAATTCTTCAGAGCTCAGTGGCCTAGTGGGTAAAGGCTAATGAGCTACAGTATAGTTGACAGGATCCTGGTTTTGAGACTTGGCAGGGGTGAATTTGTTGCTGATGTGCAACACTGATACTCATGATATGTTTATGGAAACACCTGATATTCTTCAGAGCTGAGTGGGCTAATATACTATGCCCTAGTTGGCAAAATCCTGGGTTCGAGACTTGGCAGGGGTAGTCATTTTGCTGATGTGCAATGTCAGAAAGACAAAAGGTGATTAAAGCAGTTTTAAGTGGGTTTGTGCAGGTTTGAGCGATGTGCCTGTGGTGCTTAGCTCCACTTAAGCCTGTGCTATTTCCAAAAATAGAAAAAAAAGGGGTGATAGGAAAGTGGTGAAATGGGGGCAAGCAGGGAGAAAAACAATGTGAAAGGCAGGTAGGGATGTGCAGGACAGGTGTAAGAAAAGACCATAGCTATCCATTTCTTGTACAGCAACAGCTATGCAGGTTATGGACAATTTGGAATTTGGAGCCTCACATCCCAGAGAGAGTGTTGTGGGTGGCATAACTGTGTTGATTAATTGCTGTAATAATTGATTGAGGGCAGTGTACATGGGGACAAAATGGAGAGCTACTTATGGGGTGATTGTTTTTGTGGGAGAGATGCCCATTTTTTTTTTTTTTTTTATGGAAAGAGTGGAATGTTGGAGAAGGGATATTGGTACATTTGGGGAGATAAGTTAGGTAGGAAAGGTAGCATTTTCAAACAGACAACATAGACAAGACAGCAGACAGGGGTGGTGTATGACACATGAGATGAGTAAACACCTTGGACAGGGAGGGTGTTGTGCAATCAGAGAGCCATGTGCCCCATACAGCAGCAACAGTGGGACTGAGCTGCCCACCCATGGACAGTCACCATTGCTCCTTCACTGCCCAGAAGGTTGCTGTGCTGGGGGCTTGGTGCTACCTTTCCTACCTAACTTATCTCCCCATATGTACCAGTATCCCTTCTCCAACATTGCACTCTCTCCAGGTTGGCCAGTCTACCCTCAATCCAGTGCAGTCCATCATCAAACCCTTGCTGCACGATTCTGCACACCATGTCTGGTAGCTGTTGCTGGGTGATAACTCCCTCTTCACTCCCGCTCCCAGGGGGGACCGCCCCATACCCTGAGGTGGTTCCACCTATAGATGATGCAAGACTGGCAGAAGGGGGCAACTCCAGGTTGGGTTCCAGACATGCTAGGACCCAGTGCCATGGGAGGTTGAGGTAGGGTAGGTGGATCCATGGAAACTGGCCTATCCAATCGAGCTATGGGGGTGAGGTTTTTTCAAAGTGTATAGGTTAGTAATGAACAGAACATTTAAGTGTTAGTTATAACAGCATGTTAGGTTGTTCCAATTAACCCAGTAAAATAACATTGCATATCATATGTAACACAAGAATAAGTGGGATAACACTCAGTATTGTAACAGCATGCCAGTAGCAGTTATGGCAAAAGGCCAAGAACATAGGTAATTCAACAAGGTATGTTAGTATGCAACCATAGTAATATAAAACAATAATAAAACACAAGGCCCAACATAAGGTTTTGAGAACAACATATGTTAAAAGTAAACCATACCCGATGTATAACAATAATAAATTATGATGCAGATAAGGGGTGGGGGGAGAGAGAAAGACATTACATTGCTACCAATATAGGCTATATTGTTTGCAACAGTACTTGTCTATACTCTACAGGTATGCCCTTACTTTATGTATACAGTTGCCCTATAGCTTATGTAGCATGTACATACCTCTCAAGCTATCCACATAGGACAGTATGTACCAAGCTGTAACACCTACAGGTACACAACTACAGGGGACTATTACATGTCAGGGAACATATATGACTACCAAGTTGTACTGTGAACTGATGTAGTGCGACTGTGCTATTGGCATAAATCAACCAGATGTTAAATCTGTGTCCAAGGGATTTGGCAACAGTAATCACAGTCTGTGACAGCGTGACACTTGAGAGACATGTATTGTGCAGAGTACAGAGAGTTTACGACTATCATGCCCTCCTTCGCAGGCATGGTGTTAGACTATCAGCAGACATGAACAGACACACCAAGCATACAGCTGTAACAAGATTAAACAGTTTTATTTGTTTTAACTTGTATTAGTAGTGTACTTGTTGACATTGTAGTTGCTGAAGTCTTATCACCTTGCTGAGCAATGTTGTTTACATTCTGGTACATCTGGGCACACAAATTAGTAACCCATTCAAACGGCTACTACAGCCATTTATTTGCCTGTAATTCCTGTGGGGAGAACATCTGTTAACAACAGATAACTGTTTCTATAACTGTTAATATAAATATTTAGTAGTACTTGTCCTTGGAATTGAACCCCAGTCTGTCTGTGACAAAATGTTCAACATACGTAGCACTTAACACACTGAGGTACAGAGCTACTGCTGTGTATTGATTGACTGATATGTGTCTAGAGCTCACCTGATAACAAACTGTGACCTGCTAATAGTGACAGTGACACTTGACCACACATGCATGTGATTCATGCACAACAGAGTTAGTAGGTGAACTGTGCATTAATACATGGAATATAGGTGTTGGCAATGCACCCCTAGTGGGTGGATATATGTGTGAAGTGTACAGACAACATCTGAGTGATGGGTTGTCTACCTGATCCATATACAGTTGCAGATGGTATATTTGCAGTCTACAGCTATTACAGTTTCATACTTGCTTGCAGCAGCGTAACTAAGATCAGGAATGCATATAGCTGAAATACAGTAGTTAACACAAGACAATCCTGAGATATACACTATTATACCTTGGCCATTCTTATTATAGGTTCAGATCTTAGTGCAGAACAAATATCATAATGCATTATATTTTTTGTACAACAGCTCCAGATCTAGAGTTTAGCAAAAACTCTTTTTTAACTAACCTTCGTTCACTTAGTGGTATTATTCACATTTTTCATTCACAGCACTTGTAATACTCGAGTTCATGATGAACAGCCCAAATACACAGATATTGCAGAACTCAGCTTTATTAGGGGTGACAGCATGTAGTGATTGTAATACATCTAACAGTCTGTATTGATGGGCAGGTCATATCATGTAGGTGTTGCAAGACAGCTGTTATTCCACGATTAATGCAGTATATATTTTATTTCCTTAACATTATGAATGCAGTGTTGGATCTTTATTTCCTTGACATTATGAATGCAGTTGAACAGTTTTTCCTTAACATTATTAATGCAGTTGAAATTTATTCCGTTAGTTATTCATGAAGTTGAGCTTTATTTCCTAACATTACTAACACAGTAGAAACTTTTATTTTCTTAACATTATTAATGCAGTAGAAACTTTTTATTTTCTTGATATTATCATGTTTCATGCTTTCATCTGTATTGAAATGTACCTGGCAGTATATTCAAAACAGGTTATACCTACTGGCAGTTACTACTATACTTTTTCATGTTTATATGACTATAGAGTGCAAAATGCATCTGTACTTGCCACACTTATGTTGCAACCTGGCCAGGCACCCTGCATGGGCCTCCAGGTTGTGAGCTCTCTCCTCTGCAGCTGTGGGGAGAGGAACGCACCATTATACATACCTGTCTATCACACATGTAGATTAGGTATTGGTATTGGTAATATATGGTAATACAATAGTAACAATGCTTACAAACTTGTGGGACATTCCCATCTTCTAATATCCTAGACCCAGGTGTCCAGAAGTCCCGTCCTCCTATACTTCAGGACATCATAGTGATGATGCACCTGCTCACCTGTGTAGGGGTACCAGTTGCACTGATGAGGTCACATGCCAGCCAGTCCCAGGCCTCTGATTTGTACTATGACCCCTGGTACTGGCCCTGCAGCAGCTGGATGTCATGGTCTTTCACAAGGAGTCCAACCATGACCCTGGAATCCAGAATGCCCCACCACTGCACCAGAAAGTGTTGCACTAAAATAAGGCTGTTTTCCCACCCTTTTCCGCCATTGAGTGATTTTTAAAAATGCACCACTTTCGTTTAGCAGCTCGTAAACCCTCTGAGTTCAGCCAAGCAGTGCTTAAACTGGCAATGCTTAGCAATAGTGGTGCACAAACCAGCTTAGCTGAGCTGAGGACTGTTTAAATAAGGTTTGCTTAGCAGTGCCCAAACCAGCAAAGTGGAGCTGCACATTGCTAAGCACTGTTAAAATGGGTCCTGTTTAAGCACTGCTTGGCTTGGCTTCACAGTGCTTAGCAGAGCTTAGCTAAGAGCAAACTAAAATTAAAAAAAAATAAAAAATAAAATCAACATTATTTGTTCATTCCTACAAGTTTATTATTGTGTATGTATTTTACTTCTATATTTTTTGACCTTATGTATTTCAATTTCTTTTATCTTGGAGTGTGAATTTTATATATTGTAAACTGGAGCTTTTCTCCTTGGGTCTCCACTGACAATCGGCTTCTGGCCCATCTGGACTAACCCAGTTAACAAATGTCAATAATTACATACATTAAGAAAATAACTAATGTATATATCTTGCTATCAAATATAAAAGCTGAATGGCCTGTCTGTGTATTCATACCGTGTACCTATAGCACATAGGGCCATGACTCTAACCATTCAGCTGCGTGGATATGTTGATTACTGCTATACATTTCTATATACTCTCAGCTACATTTAAGCACTGCTGAGCACCGTACCATGCAAACATGCTCAGATATGCCTAAACATGACCTTTGATATGAAAATTGAAAGTATCCAGTTTCTATTTTTAGATGTCTGGTATGTGTCCATTGCTAAGCGCCATGCCACACAGCGCAAACACACAAAAAAAAAAAAAAACATATTTAACTATTATATTTTAGTGTCATCTGGCACTTTGACAGTGCAGGGGGTGTGTTACTCATCTCCAGACACTGTAACACACCCCCTACACTGATTCTGTAACTTTGTTACATGTGTCTCTCAGTAGTGTTCCTTCATTAATATGCAAGGCATGCTGTCAAGAGGGAACCACAGACATGGCCAAGGTACCATCCATGTAGGACTTATGCTATTTCTACATGGAGTTTATTAAATCCCAACCAAGGTCTTGTTGGCCTCAAACATTCTATTAATAGAAGTGAAAAAGTGAACTTTTATAAATGCACATAACTAAGTACTTTTAACTGTTCTACATAAAAAGCCATTTGTATAATTTGGCTGCCCTAAGGACTATCACACTACTAACTGAAATCTTATGTATAATGCCAGGATATAGTGTGTGGTTTAAAAAGTTGTATATTTTTTGTATATGCGTACTGTGATATGATAGCATTTATTGTTGTTGTTATTATGATTATTATTATTATTATTATTATTATTATTATTAAATAATTATTTAATATTTTTGCATTTAGCATCATGAAGTTAATAATCTTATGAAAGTATAATGACATTTTTGCATGTTATTAATATGAATTTATCATAGCTTTTAGCAATAGTTTTTATATATAATATATAATTCATGCTGGCTAATTTTATATTTATATTACACTGCATTTGTACATATTCTATATATATAGTATATATGCACTGAAACTTTAGAGGTAGTTTAAATGTGTGGAATTTTAACTGATTTGCAAAAAATTGTTATAACTTTATGTCTGCATGTTCTCCTTCTATATATAGATTTAAGGGAAGTTAATGTCTTTTCTCTTAAAAAAAATAAGGTTCAGTATATGGGATGACTGGTTTAGCTGCACACTTATTTCTCCTGATATCAAGTTGTAAAAACAGAAATTTGTCTGTCTCTTCCACTGTATTTAAGTTGTTGGTTGTCTACCTTTCAGATATAAAATACAACATGGAACATGAGTGTTTGATGAAACCCATGTCTATGAACAACTGTAGATAAGGTTGTTGTTGTTGTGTCTTTCGGCTTTTCCCGGTTAGGGGTCGCCACAGCGGAACTCCGATCTGCTAATGATTGGCAGTAGATTTTTATGTGCCAAGTTGCCAGCTCTGACACACAACCTTCAATGAAGGTACGCCCATTCACGCATGTCTCCACACAGAAGATGCTCTAGCTCAGAATCGAACAGGACAACATCTTACTGTGAGGCGACAACGCTACCGCAGCACATATCAGTCATGTATGTTTTGTGAAAATGGACATACTGTAGTCTGGAACCATCCTAATTTGTGCTCCAGCTATGTTCACGGCTGTTCATAGTGCCCCAGCTTGTTTAGGATGTCCTCTCTGTCCATCTAATTAAGTCAGTTAAATGTACATTGATGTGGATATTTGTTGTTTCAAATATGTGTGATAATGTTGTGTGCCCTTTCAATCACTGGTCTATACTCATCTCTTAGGACCTTTGTTTAACTCTTTTTTACCATGAAACACCTGGAGTCGCTTCCTTCTGTATTCTCTCACAGCCCCAGGACATATATAATATTTTAACAAACCCTGTTTTCAAAAACATCAATTCTTGTATCTAGGCTAGCACATGTAGAGTTGATTTGAGTTCACTCACCTCATGCTGGTGTAAATGATCCCTATTGTTGGCTATTTCTCATTATTGTGTTGCAAGGAATACTTACAAATGGTTTAATTGGTCTTCATGGTTTGAAGTCATTGATTCAATGTGCACTATATCTATTGTAGAGTTCTGTAACATTTTGGTTGTGGTCTCTAATGTGTCTTTTATAACTTTGATATCACAAGCAAGGTTATCTGGCATTTCAGATATTCCATTAGAGCTGTGTCTGATCAGTTCAATGTTCTAATATAATGTAGTATAAAAGGTTATCCCTAAGAACTACACTTTTGTAGCAGTTTGGAGAGGAAAAACACACCCACTACATTAAATAAGGTACTGTGCAACATTTTTAGATTAACTATTTTTTGTCAGGATTAGACTGTGTAATGTGTTTCAAAAGATGTCCACCATTCATGCGATTTTGTATGTACCTTGAATACAAAAGGAATTTGAAAGAGAATCTCTTTTTTTGTCTTTTGTATGGAGATAATAAAGAAGCTTGTATTGTATGTAAAATCTATTGGATTAGAACTAATTTTAATTCACATTAATCAGTCTTCAAAGGAAAAGGTTATTCTAGTTTTTAATTAATAACTCTAGAACATTAATTATGATTTCTTAATAAATCTGCATGATTTCACTATTTATTTTATTAGCCTTACTTCCAAACATTTTATTTTTTATTTTATTCAAGTTATAATCATTAATTTATTTTAGAGATGGTTCAATAATTTGATTAAATAAGATAACATTGGTTTTATTTAAAGCTAATTTGTTCAAAGCTCTTTAATATAGTTTGCTGAGAAGTTATAAATCTTTTAAAGTTGCTTAAATTAAAACAAGTCATCTGCAAACAAAGTTTAGAGAAAAAATATTAATTTTGAAGTTATCCACATTTTATCCAGTGTAATGAGAGTTTACTTTATGTTGATTTTTTATTGTATGATATGATCTGCTTGATCTGCATAATTTACACATGGGAAAGTTACTTTTAAATTGTTTGCCTTAATAAAGATAAATATCTTACCATCAAAATTAACAACATAAATTGATTGACAAACACAATAAAGTAAGGTCTTTATCCTGGTTTTAATATTGATGTGGTTTATCAACAGTCCTGTGTAGGAGGAGAAGAATTGAAACAAAATCCCTACTTAAGTACACAGACTACATTGCTCAGTGCTTTACGCAAGTGCCACAGCACAAGTCTGACTTTTACAAAGCTGTAGGACAACTTATAGTGGATGACATCAGCACTGGATGTTGGAGTGAAGATTTTGGGAGGCCTGCATGAAATGGATAGATAGGCATGTATAACTGTCAGGATATTTCAAATTCTGCATGTCACTAGGTTGATGAATGTGCTATGTGTAGTATTTGGTGTCTGTGTTCCAATGTGCAGGTATACTTTAAGAGACAGCTTTACAAACTATATGCAAACAGGTGTCCATATTACTACAAGTTTTGGAAATTCTGAATGTGGATTGTCATTTTAAAGATGTGCATGGTATATAAGACAACATTTCATTAATTTATATAGTGTAGTTAATATATTTGTGAACAAGTACTAAGAGAGCAGTGTTGCAGTACATGGGGGGAGGTAACAGTTGGCTGCACTGTAAATATGTGCCATTTTCTTAGATGGGGCCTTAATTTTTTTTTGTTTCCACACGTAGTTTCATGTCATGAACAGTTAATGGACAGTAAACAAAAGTAATACATGGTATTGTGCACTTTGCATAGTACACCACCGAGAAGTGGGTTTGTGTGATGCCTGGCAAAGTGTTTGTGCATGCGAGATACACATTTCTACTGGTTTCCCTGTTTCTGCTTAGTTAAGCAGTGTGCAAGCTCGAGCCTTAATGCTAAAATTCTAAGATGTCTCAATACTGAGGGTAGGAAACACAGATGCTGCTTAGCATACTCTGTAGTAGCAGCTATAAATGCATTGGCACATTTCTTTTTGATCCCAGATGATATAGGGTTCCAGTCCAGGTGTGTGCAACAGTTTTAAATAAGTAGTGATAATGCAAGGAAATACATATCTATACTACATTCATTGTGTGTTACTATGTGTTGACTTATCACAATGTGTTTAAGCAGAATTGTACAGAGGTAATCACAGCAAGAAAGAGCCATTCTCCCTCACTTGACATTGGTGCATGATGCCAAACTCCACACAAACATAGAGGCCAAAAAGTAAAGGGGTTCATTGTTTTTTTTTTTTTTTTTTTTGGTTATGTATGTGTGTTGTGTGTAATTCTATTTTTTGACCAGATTATAGGCATTAAAAATGGTTTACATAGGAAAGTGGTGAAATGGGGGCAAGCCCGGGAAAGAACAAAGGAAAGCAATGCATGAACGTGCAGGACAGAAGGTGGAAAGAGCAACAGCTATCAATTTCTTCAACAGTATGCAATGAAAATATGTACAAAATATTATCTGAATTTGGACTGCACCTTGAGAAAAAAGTGACAATAACACAATCATGTTGCATAGCCAATTGTACCAAATCAAGTGTGTCAAGAAGATGCATGTGTGAAATGGAGAGCTATATATATGGGCTGATTTTTTTTTTTATTTTGTGGGACAGGTGCCCATTTTTTTTAACTTCAGTAAGAGAGGAATTCTGGGTAAGGGACGTTGGTATTTCTGGGTCAGGAAAGTTGGGTAGGTGAGAAAGCAATTTGCAAGCAAATAGGATGAACAAGACAAGACACGGGGATGGTGAGGGACACAAAAGTTTGGTGGCACTGTGATTGGGGTGAGGGAGGGTAGAGCAGAAGCTCATGCCTGTCAAACATGGTAACAATGAGAATCTGGCCCTCACCTGCAGGACTGTCATCACTGCCCCCTTACTCCACTGGCTGCTGGAGTGCTTGGCATCTTCTCCTCCTATAGACCATGAGGGAGAGCAGCCTCTCCATCCAGTGTAGACATACAACAATGGTGCTGTGCATAACCCTACACATCAACACTGCCATCTCCTGGTCGGTGATGAAATCCCCACCTCTGCCAGTACTCTTGGAGGATACCAAATCACAAGTTGCTGTGGTAGTGCTACCTGAGGGTGCAGGTAGTGCAGGGGCAGCAGAGGCAGAACTGCCAGTTTGGGTCCCAGATGTGCTGGACATTGGTGCTGGAGCCGGTGGAGGGGGCAGGCAGGCTGGCCCACTGGGGTTGACATACCTTGTTGTGCTGTGAAGCATTTAGTGATTTGTTGTAAATGGACAACATGGAGATATTCTGATGACACATAAAAGAAAATAAAAAAGAGATAAAGGTTGGGGTGTGAGAAAAAATTGATACAATTAGTGCCATCATATGTGACATACAATGCATTATTACAACTATACAACTATTATATCTGAAGTATTATATTTAATTATACTTCCTAGCAACTACAAACTATAATTACAGATTGCTCAAAGTAATCCCTGCAACATGCATATATTGCACATATACTTAGTCCAAATATACAGATTACAGTTAACAGCAGGACATTTATGCCATTTGTACAGCTGTCAATTTATGTAATATTATTAAAGAATTGCAGTTCTGTATAGTTGTTATTCATGGTATTTGAGCCCACAACCTCTGACTACAGTCTTACACTTACTCCTAAAGTTGGTTTGTGGTACAGACTTATGCATATGTACTTGAATTTACAGTTAGGATATTCATGCATACTTTGCTACTACTGTATAGAAACCAAAAATATATATTTTTTTAACTTTTAAAGATACAGTAATACTTCTCCTGTGCTGCATACATACTACTTGCTTCCCTCAATCTCTCCAGGTGATCACCATGAGCCTGCTTATTTGCCACTATTTTAGGATTTACTGTGAAAAGAAAAGAAGAGAAGACCATTATGCATACTGGTCTTGCCTATATTTAGCTTTCTATGTATTATAAATTCTGTTTATTAGCATACTTACATAACTGTGGGATGTTGCATGTTTAAAACTCATCCAACAACTGGTTGAGTGTATCCCTTTCACACCTTTTCAGGTCATTAAAGTGGTGTCTTCACTGTTCTCTAGTGTGAGATATGTCAGTCACACTGGTTACAGCCTTGGCCAAACTATTCCAAGCCGTTTCCTCTAACACCAGACATGTCTAATCCCAAAGCAATAGCAATAGCAAATAATGATTTCCTGCCAATTCCTGTTATCATGTTTAATGATAGTGCACAAATCCCAGAAGTGATGCCAGCTGCTTTTGCACAATGTTAAGCAGAGAGCAACAGTGCCAAACAGAGAGGAAAGCAATTTTTGAAATTGGAAGTTTAATCTGACACTTGACATTAGTTTGAGGGGTGTCTGCTGCTGTAATTGTTAGGTGATTTATGTTTGCTGACATGCACTGGGGGCATGAATGTCCTGACCTGATACATGTTTGTTTAGCTTTATACACTGCTACAATTGATTTTTAAAGTGTGGTATTCAAACCTATGCATAAGAGACAAAATGTTTTCTTCCACAGTGTTGATTTTCCATCTTTGCCACAGAAGTGCTTCTCTGATATACTCCTTAATTATTTATAGATACAGATGACAGACTGAGGTGTTAACCATGTATGTGTGTGACCCGACAAGGTCCTTGTATATACATTTATTTGTGTATGTGTCTTATTTAAGTGTGCAGTCCATCCAAGTCCAGATAACAGAATTAAACGTATAGAAACATAGTAGACAGTATACCCTTGCTCATACATCAGAACCTTCAAAACACAGTAAGGTTGCCTTATCCCTCATCATACAATTCATATCAGCCCTACTATTTATAATTATGTATAAAATGTTTTAAATGATATTTAATATAATGTGAAATGGAACAACAGTAAATATGTCTGGAGTTTCATATATTAGAACCTAGGACACTGTGCATGGTAGCCCTACACTTACACCTGTTGCCTCAGGAATATTGCAATAGCACATGTATACTTTTCTGTTCATTACTGTCAGTTGTACTGTCACAACAGCAAAAATATGTTGCACTCCCTGTACTAGAACCCAGGACCATCTGTATTGCAACCCTACACTTGCTGCCACAGGAATGGTTAAATAACATTTGCCTAATTCCCTATTTATTCTTAAATTCTGTGTGTTAACAGCCATACAGTGCTGCTTACTGTGTTTGTGTGGCAGCAAACAGAATTCAATTAATACATCTATTTTGAAATCGTTGACAGTCTGCTTTCTGTCTGCAGGTGTTTGATGGCTGTAGGTACTGGAGAAGCTTGCTAACCAGCACATAATGTTGCTTAGTGGAAAGCAAAAACTGCAACAATGTGAGCTTTTTGACCTTTGCACTGTCTCTACCCTTTCTACAAGTGCTATGTCTGCTTCCTGTATGGGCCACTAGTCCAGGTTTGTGCACTGCTAAGTGTCTCACAAATGAGATAAGGACAGCTATACATGACATTCATTGTGTTTCTCTGTTTCCCTTGTTTGCACTATGCTGCATACTGTACAAACACTGGCATTGAAAAAGGAACATTTAGAGACACAATAGACATTAATTTTATGAAAAAAACAAACAAATATAATTTTATAATTCGGGGACCTGAAGAAAAGAAATATATTAAATGAACAACACATGAAATATTTGTACACAGGTCTGGATGTTACAACTGTTTTTCTCTTTTCACTCTTCTAGTATTATTTCTGTGAAATGTAAATGTCCTATATTGTCAATGACACAGGGGTGTTTGTCTTCTAGGATGGTCCATACACTCCTCTAGGGGAGTGCTGGTCACAGGTAGATGTGACTGGCAATTGCATAAAATGCAATGTTCTCTGGTAAATGTGTACACATTTCAGGGACAGTTTATTTGATAGCACTTTTAGCATTTCACTTATGGTTTGTTAGAAATACATGTCATTTTCGTGTTGTTTTGGGGGTGGGGAGACAAATGCATTTCTGTGTTGGCACAAGCAAAATTTACTATTGTTACTCTCCTTGTTTTGGATCCAAACTTGCTTTGCATGTGATTGCAATAAGTTACAACCACACAATTTCTTTTTTATATTTGAATATCTTGACTGTTTTATGTTTCTCCAGTAGATAATAGTAAAATGCTACCTTTTATGTGCTATATCTAAGAAGTACTTTTATTTTTGCGATACTTGTGTGTATTGCCCTTCTTTTGTGTTTTATGTCACCTAGGACTATGGCACCCAAGTGTCTCAATCCCCACAAAGCCACCTTCAGTGACCCTGAGAATGAAGCCATTGTGGAAGCATTTAGGTGACATGGTGCTTTTCTGTTTGAGAGGGGATGCAGGGATATGTCTGGCAGAATGCAAATTTAGCAGCAGATAGAGGCTTATGTGAATGTAGTAGGTGGCCAGAGCAAGGCATATGATCAGGTGTGCAATAGGGCCCCTGACATGATTTCATTGGCCCAGAGAAGAGCAGCTGCAGTGGCCTGTGAATGGATGGCTACTGGTGGGAGGGCACTACTACAGATCCACCCCTGATACCAAATGAAGAGCTCCTTTCCACTGTCAGAGATCCAGGCAGCTCTCTGAAAAGTGCACAACAACATGTCATTGATGTTACTGCTGCTGTTTCATGGAGGACAAGTATGTCCCTGGAGGAACTTCCAGGTAGGCTTACCTATCTCAACTGTTAAATACATATTGTATAGTAAAATATTGACAACAATACTTAAATTCTGCGTAGCATTAAATTTATTTTGGGGTTGTGGGAATAGTTGTAGACTGATACGGTTAACAACACATTCTGGTTGATTGCACATAGGCTTGGGGTGGATGTGTCATCCAAGTTCTTGTTAAAAGTATCATTAATTGACATATAAAGGGCCAAGAGTTTTATCCCCCTGCTTTACTATTCATTGTGATGATTTTTTTTTACCTTTTGCTTAACGTCTTCCAGGACCATCTATAGGGAGGCTACAATTATCTGCACATGATAAGCCAAACATTTTTATGTCACTACTGATGAGAAGTTCAAAAAATATTTAGCTTGTGTTGTGGCTGTTAGGACTGCTGTGTGTATACTGCCATACTCTCTGTAATAGCAACACCACTGTTAGCTTGTTAACATATATTGGACTACAGTAGTGTAGGTATTAATTTGCTTCCAGTGTTTGTTTCTTATTATCACATGTGATCCTGACAGTAGAAGTGTAGCACTCCTACTACCTGATGTCTGAGTATCTGCAGACTCTGATGATGATGGAAGTGAAAAAGAGGCATACTCAGGGGGTGTAGACATTGAATCTGACTCTGAGATTGCCATTGAGCCATCCCCGTAATTCCATCAGGCACAACCAGTAGGCCTATGGCAACCCATTCCAGTGATAGTTAAGTGCTTTCATCAAACAGTATGACTTCGTCAGAACAATTAAAATGTGAACTTTCAGGCTTAAATAACTCACAGTTTGAATTCATTGGTCTAGAAGTTAACAAATCATATTTCAAACATGCTGAATCTCATGAATAATGAAACAAATAAATAAGGCCAACATTAAACATGTGTACCATGGAAAGCACCAGGGAGACTCCCAGAACAAATGAATAAACAAGCTTATATACTGGTGATATTGCTGACAGTACAAGAAAAACAAAGTGAACCAATTAGATCATTATACAGGGCAATTAACCAATTAAAGGTTTACCCGTAAACATGAGGCAGTTCACATCATCATATCTCTAGGCTGAGAAAGAAAATTGGACACACTTCCATAAAAGGCACATTTCTTGCTTTCAAGCAGACTCTTGTTTTTAGTATTTTTCCATTGCTCAGAGTTCATTCAAAGTTTACAGTACACAGTACATTTTAATACATACAGACTGTCACATACTCAATTCCCTCAAACACATGCTTTGGCTGTTCATATTCTACAATCCCCCATTTGATGCTGTGTAAGCATCACAATTTAACCTATCATACATTTGCCCCAAATCTAACATAACCATGCTACTGGTCTTTTCATCATTGGAAAACATTGTCATTTCATCGTCTACATTCATAGCTGCAGGCATATAAAACTTAGGCACTTTCTTTACAGTTTTTGAAGACATTAATTTCAAGATCAGTGCTTTGATTAGAAATAAGACAAAAAAAGCAACAATTGCTAATACTGCAATTAATAAAATCAACTTCAACAGTCCACCTCCCCAGCCTGAGAACAGGTTGATTAACCATGCCCATGTTGAACTATCAGTCACTATTTCTAAGGCAGAAAATGTAGCATTGCTTAATATTTCAAGCAATTTAGATAGCTTTCTCAGTTCCCAAATTGATTTCACTGCTCCGTATGACGGAATTATACGAGCCCATGATATGACGTAATCACCCAAGTCCATGTGGGACAGTCCTCTGGTAACAATAAGTCTTATAGCAAGTTATTGATATAAAAATGTTTTTTAACGGGTGCCTCAGAAGAAGTTAAAAACCCTCGTTCCTTCCATAGTATACCAAAATCATGAACAACACCATGGGCATAACGGGAGTCAGTATATATAGTAACAGACTTGTCCTTAGTTATTTTGCATGCATTCGATAATGCCACTAGTTCTGCAGCCTGCGCGGAAGTGCCTGGGGGTAATTGTGCTGACCTTAAAACTTCAGTCAGAGTACAGACTGACCAAGCTGCTTGGAATTCTCCAGAGTTTGTTCGTAAGCAGGATCCATCAACAAAAAGAACCAAATCAGGATTTTGCAAAGGAGTGTCATACAAGTGTAACCTAGGAGAAAGAACAGAGTTAACTACAAGCACACAATCATGTGGTTCGCCCTAAACCGATGTTGGTATTAAAGATGCAGGGTTCAGTGGTGGGCAGCGTATGACTTGCAGGGCGGGGTTATTTATTAAACTTAATCCATACTTAGTAAGACGTGTGTTTGAAAGATACTGTGTTTTTGTTTTCAAAAGTAACACTTGAACTGCATGTGGGACTGCTAGTATAGTATCATGTCCCAGGGTTAGTGGAGATGCCATGTCAACCAAGACAGCAGCGGCTGCCACAGCCCGTAAGCAAGCTGGGTAACCAGAGGCAACCAGATCTAGCTGAGTGCTGTAGTAAGCAATAGACCGGTAGCCTCCAGTGTGTTGCTGGGCTAGGAGACCCAAGGCAGTCTTGTTTCACTCACAGCAAAAGAAAACAAAAGGTTTGGAATAATCTGGCAACCCTAAGGCAGGAGGATTTACCAAGGCTGTCTTGATAGCCTGAAAAGCCTCATCATGTTGTGATGTCCAGGGTAAAGGTTCTGTAATATCCTTTTTTAGGAGTTGTAACAAGGGGGCTGAAATTTCCAAAAAATTAGGCACCCATTGTCTATAGTATCCTGCTAGGCCAAGGAATCCTCAAAGCTGCCTCTGAGTTACAGGGCGTGGGGCATTTTGAATAGAAGTTATACGATTTGGGAGTATTTGACGAGAACCCATTGTAATAATATGTCCCAAATACTGCACCTTTTCCTGACAGAACTGTAATTTCGATCTATCTACTTTAAACCCTCGTGTAGCCAAAAAGTTTAACACTACATGAGTTACTGTCCAGTGAAGCTATAAGAATATCATCCATATATTGGACTAGAACTGAACGTGATGGTAGTTGCAGATCCTGTAACTGTCTATGCATCTCTCTAGAAAATAAGGTTGGGGATTCTACATATTCCTGGGGCAATCGAGTCCAAGTATACTTCTGACCTTTGTAGGTAAATGCACACAAATACTGACTATCGGGATGTACTAGAATAGAGAAAAAAGCTGATGAAATATCTATTACCGTAAAACATTTTGCAGTAGGTGGGATGCAGCTCAAAATAGTAGCTGGGTTTTGTACAATTGGGAAAACAGGCAAAACAGCTTTGTTAACTTCCTGCAAGTCCTGCACAAATCTGTAAGCTTGTTTGCCAGGTTTTTTCACTGGTAATATTGGGGTGTTACATGGGCTTGTGGTGGGTACTATGATCCCTTGCTGTTCCAATGCAGAAATAACAGAGGCAATACAAGATATAGCCTCAGCTGTCAAAGAGTACTATGGTACTCGTGGTAACTTTGCTCCTGGTTTTAGGGTTATTTTTACAGGAGTAGCTGAGGTCAAAAACCCTACATCATTGTCATGAGTAGTCCACAGGTGAGAGTGTAGGGAATGTAAATACTCATTTCTGTCAGAATTTGGCTGGATACACATCATCTGTAAAATGACAGAGTCATCTAAAGCTGCCAGGGTACTATCCTGTTGGTCTGAAGGTACTTGGAGATAAGCAAGTCTCTTCCTAATAAATGTAAAGGTGCTGACGGTCCTACTAAAATGTGTGGTTATCCTGCAGAGGTCCCAAAGTTACTGGGACTGGAATAGTTTAGGAATACTCAATAGGATACCAGAGACACCCACCCCTCTAGTTATTTTGTCGGAGAGGGGAACATTCATGGCTGCTTTGCCAGCTAGCATGGATTTAGTTGCTCCGGTTTCAATTAAAAATGGATAGGGTTTATTTTTAACTAGTAACATAACATGTGGTCCATCCTGATCCACAGGAATAAAAGAACACAATTGCTGTTGTTTCTGTTCAGGGAACCTTCATTGTGGTTGCTGTCGATTTGACGGTGTCCAGTTAGAATTCCACTGATGCGATGCATCAGTGTATGGTGCAGGTTGCTCAGCCAAATATGGACACTAATTTTTCCAATGGCCTGCTTGGCCACAGTTGAAACACTCTGTCTGATTACTAGAATTCTGGGGTGGGGCTGACTGTGTTCCCTGCCAGTTTTGTCTATTCTGATTTCCTGCTCCTTGGCATCCACCCCTCCCTCTCCCTCATCCTCTACCCCGCTGACCAAAAGCACTACACATTTGGATTTGTGCTTTTACTAATTTCTCCTATAAATCCTTTTTTTCTTTAGCCAAATGGTCAGATAGGTATTGTACCTGCTGGACTAACTCATGTAAGCCCAAACTAGACCAGTTTAAGCATACTTCCTTTAACTTGTCCCTCACCTGAGGGCGTAACCCATCTACAAAAGCAGCTGACAGCCCGCTTTGTGCTGGTCCTTCGGTGGACTCTGGGTACCTGGAATATGCCTTGAAGGCTTCAGTGAGCCGATTTAAGTATTCATCTACAGGCTCATCCTCTTTCTGTATGACTGATTTAAATTTCGACCAATTGGGGGTAGGTGGCACTATTACAGTGATAGTATCAACTATACATTGCCTAACCGCTTCAAATCCATTCTCCCCTTGTATGTTGTGCTTCGGTATTGGGGTAGGAACATTAGCATGATCCCAGATACGTTTCATCAGATCAGCTGGGACAGCATATTGGAGAACAGCTCTAACCTCTTCTATGGTAGGATTTTGCAAACAGATATGTCCTGCCAATATGCGTTGAAACTTCGCTGGGTTAGTACAAATAGGTGGGAGTGATTTAGTGATCGCTTGAAAATCAACTGCTGACCACACCCTAGGTACCACTACAGTAGCCGGTTGTCCCGCATCCCTAGCATGTGCTGGGTTTGGGACTTCTCTCAATGGAAATACTCCTTCTTCATCTGATGGGCTAGTGCCCGATTCAGAATCAGAATCTGGATTAGATTTGTCTGGACAAATGTAGCCGTCATTGTCTTCAATCACAATTGGGCATTGCTTGTAATATTTACCCTTGTGTAAATATACGGCTTTTTTATTGTGATATATTTTCGGCCGGCTAGACCTAGGGTCAAAAAGCATTTGTGCTTTTCTTTTCTGCTGTTTTTTGTCTTAGAACGGGTTAGTCTAGGTGATGGTTTACCTGTATCTGCTTGGTCAGGTTGTTTTATAATCAGTCTGCTAGGCTGACCCCCCACTTTGCCTGATCTCTTCTTCCAGAGTCAGGAGCAGTCTGCTCTTCTCCCTGCCGGCCTTCACTCTCTGTTGTGGAGCTCACTGCTTCGTCATGAACCTGTGAAGGCTGATATTGTGGTGGAAGAGCCGTAGAGGGTGGGGGAACCATGGGTTATCATCCTCAGATGATTCAGTTATTTGCAATCTACTTAATTCCTGTACAGGATATAATCCCTTAAAGGGTGGTTGCCTTAAGCATTTACCTTCTGCTACATCTAGATTACTCGCAGTATGCCGCATTTCCTTTATCTGCTCTTTTAATTTTTGTTGATTGTCCTTAAGACTACTGACTACTGAGTCATTTTCCCTTTCTTTAGCCTCAAACATCCAATCATTAAAAGCTGCCCAGCACAACCCTGGTATTTTTAATTTCTTTTTTAATTTCTTTCGCAAGTTAGTCAAAATATCTTTATTAAAACTACCATTTTCGGGAAAAGCAAGGTCACCATCATTTTTAGTAAGGACGATCCACTGATTTAAAAACATGCAACTGTCCCGGGACACACGGTCAAACATATAACCAGCTGGTGTACCTCTTTTTGGCTCATTTATTTTTCCCGCACTTGCTCCCATTTTTACTCAAATAGAGCTATACTTGTGTAATACAGGTTTAGCTAAGGCATTATATACACGTCTTGTTACCCCACTATCATACCTCCTTTCATACGTATGTCACCAGTATTTTCGTATTAACCCACACTCATACTGCGCATTTAATAGCAGAAAAGAAATGCATGCCACTTACCTCAAAACAACTGAATGAGAGAAATCATAGCATTTTCTGCATAAAAAAAATATTTGCAAATCTTTAAAGCAGACAGGTGCAGAAAAATGAAAGAAACACTGCTGAAACAGAAAAATCTGTTATGGGCCCTTTTGTTGGCATAGTACAATTGTACTTGGCTCAGACAGTCTTAGAAAGTTAAGCAGTTGATAGAATCAAAACTGTTTTTTGCATCAGTATTTTTAAGAATCTTCTGAGGGTTGTGATGTCTGAATCTGAAATGAGTCTCATTACTTTCTAACTTCTCTCTTTAATGATTTTCCAGTACAAAATTATGAGGACAAACTGAAACCATTCAGTGACCATCAGTAATTTTGAGAGCTATGAATGTGTGAATCTTTGATGCCTGAGGCCAATTACTTGACAGACGACACATGTATTCACATAATACTCTGCTGTCACATGTTAAAGTCATTGCTGTATAAGTCACTTAACTTTTACTTGCTTAAATTACAAAGCAGCAACATGCAAGGATAAGCCATTCATTGCACAATTATGTTTTAACACTCTAGGTTACATACATACATACATACATGCAAACATTTCAAGCACAGGCATTAATGCCCTTCTAGCTTGCCAATATACCAAAACACTTGTTCACATAATAAGTGGTCAGGCTGTTCTTAAAAATATCTAAACTAGCAATTTATCTTTAATGTAATTTGATAGTCTGTTCCATGCATCAGCTACTCTGTCAGAGAACCAGTTAGTACACTTTTCATTCCTACAGAATCTTCTTTTAATTTCTCCAAGTCTTTTGGGTTTCTAATACCATGACAGAAATGGACCACATTCCTAAGTCAAAGTACAATTAAAGTTCATGAAATTAGTATTATGTCTGTCTTTAATGTCAGTCAGAAGTGCTTTTTGTGGGACCTGCAATGTGCCCAGTAATGACTCATTCTACAATTCTTATGTTGTTACATGTATTGGTAACATATCTAAATATGATTGTAAATTCTTTTTTTATAAGACACGTTGCTCCTACTACTATTGGAACTGTCTGGGTATCTTTCTTCCACATTGCTCTCATTTCCACCTGAAAATCTTGATATTTTATGACTTTGTGTCTCTCTGTACGCAAGACACTGTAGTCACTGGGTATAGCAATTTCAATGATCAATGCTACTTCTGTCTTCTTTTCATGGACCACTATATCTGGTTTTCCCGCATCTATCTTTTGAACTGTTAGTAACTGGTGATCCCAAGTGATGTAGACTTCATCATTTTTATGATGCTTTGCATATCATGTTTCAAGTGTTATTCTGGCCACTTAACTACCATAATGTTTGTACAATCCCCAGTGCAACAGTCTTGCCACATTATTATGCCTTTCAGTATACAGTCCTTCTGCCATTAATATGTCACAACCAGCAACAAGGTATGGAACTGTTTGCAATTCTGTTTTACAAAACCTACATTTGTCTATTTCTCCTACATGTTTAAGGGACTTTGTAAACCAATATGTGTATAGCCCACTATCTTCGGCCGCCAATATTAATCTTTCATCTTTTGGTTTGAATTTGCCTTTCCTTAGCCATTCCTGCATACAATCCTGACAAACATGAGGTTCTTCGAGAAGTTTTCTATATTTGCAACTATATTTATGCATTTTCCACATTTCTTGCCTTCTCATCTGATCCTTCCCCTTATATTCTTTCTTTTGTTTTTTTTCACATTCACTTGCTGCCTGATTTTTATCTACTTCTGGTTTAATTTCCATTCCTGCTTAATGCTGGTATGCTTCTGCTAGACTAAGCAGGGAAGTCATCTTTGATTTATTCTCCTCATGTTTCAAAACTTTTACTACATTTGAGTTTTGTGAGGTCAGCAGATATGCCTGCAGTCCCAAGACTGCAGATATATACATGTAATCAATTTCAAGGAGGTCCATACCTCCTTTGAAATGGGGAATATATAATCTTGGTAAGCACTGATTTTTATAAATCATTTGATGAGCATGAAGCATCCTTCTTGTTTTCCTATCTAATCTATCCAACATGTTTTGGGGCCAGTCAATCACTCCAAAACAGTAAGTTAGGACAGGATGATCAAATTAGTTTATAGCTTGAATTTTGTTCCTAGATGTCAATGCTGTTTTCAGAATTAGTTTAAGCCTCCTAAAATATTCCAAAGTTTTATTCACATCTGTTCATGTTTTATTGTTGATCCTTAATCAGTTTCCAAATATTTATACACTCTCTCTTGCTCGTTTGTTTATATCACATTCTTGTCCCAAACTGATGTTTTCTTGGTACTGCAGTTTTCCTGCTTTAAAGGTTGCTTTTGCACATTTATCTAGACCAAATGACATTCTTATATCATCTGAAAAAGTTTTGACTACTTGCAGTTATGCTTTCAGTTCCTCATCTGATGAACTATACAGTTTTAAATTATCAACAAAGAGAAGATGAGAAGTCTTTACACTTTGGTGCTTTCTGAGAGCCAAACTATAGCAGTGACCTAATCTGCTATGCAGACAACTTAATGGGTTAAGTGCAAGGCAAATGAGCAACAGTGACAGAGAGTCACCCTGGAATATCCCCCTTTGTATTTTTATCCCTGGAATAATAATTTATCCTTTATCACGGCTAACTGCAAAGTGGTTTGCCACTGTTTCATGGTTGCTGTGATGTAGTTTATCAGTATAGGGTGTATCTTATACATTTTAAGTACTATTTTATCCATGCATGAGAGATACAGTCAAATGCTTTTTTGTAGTCAATCCATGCCATACTTAGATTCTTCCCCTTTTTACAGTTCTCCACTATGACTTTATTTAACAACAAATGATCCTTTGTTCCATATGACTTTCTTTTGTTGCCATTTTGTTCTATTGCCATAACTGAGTTTTCTTCTGAATGACTATAAACTCTGTTGGCATCAATTCCAGTGTATAGTTTATATGTCATTGGAAGGCAAGTTATTGGTCTATCATTTTTAGGGTAGCTTGCAGGTTCACTCTTAAGTAAGAGCATTGTTTTTCCTGTTATTAGCCATGTTGGTGTCTGTCCAGGTGCGCATATAAATAGTTCTTGCTTATGGCTCAATCTTCGTGAAAGATTTTAATACTTTTAACCAGAAGTTAGATACTGCATTTGGGCCTGGTGTTTTCCAATTAGAGGCTTTTCTTAACTTGTTTCAATCTGTATGGCTGTTACTTCATCCCATTTCATATCCTGCACCTTTGAACTTCTTATTCTTTCTTTTACTTCTTCTGTCCATTTAGCATCTTTGTTATGCTCCACAGGATCTTCATAAATAATTCTCGAAAATGTATCTATTTCTTCTTCATTTTTGGTTGCCTTTTGATTCCTTTTACCTTGTTTCCCAATTCTCTATAAAACTTTTTTGGGTCATCAATAAATTGCTTATTTTATACTTTTCTTTTATATTTATCTATGTATCTTCTAAGTTTTTCTGCCTGTGCTGATATTTCTAGTTTATTATTTGCAATAGTGCATGATAAATCCTGATCTGTTATAATATTGTGCATTACTTTTATCACATCTTTCTTTCTGAGTAATTTTTTGATCTATTGTCTCTTCTATACTCTTCTAACGGTGACGCTTCTTGTCTTAATTGCATTATAGGTTTGAATGTTTGATACTTCCATGATGGAATTTGATTTCTTCCCTTCCTTTCCCTTACTATCCTAAGTTCTTGTGGTAGAATTGTATCTGTTATCAATTTAACTACACAGTATTATATCCTGTCTACTTCTGTTATATCACATGTCTCTATAGACAGTCCTAATTACTGCATTCATTTGTTTTATTAGACTTCTAAGTTTTGGGGTTTTATTGACCTTTTGCGGTCTATTTCTTTCATTGATCTTACTATGTCTATCTATTGCTATTAAATCAAGCAACTCTTTTCTTACCTCATTTTCTTCTAAACTGAGGGCACTTTTTTTGTTCTACATTTTCTGTGGCAATTCTACAGAAAGCATCTTCCTGTGGCACATTTACTTCAATTCCATCCCGTGTCATCTATTGCTCTGTCATATGGGAACTCACTGGCTTATCACTTCTCAACACTGACTGCGTCACAGTTGCCACAATTTCCTGTTCCTTACTTTGCTTACCAGCTCCAAGTGAACATTTATACTGGTTTCCTGTGGAAGGCTCTAAAATATCTTCATATGGCAACTGACCAGTTGCTTCCCATTCTACTGGTTTCTCCTTAATTTGGAAGTCCATTGCTCTCTCCTGCTTTGGTGCTTTATGAGCTAGATAGTTAGATTTTCTACACTGAATCTTTCACTTTGAAGGTGCTCCATAACCTAATTTCTATTTCTTTAGCATCTACATTACTAATCTTCTTTTCTGCTTTTCCTCTTGGTCTTCTTATTTTTTGTACTTTAAAGTTTTCCATGTCTGGATTGATTTGCCTGTATTATTCTTCAAATATCTTTGGTATTGCTCTTTTTGTATTGACTAGTTTTGCTCTCTCCTTTGCATAAATATTACACTATATTAAATCTCTTTTTCTTTCCCATGTCCATATTTCTTCTTCAGATGTCTCCTGATTTGCCTGTTTCTCCTTACTTTGGGGACCCATTCCATCATGCTGTAATGTAACCTGTGTTAGACCTTCTGCACCAAACCCTTCACTTCACAGGCACTCCATATCTTCAACTTCTATTTTTTTAACTTCTACTTTATTAATCTTTTCTACATTCCCTCTTCGTGATATTATATTTATTGTGAAATGTTCCATATCTGGATGCCTTTGCCCGTATTTCTCTGTGAATATCTTTGGGGCTGCCTTTTTTGTATTGATTAATTTGGATTTCAACTTTGCATAAATATTGCACCATATCACATCTCTCTAGAATCTTCTACATAGGTTGCCTGATGATTCTCTAGTACTTTTTGATAACCCCAAACATTTCCACAGATAGCTGTCTCTAAATGTCCTATATACCTGAATAAGATCTCCTCTTAGATATCTGTAAGAGACACTGTATAAGTTCAGATATTTTAATCTTTCATAATAACTTACATTTTCACATTTGTGGATGCCCTTGGTATATTTCCTCTGTACTCTTTCCCATTTACTCATGCTTGTTTTCTTATAGGCTTTCCATATTGTTATTCCATACTCAAGTTTGGGTCCAATGTACCTAAAAACAATGACTTCATCATTTTTGATTTTCTAGACTTTATAAATCTTTTTATACAACCTATAGCTGTATAACTATCATTAACCAATTGGTTGATATGATTAGAAAAACTCATAGTTGGATCTACCCATATACCCAGGTCCTTAAATGAGCCTACAGTTTCAATCACTGTGTGCTGTATTAAATATTCACCTTTCAGTTTATATCTCCCAAATCTCATTTGCTTAGCTTTTGATGTATTTATCAGCATATTATTCTTCTGTGCCCAGATGGTTAATTTAGTCAACTTATTTTGCAGACATGCCTTATCTGTAACACATGTAATCAGTTTACCCAATTTCACATTGTTTGCATATAGACTGTAGAACACTCAGATGAAAAAGTTAGGTCTGAAAGATACAGTCTAAACAAGCAAGGGCCTAGGACAGAGCCCTGTGGGACACCCTGACTATAACCAAGGATTTTGTCTGTCCAGTTGCTGGATGATACTTGCCATGTCCTATTTGTAAGCCATGCAGCTATTCATCTTATCAAGAATACTTCAATACCTAGTTGTGATAATTTATTGATCAGTGATTTTTGTATGACCCTGTCAAATGCTGAAGTTAAATCTATATAAATTACATCACAGCACAATTTTTCATTCATAGCTGTTATTATATTGTTATAAAACATCATGCTACAGGTGGTAATAGCTCTATTTTCAACTTATGCATGCTGCTATATGGTTTCAAGTCCCAACCTATCCACTTCTGACAATAACTTATCCAATATTACCTTCTCCATTATTTTTACACAACATGAAAGTAGACTTAAGGGTCTATATGACTCCGGGTTTTTCCTATTCCTCTTTCCCTTAAAGTTAGGTTTAATAAGCACGTCTCCAGTCTTGAGGAATCTCCCCATATTTATATGACCTAGTGAATAATAGATATAATGGTATCATAAGTTCTTGCTGAAGTGTTCTGAGGTCATTGTTACTAATTCCATCTCCTCCCTGTGCTTTGTTTGGATCCAGTTTGTACAGTTCTTTTTCAATATAATCACATTTGATTCCAGTATCTGAGGTGACCTGGATGTCACTAGGACAACTTATCACCCCTTTTGTGGAGCCAAATTGTTTTGCATAAGATTTTGTAAATATATCTATAATCATAATCTGTTGTTTCTGAAAATACATTTTAGAATCTGCACACAGTTTATCAATTTGTATGTTTTTACTCCTTCCACATCTTATATATCTATAAAAAGGTTTCCAATTATGCTCAATATATTTATATAAATGTTCTTCAATTGTTTCTTGAGCTTGTCTTATACTATGCTCAATCTGTCTGTCCAGCTTGTTTATTTCAATTTTCAAAGTTGTAGTTTGACCTGTCTTCCATTTCTTATATTTTTTGTCTCTCACCTTAATCAGATATTGTGTTCTTATGGAAATATACCCCCCTGATGTTGTATGGCTAGATCATGTTAAACATTTTTTTTGTTTTATTTTTTGTACTCAGACACTTTTTCTCTTTCAAAACTTTTCACATTCCATCTATAGTTTTTCCACTCAACACCTCACTCCAGTTAGTTACATAGTGACTGTTTTGCTTCCATATAATCTGTAATTAACCTTCTGTGCATTGGTTTAGATTTCAGTTTGGCAGAATTATCTAGCAACAAATTAACCTTTATAACCCTATGATCACTGCACATAAATGGTGGTAAAACTTGACTTTAAGTAACAGTAAGTTTTTTAGGAACACAAACAATGTCAAGTATGTTCCGTCCCCTGGTAATTTTTTTTTTTTTTTTTTTTTTTTTTTTACAATCTTAAGCAATTGTTCTTCCCGAATATACTTTCTGAATAATTTCCTTACTGATGTTGCTGAATCAATATTATTCCAGTCTGTTTCTGGTACATTTAAGTCCCCAGCTAATATCATTCTTCCCTCCTGTGTTTCATGCAAGAAATATATGAATTCTTCTAGGTCGTTTGCACTTGGTTTTGGTGGTCTACACACTCCAGCAATTGTTATATGTTCCAGGGTTGTCTTTATTGTCAAAGTTACACAGTCTATGATACTGGTGTTATCACTGAACATGTAATAATCACATGTCTCATAACTATATTTAATCCCTATCGTAACACCTCTACCTGATTTTTTGTTACAATGTCTGTTATAGTAAAAACATTTATACCCTGACAGAACTGGTTTCCAGTCATTGTTCTTTAACCATGTTTCACAAACAATAACAGCATCAGTCTTGTGGGAACATAGCAAATTATCCAATAAAAAACTTTATTATTAATGGTCCTAGTATTAACAACCATTAGAGATGCATTAAATGTTGCTATCTGTGAACTGTTAAATTTTCAACCTGGCATAAATCCTGCCTAGTGTTTGTCAAATAATGTAAAAAAGCTGCTGCAAAAATTCTCTTCCCTGATATTCACAAATGTACACCATCCTGTCTGAGCAAATATATGCCCAAAACTAGGCTTGAATGCTCTACACATTTCCGTTTTTTTTTTAAACAGGACACTTTTTTTCCATGTAAGTATTTACCCAAAAAATCTTTTCATTCAAAATAACCTTTCTATAGGTGATTTGTGAAAAATATGTCCTAACATCAGTACAAGCTATATTTTCTAAGAGGGCTGTCAGTTCCCTATTAACAGTCAGAGAATCCTTGTGGATGAGTTCATTTGTACCGACATGAATAAAAACAGATCCATACTTCCTTACATTAAGGTGTTCCAAGGCTTGTCTCACATCTTCTATTTTTGCTCCTGGCAAGCATAACACTATTCAAAGTTCATTATCTTCTCTGCAAATGTAAGTATCAGTTCTTCTAATAATTGAATCTCCAATTACAAGAATATCTTTCCTGACCAGCTCTGAATAATCTTCAACTTCTAATATGGTAATATCTGCTGTTTCAATTGTTACAAAGGCTAGATCTTCATCACCATTAGTCTTATTAGTCCTACTCTTTCCACTGTGTATTAAATTCTCATCCAGCTTGTAAATCCACAGCTTAAGCCATGTAGTCAACATCTGTCTTTTTCTTCTTTTCTCTTACAGTAATGTCCTTCAATCCTTCCACGTTCAATTTTGATTTCTTCCTGTTCACCTGCCCCTTGCCTCTTTTTTCTACCATCTCTTTTGGAAAAACTAAGGCTTTTTTCTGTAGACTGAAGGTTTTCTGATAGAAAAAAAATGTTTTCATTCCTGTAATCTCTGTGTTACTTAACAAAGCAGTGTCCTTTTTAGTACGTATTCTCTTTACTTTACAGACATTAATCAGTATATTTTTCTTCCTTGTTATTTGTTGTGAACTTCTTCCATTCTTTTTCTTTGTGTTTCCTTCTAAACAATAAGGATCCTCAGATTGCTAGATACTTGCATCTAGAATTCCAAAGTTGTCAGGGGCATCATCTTGTTTCATAGGAGTTGAATGATCTTTGCAGACAATAGATGCACTATTTCCTAAATCTGTTCTATTTGTTCTATGCCTAACATTATTTATCTCACCAGTCCAGTCGTTAATATATGAAACAACAGTTTTCCAAGCCATGACAATTGCACAAGTGCAATCATCATCATTACGTCTAGATTTACATCTAACAATGGTAAGGAAATCATCCAACTTTTGACACAGAGAACACAGATCACCAGTGTTATCAGCTGTTACCTTTAAATATGCATAGCATTTATTGCACTATACAAAATATTTGTGCATTAGCAAATAATTAATTGCATACTCATTTAAGGGATCCATGTTCAGCTTCAAATGAACAACATATTGTAAAAGAAAAGAATGATCAAAATCAGTAACCACAGAATTCAAAGAGAACTTAAATCAACTTCTATGGCAAAAATCACACAAGCAGTATGCAACTAAATACTAAAGTAAGTACAGTACAGTTGTCCTGACCGTACAAGTTCTGCATGCCAGATAAAAGCTGTAATTGCTTTATGTCACTCACTATTACTGACAGTCGCACTTCTTTTTAACAGTAAAGATCAGTAAGTCACAAACCAAGTTAGGATTGTTTAGATATGCTCTGAATTTTCATCTTTGTAGTATGTGTGAATTTATTTATTTATTTATTTATTTATTTCCAGTTTGATGACTGGGGAGGTCCACTGGGCTCAAAGAGCCCATTTTCAGTGGAGGCCCGGGGAGAAAAGCTCCATAGTACAAAGTACAAGCTACATAATACAAAATACAATACTTAGTTGCAAAAGGTACAGTAAAACAACTTGTATGTATTAAATAGCAAACTAAGCAAAGTTGAACTGCAACGTATACAAAATATATTATACATATTTACATGTTTACAGACTGAGAACAGTATTACAGAGTTAAATTTATACAGAGGTTAGAAATGTCTGAGGAATAATATAAAAGTAATGTTAAAATAGGGTAAATCCCCGGTGGGTAAGGAAGAATGAAACCTTGTGTGTAATAAATGTGATCATGTATTAAGAAGGTTAGGTAGGTAGAGTGCAACTGCACTTCAATTTATAGGATATGTAGGAATGGAGCTGGGTTTTGAAGAGTTCAAAGTTTTCAGAGATTCTTAGAGTTGGAGGGAGAGAGTTCCATGTTTTGGCTAAGGAAAAGAATAGGAGAAGCTGACCTGGGGGCGATTTGGTTTGTATACAGAGATTAGATTCTGGTGGGCAGATCTTAGGGTTCTGTGTGGGGTGTATAATGGTAAGATGTTTGCTAGTGCATGACATTTAGTTGGTTTGAAAATAAGCTTGTCAGCTGTGGAAAGTTGGAGGTAGTCTTGGTAGTTGGGAAGTTCTAGCCATTGCAGCTAGTGGAGAGGTATACAGTGGTGAGTGGAGTATTTGGATGTGGTTGCGAACTTTGAGATTTTGTTGTAGCAGGTTTCCAGTTTAGAAGAGATGGAGGAAGATAGGTTGGTTAGTAGGGGAGCACCATACATCAGTGAGGGTAGTAAGTAGGTCGTGGCGAGGGTCTGTCTAGTTGACGGGGAGAGGAAGTGTGAGTTTCTGTACAGCATGCCAAGTTTCTGATGTTTTTTTTTAATATTTAGCTGAATATTGGTATCAAATTTTAGATGTTCATCAATAGTAACCCCAAGAAGTTTGGCAAAAGGAACAATTTGATAAAGTGGAGTTGTCATGGCTTATAATATTGAAGGAGGTTTTGTCGAGAGGGAGAGATTTTGATGGGGTGAATAGTGGGATTTGTTGGCATTTAGGCAGAGATGATTTTGAAGCATCCAGTTCTCAGTAGTTGAGAAAGCAGTTTGAGTTTTAGTTTGGAGCTCAGGGAGGTTAGAGGCAGAGCAGACTAAAGTTGAGTCATCTGCATAGTGTACTATCTTAGTGTTAGGAATGGCTGTGTGGAAATCATTAATGAAAATATTAAAGAGCATTGGGCCAAGTATGGATCCCTGGAGTACCCCGGTTGGGGTTGGAAGGAAGGCAGAGGTGCCAGTTTTCCATTTTAAAGCCTGGGATCTATCAGAAAGGTAGCTGCTGAACCAGGTAATGGTATTTTGTGAGAGGTTAAGATTAGAAAGGTGGTTATGGGAGACTGTATCAAAAGCCTTGAAGCGGTCGAGGAGGACTGAGGGTACTAGTTCTCGGAGTTACAAGCGTGGCTTATGATGTCTAGACAAGAAAGAAAAGCAGCTATTGTGCTATGGCCAGGATGGAACCCATGTTGTGTTGGGGTAAGGAATTGGTTATTGTTAAGGAAAGGCATTAGCTGGAGGTGGATACATTTCTCAAGAATTTTTGAAAAAGGAGAGAGAATTGCTGTGGGTCAGAAGTTGGAGAAGTTATTATTTTTGCCTCCTTTATGGAGGGGTAGGATAAAGGCTGCATGCCACAGTTTAGGGACATATGATTCCTGTATGGATCTATTGATGAGTATGCTAATGGGGATGGCGATGCTGTCTGCTGCTAGCTTTAGAAAGAGAGAGGGTATGTTGTCAGGGACATTGGAGCATGGCTTAAGTTTAGAGAGAAGTTTTTTTTATATATTGTGGGGATGGGTTTGAGATGAAATGTAGGAGGAGAGTTTAGGAAGGAAGATTGGGAAGAGGATTTGAGTTGGGAGGAGGAGTTGTTAGGGAAGGTTTTGGTGAGTTCTGCTATGGAGTTAGTAAAGAAAGAATTGAACAGTGTAGCTATTTCTGGGTCAGATTTACTAGTGTCAGGGCAACGGTTGTTTTTGGTGTCTGGATTGAGAAGAGAGTTGATGGATTTCCAGAACTGTTTGGGGTTTGTGAAATGACTAGTCTGCAGTTTGATATAGTATGATTTTTTTATCCTGTATAATATGTTTTTTGGCTAGGTTGAGGAGTTGTTTATATTTAAGAAGGGTGTCAGGATGCTTATTGTGGTGATAAAGTTTCCAGGTCTTGTCCCTTTGTTGCATGAATGTTTTGGTATCTTTAGTAAGCCAGGGGGCGGCATTGGTTTTTATATGTTTTGTTCTTAGAGGGGCATAGGAGTTCAGGGTATCTAAGAAGGTTGAGTTGAAGAATTCCACAGCATTATCTAGAGGAAGAGTATTCAGATTGTTCCAGTTTATTAGTCTGAGAGAATTGGAGAAAGTTGTGGTGTTAACGTTTGTGAGATTCAGAATATGGATATATTGGTGTAGGTGAGGAGAGGAGAGAGTTGCTCTATGGATAAAGGCTGGTAAGTGATCACTAATGGAGTCTGGTAAGGTGCCAATGTGGGAGATGCTATTTGGGTGGGAGAGAAGGATCCAGTCCAATATGGAGCCTGGGGGTTATTTTTATTGGGTCTGGTTATAGCATTGGTGAGTTGAGAGAAATTATATAGATTGATGGATATAGTGGGATTCTTGGCAGTAATTTTGTTCCAGTCGATGTTTACATCTCCTAGGATGTATGTCTCAGACTTGATATTGGTTGAGGCCCATTGAAGAATTTCCTCAAGTGTGTTTATATTGTTTCCAGGGGGTATATAGAGGGCTATGACACAAATGTTTTTATGGTTATTTAGTTTGAGAATTCCTATGACTAGTTCAGCATTGTTGTACTGAGGAACTGGATTTTGGTAGGGAATGATGGAGAATAGGCTGGAGTAGAGTAAGGTCACTTCTCTTCCCCTTTTTTAGGTGGTCGTGTCTAAGAGCTTGAAACCCAGGAGGTAGGATTTCTGAGTCAGACATATTGGGTTTTAGCCATGTCTCTGACACGGCTACTATGTCAGGTAGGGCATGGTATAGCCAAATGTGAAAGGGGCTATTTTGTGTTTTAGACTCTAGGCATTGATGGTCAGGAGTCTGAGATATTTAGGGTTGGAAATATGGGTGGTAATAGGGGGAGTTGGAGTGTTGGTGGTATCAGGTCCTGGGTTGGGGTGTATGTCACCTGCTAGGCATAGGCAGTTGAAGGGGAATGAGATCAGGGGTTTGTGTATACTTCTAGAGTTTAGTGGGAGGAATAGTAATGATTTAGGAATATGATGTTTCAAAGAGGCAAGTAGAAGTTTTAGTTTGAAGCAGAGAAGTGGGTGTGGTTGAACTAGGGAGGGAGATATAGCGTGAAAGTGAGCTGTGGTAGAGTGATGTTGGGTGTTGAGGGTGATGGTAGGGTGAAGAGGGGATAGGATTGATGGGGTAGTTTGAGAGAGGACTAAGAGGTAGCATGGTATAGACAAATTAGAAGTAGTAGGCAGAGGGAGGGGATGAGAAGGGTTTGAGAAGGGATGATGTTGTGTAGGTTTAAATGAATAGATGGGAGGAGGGTATTTGAGGAAATAGTTGGATGTAGAGTAAGTATGAGAGTGTTAAAGGAGGAGATTAGAAATGAGTAATGTGCCTTAATGTTAGGGATGGGGGAGGGGGGAGACAGTATTGGATGACAGGAGGGGAGGGATAGTGAGGAGATATGAGTGGACTGGCAGAGATGAAGGGGAGGGGACCTAGAGTTACAATAAGTGTAGGAGCACTGAGGGTGGGTGGGAATTGGGGGTAGGGTAGCATGTAGACCCAAGGAAAGAAGGCAGCAGGGCAGTGTGAAAAATAATCAGTATGGTGAAGGTATGTACAGAGGAAGGTAAGCAGGGTGGTTAAAGGGATGCTTGGGGAACTGTTCTAAGGGAAAGGAGTTGAGAATTTCAGAGGTAGGTAGGACTGTTACCAAGCAGTTAAAGAGAGTGAAATGACTATTATTATTTTATATTATAGTGACTGAGAAGGAGTGAGGGAAGAGAGGCTATAGGTGCATAGAAACTGCCATCTAGTGGACTATAGCTGTCTAGGCCCCTTGGAATGCGTAGAGCTTGCCTGTTTAAAACCTATCCCTTTCTAACAACCAACAGTGAAACTAAAGGTAAAACAACAAAATATGAATCAAAGTAAATCTTGTTAACAAGCTATCCCTTCCTACCTAAAACAGTGAAAAACAGTGATAATAAATAAAATATAAATGCAACACTTACTTTGTAAATCCAGCAGCTGCTACAGTTTATGTGCAGAGTTGAGTCTGTCTGATGCTAAACGTTGTGAGCATTGCTTTGCATCAGTGTTACTATATGTATGTGAGTAGGATGAAGGTTTCAGCCCCTTAGGTGATGAGTGAATGTGCCATGTATTGCCTCTTAGCCAATGCAAGGCCATATTGAGCATGCCTATGTCTGCCTACACCCACAGCAGCTGCTGGTTCCTCCTCTGACTCCTCACCTGTGTGTGGCTGTGGTAACATTGCCATTAGTGGTGGGATGTGTGCCCCTTCCCCTTATTGATCCTGCTGAAGCTGTTTTCTCGGGATGATGTTGTGAAGCATGACACAGACAGTGAAGATTTCAGTACATGTATGTGGATTGTAAAGTAAGGCTTCCCCAGATGTACCCAGGCAGTGGAACCACAAATTCAGCAGCCAAAACACACTCTCTATGATATTTCTGGTTTGAGTGCATGCCTCATTATGGCATTCTTCAGTGAGAGTTTGCATTTCTGATGGGTGTCATCAGCCACAGTTTCAGTGCTCAACCTGCATCCCCAGTAAAAGACCTTGTGGGATATCAAATGAGTCACATGGTATGAAAATATGCAATCCAAGTCCAGAAAAAAGACATATGAGTACACACAAAAAAATACAACTACAGCTACCTGGAAATGTATAATTATCTGGTTTATAATAACATCAAATAGCACTATCATTAAAAGAAATAACTCATCTCATTGGACGTGACTTTAAATAGCAATTCATACTGATATTGTTATTAAGACCAAGTGGTTTGTGTACTGTAAAATAGCTAACAACATGATTTGTTACTTCAAAAAAATTATTTAAATGCCTTTCTAAAATATTAAACTTACCTGTCCAACTGCAGATAAACATTTCTTAAAATATGAGCACTCATGCTATGCTTCAATTGAATATCTATGCTCCTAAACAGGATGAAGGAGCTTCCATTCTTCCCAGACAGAAACTATCATTGTACAAGCACCTAACTATATATATATATATATATATTATTATTTTGCTTTTACATGTGTAAAGAGACTTGATACAAATAAAGAAATCATAAGTGGAGTAATACAAATGGAACCTATGTCTGTGAACCAACAGCATTTGCAAAACCCTCAATGGTATGGAACATTTGTTTTGTGAGTGATATTCTTCACTGCTATGTTCTTGTTTAATTTAATTTCTCCTTCTGTAATCAAGTAAGATTGGAGATTCACCACCTACTTTGGTCAAACTACATTTTCCGAATTCAAACTTCCAAATATTTTTAAATAATGTCAGTAATACCTCTGCTAGCCATCATCTTTAGTAAGAACAATTGACATGCAATCATTGATATTAGACTCTTTAATAAAAAACATGGGAAATCACTTATCCCTCTTTTTAGAAATCGCAGTGGCCAAACATATGTCTATCATAGCCATTATAAGTAAACAATCACAATTCTATTAAGAGTGACATTTCATTTTTTAAAGTAGGCAATAAATCAAAAACTGCTACCCAAATGTGAGAACACCTGTATCAAAATACGAAAACAATAGTACAAAAAACCAGGAGTACAAAGCGACAGAACAGGATCCACATAGAATGATCTCCGTACTGAACCAAAATGCACAGCAAGCAGTATACACTTCACCAGGCTGAGCCAAAGTACAAAACAGGCAGTTTTCACTTCACTGATGAATAAATGCAGTCTCACATATGCAGGCACAAAGTAATCCTCATTCAATGCAAAAGATAGATTTATTCAACAAGTAAATAAGAAATGGCAAGCGCTTTCACCCAACCGGGCTTCTTCAAGCCAATATAAAACAACACTTTTAAAAGAAACTATTTATACTGTGGAGAGTTGACATCATTTCCTGTGTTCCAATTAATTAGTCGACAATTAAAAATTAAAGAGCAAGTAGTTTTTAGTCATTGCATGCTCATTAATTGACATCATAAACAGTATAAGGCTGATCCAATACCTCTAGAAATATATTAAAAACATAACTAAACTAAAAATGCAAGACAATATTATTAAAATACATAAATAATACAGATCTATTATATACAAAATAAATAACATATATATATATATATATATATATATATATATATATATATATTAAAACTAAATCCTTTTAACATAGGTCTAATAGGTACTCTATCGTTCAGACCTGGCTCCTTATCTGCCCTCAACCTAACAATCCATTTGGCTTCACACTGTTCAGTAAAATTTGTCACATCACCCCTTCTTATTGAGGGTGAGTTCACTTGTATAACAAGAAACTTAAAAACATGCTGTTCAGATGTCTCCATGACATGCTTGGAAAGAGTGTTCCTATCAGATCTAATACGAATATTGTATACATGCTCTCTAACCCTGTCTTGAAGCCTTCTGTCTGTCTTGCCCACATAAAAAGCTGGGCAAGTCGTACAGCGAGCTAAGTAAACTATATGCTCCGTATTACAATTGGCCTCAGCATAAAACTGGAAGCACTGTTGACTCACAGGGTGTACAAAAGTTGCAGTGCAACAAAAAATACATTTCCTACAAGGTCTAGTAATGGATTTAGACTTATATATATATATCATGATTATTTCCATTGGGGTAACATAAAATCCTATGAAGGTTCATATGAATCTTATAAACAAACCTGGGCATATCACCCACAATGTCACGAATCACTGGGCCAACAGTAAGAATACCCCAATGCTTAAAGTAGATATTTCTAATCTCATTAACATCCTGTGTATAATAGACAGAGACCCTAGTACTATCCTTGAGTTTCATTGCCCTCTCTACTACACTGTCACTGTGTGTTGTAATAACATCCCTGCTCATAAAATACTGTGCTGCCTGATCTCTCCTCCGTGCGTATACTCCACCTAAGCCTTCTCTAATCTCTTCTATACTATAAGTCCTATCAAGCAATTGGTCATGGAGGTTTGTCAACTCATTATGAATACCAAGTTCAGTAGGATTAAGGTGAGAAACCCGCATCGCCTGTCCTCTCACTATATTCCTCAACACAAAGTTAGGATGCATACTGCCCCTGTGTAGTAAAGAATTTCTATAGCATGATTTATGATAGACCCCCGTGTTCATGGAAGTCTCTCAATAAATACATCCAAAAATGGAAATGATGCCAGTGAGGCACTCATGGTAAATTTTAGGTATGGTACCAGGGAATTAACTTGTCCTAAGAAATCATCCAGGTCCTGTTTATCTGCCGTCCACACCATAAAAAGGTCATCTACAAACCATACATAAAACCTAACATGTTTCTTGAAACTCTCCAGTTTAAATAGACTACACCTCTCCCAATCTGCCATCACTAGATTAGCATAACTGTTGGCACATGAAGTGCCCATATCTACGCCATCTTTCTGAATGTAAGTCTTGTTATTAAATGTGAAAATGTTATGGGTCAACAGTATATTCAATAGCCCACATAGGGTGTCTATAGAGGATGCTAAAAAGTTTGAGTCTAATTCCAAACACCTGCGTACACATTCAATGCCTTCATGGTTGGGAATCATAGTAAATAATGATTGAACATCCAAGGTGACTAGCCAGTATGGCAGATCTACAGGTAAAGATGACATATTGTCATATAACATCAAAAGAAATTGTTTCGTATCTTTTAAGATGTGACCATATGTATCGACAACTGGTCTAAGTCTACTTTCCAAATACAGGGAGATAGGCTCAGTTGCCCAACCTCGCCCTGTAACAAAGGGTCTCATCGGTGGATGGGAAGGATGTTTATGGATTTTGGGCATACCATCTATACTTGGAATTAATGGATTTTTTAACCAGAAAAAATCCATATAACTGGTCATTAATCATCCCATTACTAAAGAAACCCATCAAGGAGTTGGAGACCTCATTAATACACTTTTCTACATGGCTGGATAAAATCTGATCATAAAACTGGGGGTCTCTCAACATATTCTCCATACTCTCAACATAGCCACTATTATTCATCACCACCACCGGTCCCCCTTTGTCTCCTGAACTCTTGTATGGGGAAAGGAGCAGGTCCATCTAGCACTGATGGTTTCTAACAGTTTCTTCTCAAACAGGTAGATGTTAACTAACAATTTATCAAAGCCCTTATCAACAACAGCAGATGGAAAAGTGTCATAAACAAAATGCTGCTGTTCTTTAATACGAGCTCGCAGAGTGGCTTCTTCTGAACGAAAATATTATATCTATATATTAAAACTAAATCCTTAGTACCCGTTAGACCTATGTTAAAAGGCAGGCGAATTAGGATTTAGTTTTAGTATATATATATATATATATATATATATATATATATATATATATATTATTTATTTGTTATATAAGAGATCTGTATTATTTATGCATTTTAATAATATTGTCTTGCATTTTTAGTTTAGTTTTTAATATATTTCTAGAGGTATTGGATCAGCCTTATACTGTTTATGATGTCAATTAATGAGCATGGAATGACTAAGAACTACTTGCTCTTTAATTTTTAATTGTTGACTAATTCATTGGAATACAGGAAATGATGTCAGCTCTCCACAGTATAAATAGTTTCTTTTAAAAGTGTTGTTTTATATTGGCTTGAAGAAGCCCAGCTGGGTGAAAGTGCTTGCCATTTCTTATTTACTTGTTGAATAAATCTATCTTTTGCATCGAATGAGGATTACTTTGTGCCTACATATGTGAGACTGCATTTATTCATCGGTGAAGTGAAAACTGCCTGTTTTGTACTTTGGCTCAGCCTGGTGAAGTGTATACTGCTTGCTTTGAATTTTGGTTCAGTACGGAGATCATTTTGTGTGGATCCTGTTCTGTTGCTTTGTACTCCTGTTTTTTTGTACTATTGTTTTCGTATTTTTATGCAGGAGTTCTCACATTTTCGTAGCAGTTTTTGATTTATTGCCTACTTTATTACCTTGCTACTCAGTAGTAATGGCAGAACCTATGTTACAGAGTGTCGAGTTACCTTACAATCCTTATCACATTATGAACAATGTCCGGAATTTGAACAGATTTGAGAACTGCGTCTCAGGTGAAGAGAATCCATTACTAGCCTATGATGTGATACGTAGTACAAAGGATGATGCAGCACCAATAGCCAATTGTAGTGGCTTATCCACCTTAATGAATCAACTAGAGGTAGATTTTTTGAAACTGAAGAGGATGCAGCTTCAGCGCCAGCATTTTGAAGTTTGTATCAGCCGTAAAATTATTCTGAAGGGACTACGGATACTAAAGATGCCAACTACAGGTATTCTGTTCCCAGATTTACTTTATAAGTGGCAACAAATTAACATTGAAACTAGCTTACGATACATGACATTGTTGAATGAATATTTTTGTCCAGAAGAAGCCACTCTGCAAGCTCGTATTAAAGAACAGCAGCATTTTGTTTATGACACTTTTCCATCTGCTGTTGTTGATATGGGCTTTGATAAATTGTTAGATAACATCTACATGTTTGAGAAGAAACTGCTAGAGCAGAAGCAGAGCAAGATTCATAGAGACACCATTGATTTCAGGGACGGCCATGTCTTTACTTGGCCAAGGACAGACTTTGAAAGAAACGGACTTGATAAAACAGTTCCAAATGTGTTGAAAACAAAAAGTGTAACTAAAGTTGTTAATAATGGAAGTGTTGCTAGTGACATGTTATCTGTGACATGGAGTGTTTCATCACACTGTAATGTTGGGAATAGTGTTGTTACTACAGCTTTAGTACATAATGAGGGTATTATGAGTGATACCTCACAACCTCAGGTTGTGGCGTCGATTGTTGAATGTTCTAGTGATGATGCCAATACTGACCGGTTGGAGTTGGATGCAGATACAAATATTCTGCCTTGTCAAGCTAGTGCTGTAGTCATTCCTGATGGCTGAGTCAGAAAGAAGACCAATAGTTTGTCTGGTCAGAAACCATCAGTGCTAGATGGACCTGCCTCTTTCCCCATACAAGAGTTCAGGAGGGGAGGAAGGGACAGATCCATGAACATGGGAAGACAAAAGAGAAGAATGTTAGAGGAGGAGTACATGGGCCCAACCTTGAAAAAGATGTGGGAGAAAACCACAAATCGTTAGTTTGGAACATTTCCCATAGACCCTTGGATAAGGATGAAATTGAAGTTCTAGATAGGGGCTTGCCATTTATACAGTCCATCAAAAGTGATATCACTGATTCAGTTATGAACATGAAGTTTTTTGCCCGTAATGTGCAATTAAAATTTGACTTTGGTAACAGTGAACAAATAGATCAAAGTCGGACTCTAAGAAAACCTAGTGAATATGTTCCCAGATTACATCTGTTAATTGATGCGTTTTCTCAGTTAGTAGAGGAAGATCTACATAAAAACAGTTTTAACAATAGACACAGGAAATGGTATGGTAATTTAGACCCGAGGCTGAGAACAGCTTTAAAGACGTTAAGAAGTGACCGTAATGTGATCATTAGACCAGCAAACAAAGGGGGACAGGTAGTGGTGAAGACTAATAGTGACTATGTTGAGAGTATGGAGAATATGTTGAGAGACCCACAGTTTTATGATCAGATTTTATCCAGCCATGTAGAAAAGTGTATTAATGAGGTCTCCAACTCCTTGATGGGTTTAGTTAGTAATGGGATGATTAATGACCAGTTATATGTATTTTTTCTGGTTAAAAATCCATTAATTCCAAGTATACAGGGTATGCCAAAAACCCATAAACATCCTTCCCATCCACCGATGAGACCCATTGTTGCAGGGCGAGGTTGGGCAACTGAGCCCATCTCCCTGTATTTGGAAAGTAGACTTAGACCAGTTGTCGATACATAAGGTCATATCTTAAAAGATACAAAACAATTTCTTTTGATGTTATATGACAATATGTCATCTTTACCTGTAGATCTGCCATACTGGCTAGTCACCTTGGGCGTTCAATCATTATTTACTATGATTCCCAATCATGAAGGTATTGAATGTGTACGCAGGTGTTTGGAATTAGACTCAAACTTTTTAGCATCCACTATAGACACCCTATGTGGGCTATCGAATATAGTGTTGACCCATAACATTTTCACATTTAATAACAAGACTTACATTCAGAAAGATGGCGTAGCTATGGGCACTTCATGTGCCAATAGCTATGCCAATCTAGTGATGGCAGATTGGGAGAGGTGTAATCTATTTAAACTGGAGAGTTTCAAGAAACATGTTAGGTTTTATGTAAGTTTTGTGGATGACCTTTTTATGGTGTGGACGGCAAATAAACAGGACCTGGATGATTTCTTAGGACAGGGTAATTCCCTGGTAACATACCTAAAATTTACCATGAGTGCCTCACTGGCATCAATTCCATTTTTGGATGTATTTATTGAGAGACTTCCATGTGGACTATTGAACATGGGGGGGCCCATCATAAATCATGCTATAGAAATTCTTTACTACACAGGGGCAGTATGCATCCTAACTTTCTGTTTAGGAATATAGTGAGAGGACAGGCGATGCGGGTTTCCCGCCTTAATCCTACTGAATTTGGTTTTCATAATGAGATGACAAACCTCCATGAACAATTGCTTGATAGGGCTTATAGTATAGAAGAGATTAGAGAAGGCTTCAGTGGAGTGGAAGCACTGAGGAGAGATCGGGCAGCACCGTATTTTATGAGCAGGGATGTTGTGACAACACACAGTGACAGTGTAGTAGAGAGGACAATGAAACTCAAGGATAGTGCTAGGGTCTCTATCTATTATACACAGGATGTTAATGAGATTAGAAATATCTACTTTAAGGTTTGGGGTATTCTTACTGTTGACCCAGTGATTTGTGACATTGTGGGTGATACGCCCAGGTTTGTTTATAAGAATCTTATGAACCTTCATAGGATTTTATGTTACCCCAATGGAAATAATCAACAACTGTTAAATAAAAATAAATAAAAAATAAATAAAAATAAAATATATAAATCTAAATCCATTACTAGACTTTTTAGGAAATTTAATTTTTGTTGCTTTATAGATAGCACTGCAACTTTTGTACACCCTGTGAGTCAACAGTGCTTCCAGTTTTATGCTGAGGGCAATTGTAATATGGAGCATATAGTTTACTTAGCATGCTGTATGACTTGCCCAGTTTTTTATGTGGGCAAGACAGACAGAAGGCTTCGAGACAGGGTTAGAGAGCATGTATACAATATTCGTATTAGATCTGATAGGAACGTCCTTTCCAAGAATGTCATGGAGATATCTGAACAGCATGCTTTTAAGTTTCTTGTTATACAAGTGAACTCACCCTCTATAAGAAGGGGTGATGTGACCAATTTTACTGAACAGTGTAAAGCCAAATGGATTGTTAGGTTGAGGGCAGATAAGGAGCCAGGTCTGAACGACAGAGTACCTGTTAGACCTATGTTAAAAGGCAGGTGAATTAGGATTTAGTTTTAATATATATACATATATATATATATATATATATATATATATATATATATATATGTATATTATTTATTTTGTATATAATAGATCTATATTTTTTATGTATTTTAATAATATTATCTTGCATTTTTAGTTTAGTTATGTTTTTAATATATTTTTAGAGGTATTGTATCAGACTTATACTGTTTATGATGTCAATTAATGAGCATGCAGTGACTAAGAACTATTTGTTCTTTAATTTTTAATTGCTGACTATTTAATTGGAATACAGGAAATGATGTCAGCTCTCCACAGTATAAATAGTTTCTTTTAAAAGTGTTGTTTTATATTGGCTTGAAGAAGTCCAGTCGGGTGAAAGCGCTTGCCATTTCTTATTTACTTGTTGAATAAATCTATCTTTTGCATTGAATGAGGATTACTTTGTGCCTACATATGTGAGACTGCATTTATTCATCGAAGTGAAAACTGCCTGTTTTGTACTTTGGCTCAGCCTGGTGAAGTGTATACTGCTTGCTGTGCGTTTTGGTTCAGTACGGAGATCATTCTATGTGGATCCTGTTCTGTCGCTTTGTACTCCTGGTTTTTTGTACTATTGTTTTTTAAAGTGTCATCAGTGCAAAGATTAGAGACATGCATAAACTGTCTACATAGTAAATTATACTTTAAGTAAGTGGTGTGATGACTATGAAGAACCATAAAATTGTTAACAAAAGCTGGTATAAGAGAAAAAGAATACTGCCAATCCTCAGTCGTCAATGACAAAAGGGAAAATAAATACATCAGTACTGGAATTTATATTATCCAAAAACATTTCAAAAATGTATTCATCTCCATTGTGCGCGCGCACACACACACACACACACACACACACACACACACACACACACACACACACACGCATCTACACACACACTAAAACGATAGTTAGTGTAACATTTACAGAACATGGATCTAAACAAATTGTGTTTATATTTCATTTTCCCAGTTAGCAAGCACTAAGTTAGAAAATTCAGTGGCAACTCCAGCTCCCCTCACAAATCCCACACCATAATAATAAAACTTATGGCTAACTACAATAGATGATTTTCTGTAAAAGATCTAATAAAATGCATATTGAAATTATTGTATTTTTACTAAAATTAGAGTTAAGGCTGATGTAGTTCCTAATATCATCTGTTTTTAAGTCCTGTGGAAGAGAAGTAGACAGAAAATCTGTATCAAAAGTGAACAACATAGTCTCATTTGCAGAAGAAAAAAATGCATTGTCTTAATAAATCTAAAACTTCCATGAATTGTTAATATAATAAAGAGAGTCATCTTTGGATGAATAATTAAATAGTAATGTGTTTAGTTTTCACAAAACTACTAAACATAAAAGGCAAAAGGTGGATAATTCATACAGTTATGAATTTGGGGTACACCAATAAGATACCCTATTTTATGATTTGTCACCTTTAAACAAATCCCACTTGTACTACTAGCCTATAGTTACATTAAGATGGCTGATAACATCCTCTCTAGCACAGACAGATATCCTCCCACTAGTCAGTTATTAGACTGGTACACAAGACAGTTACACTCACTGATATAATACTTATTTTTCACTCAGAAATCTAAAAATCTAATGGAAACTGCCTGTGTTTTTATATATATTGTTAAACTGAGGAACTCTTTCTTAGCTAATATCACAAATATTTAATCTCAATTATAATTTAAAATATTAGTAAAAACATACCTATCAAAAATGGTCCTATACTTATAGCAACTTCATTACTAAGCCCCCTTCTAATTCTAATCTTATCCCACCCATGATTTAAAATCTGAATGAAACCATACTTATTAACAAGACATTCCTTCTCCTGTACCAACCTAATTACTTAGCCAACTCACACAAAAATCATAAAATACTCACACATTACCTTATGTTTACAAGTCTCAAATAAATAATTGCTTTGATATATATATATAAACATATACACACACTCATACAAACACGCGCACACACACACACACACACACACACACACACACACACACACACACACACACACACACACACTGAAAAATAATGCTGCATGTTTTATAGGGCTATAATGGATGTGTCTGGACTTAGCATACTATGAATACTACATAGAGTACTTGACATGGTGATTTCCTGTTAAATTATATATTCCTCAGTATTATATAATATATTATTACCATTAGCTCCTGCTAACTGAATATACAAATGTATGCAAGGTAGAAATTTTTCCCCTGGGACTTTAATTAAAAGATACTTTGCCCAGTCAGACTTTCCCAGTAATTGCAATCAAATAAATAGATAAATAAGTAAATAAATATTCATGAAAAGTAACATTACTAAAACCTTGATACAATGAATAAATACAAAACAGTGAGCAGACACGCACGTTTTAACCAAAACTAAAAAAAGAAATAAAAACCACTGAAAAAAACACTTTAAAAAAATAACAAAACTCCAGTAAGCACTTTTGTCTCATTCAGACTTCATCAGACTGAAGTAATTAAGTGTAACACCCATATTTAAATGGTTAAAATCACACGCCAACACAGTTAACGTTTCAAATACATCATAAAATCTTCACGATTATTTAGACCAGGGGTAGCAAGCATTTAGTCTTACTTGTCAACTATACTCTAACCACCCCAACTCTTCTTCAGGGTTTAGTAACAGCGCCACATCTTTTAAAGCACCTATCTCCAAAAACTTAAAATCTATTTTACATGCCCCATATTTGTAATGTCTTGCTAGAGCATTCTTTCCATCTTTTGTAGAAACAGCATATTTATGTTTGTAAATTCTCTTATATACTTCATGAGTGGTCCTACCTATATAAAAAGACTTGAGGCTACACAGAAAGAAAGAAAAATCACAAACTTAGATTTGCAAGTAAGTATTTCATTGATATTAATTCTCATCTTGTTTAAGCTGCACCTGCAAAAGTCTGTGGCCAGTTTACTTAAAGTACAGGAACATTACAGTTTGTCAGCTAATACAAACACTGTGAGGCATCCCTATAGCAATTCTCTACCAGCAAGCTGCATCTGCAAATGTCTGTAGCCGGTTTACTTAAAGTACAGGAATATTACAGTGTATGTTAATGATTTAACCCTTCTATGATTGTAAATTTCATTAGAATGCATTCAGGGAGTTCACACTACTGGTAACCCCCACCAGAGATCTCTCTAAACCCAATACTTTCAGGTTTGGAATCATTGTTTTACTCAGTCTTTTCCTTCCCAATATACTTGCCCATATTTCTCCCACTCCATACTCACTCCTGGCATAATGTTTCTATTTCTCTAAGAATTCCTAGTCTACAAAATTGTCAGCTGCATAGATACTTTTCACAGTATCTAGTAGTCTACGTGACTGTTCCTTGCTGAGCAGTTATAGAACTTGGCTTAACTTGGCTCTGCCCACTCCGTTCCACCCTCACTATGCCTGGGCTTCACTCAACTCCCCTACCCTGCCTCCATTCCCTCCCACTCCTAAATCATTCAAATTTATCTAAACCTAACCACTCCCACTCACATGTGTCTGCCAATCAAATCACCACCTGTACAATTTTGAATTATAAAGTAGCTCACATTTCCACACTAATTCTAATCAACACCCATCCATTAGCACACATATAACCTTTTACCAATCCCTACCCTTTTTACCATTACAAAATGCTATCAATACATGGATGCTATCAATACAAACAACCCTCTTGTTTCATACACATCTAACAGTTGTCACACCCTGTAATCAAAACAGGTCAGTCTCCACTATACCCCGTCCCCCACCATTACGATGCAACACATATCCACCTACACATTCATCTACTCTGACCTCCCACATAGTCACCCTCCTATATGATTAAATCCCTGCTCTACCACATACCCACAAACTCACAACTATCACTTCCCGCTCTACCATCTCACAACACACTCTAACCACGCACTGTTAGTCCCAGTCTAACAACTTCAACACACTAATAAAGCACACAATGTTACATTCACTAAAACACATCATTACATCCACTAAAACAAACACTATTTACTACCTTATCTCTCTACACAGCCACCCTATTCATACTAGCCCTTCTTTATCATTTAACTAACTTCTACACCCCCATTTAGTATGACCACCCTACCAACTCCATCACCAGCTCTCCACTGTCCATAAACCACCACTACAACTCCCACATTTCACCCAACCTCTACAACAACAAAGAAGTAGGCTACCTCCCACTTAAATACCATCAAACCAGACACAAAAATGAAATACTATTTAGAAACCACAAACAACTAAACAAACCTATAACAACTTCATTTCATATATTATCAAAACTAAAACTCAGTGGTGACATCCACCCCAACCTTGGCCCCAAGACCACCAATAAACAAACTACCACTTACACTTCAATCAACTCCACCATACCTCTTCAACCTAAACAACACTCCCTGCTGTTCTTTAATATAAATTTAAGAAGTATACTAAACAAAATCCATGACCTCCATGCACTAATTGACTTACATTCCCCTGACATAACCATTTTGACTGAAACTTGGCTTAAGTCACATGTCAAAAACAATGAAATACTTCCCCCAGGGTTCAACATATATAGACTCAATCATCAAAATAAACATGGAGGAGGTGTAGCAATAATGTTCAAACAAAATCTAGGCCTAGAAGTTATCAACACCATACTTCTTACATCTAACAATGCAGAATTGCTCATCACCAAACTGAATATCAACAACAATAAAACACTAATCATAGTGGCTATCTGTATCCCTCCAGGAAATAACACTAGCACAGTTGAAGACATACTTCACTGGCTATCCACAACCTTCCACCAAGAAACTATAATTATAGGTGACCTTAACATTGACTGGTTCACCTATAATTCCAATAATCCATCCAATTTCATAAACCTATATGATTTCTCCCAGCTCATACAAAACACCACAAGAATAGACAAAAACCTCCAAGAGACAATCCATCCTGGATTGGGCTCTCACAAATAAAAATAACGCACCCCTTCTAGCAGGATGCCTCCCCAGTACCATAAGTGACCACCTACCCACATACCTAATCAGAAACAATCTTAGTCCACCTAGACAAGTAGTCTATAGGCTAATCCACAACAAGAAAAAATGTAATACCTACATTTTTGACTCCCTCTTCCAACAAATTAACTGGTCCCCCCTCAAAACACTACCACTAGATAACACTGTTCAGCACTTTAACACCAACTGGCCCCCTGCAGAATAGCTAGAATAAAACATCACCACACACCCTGGCTTAGAAACAACACCAAAGATCTACTAAAATAAAGGGACAAGGCATGGGAACACTGGCTAACTAACAAAAGCAATGACAACCTTCTATTTTTCAAACAACTTAAGAATAAAGCCAAATCCCAGATAAAAGCTGACAAAAAAGCCTACTACATCACCGCACAGCGAAGAACCAAAAACAACCTCAACAATTCTGGGCCCTATATAGAAAACTCTTGCAACCTGGTAGTACATCCACCCCCCAATCCTACCACAACCCCATGAAATGATAACATTGCAACGCAATTCAATTCCTTTTTCATAAACACAATTCACTCACTTATTGACTATGACCAAAACATCACTACTACAATCCCCGTAGCCAACAATGAGGGTGTAAACTCCTTCTCCTTTAACCCCATCTCAACCCATACCAGAAAACACTACTCAATAAGCTCAATCCCACCAGCCTAGCTGCTGACAACCTCCCATCAGAATTCCTCAAAGCTGCCTCCAAAGTCATAGCCTACCCCATTTCTATCCTCATCAACTGCTCTATCTTGCAGAACCATGTCCCACTAATCTGGAAAGTCTCCTATATCACCCCACTGCATAAAGGTGGCAACTCTACCAACCTTACTAATTACAGAATCATTGCCATTCTTTCACCTCTCCAAAATACTAGAAAAATGTATTCACTCCCAGCTTCAAAACTACCTTCTCTCCAATAACCTCCTGTCAAACACACAACATGGTTTTCACCCCATCACAGCACCACAACCACTGCCCTCAGTTTTACTAACACAATAAATGAACACAGAAATCAGAATAAATATGTCTCATCTATCTTTCTAGATCTCTCAAAGGCATTCAACACATTTTCACACCAAAAACTGCTGTCAGAACTGACCACATTACAGCTCAGTCATTCTTCCCTAGCTTGGTTCCACAGCTATCTAACAAAATGGCAGCAGGCTGTTAGATGGCAACAGGAGCTATCATATTTGCTCCATGTTAACACAGGAGTTCCACAAGGCTCCATATTAGGTCCCCTACTTTTTACCATCTTCACAAATCAACTTCATAAATCCACATCTTTCGCCTCTGTCATCCAATATGCAGATGACTCTAACCTGATATGCTCTGCCCCATCTCTAACACAACTACAGGCTATTGCACAACAATCCTTCCTAGAAGTAGAATCCTGGCTAACTAACACTAACCTCATACTGAACCCAAACAAGACCAAACTCATGCTCTTTCTCCCCACCAAAACACCCAATCCCTCAGCCACTTTTCAAATCCACTCCTCCAACACAATCATAAACACCAGCTCACATACCAAATTACTAGGTGTCACAATTGATTGCAAATTAAAATTTGACTTACACCTCTCTCAAATCATTAAAAACACACATCAAACTAGGCTCTCTTTACTGAATTAATCCTTTCCTAACTAGCAAATCTAGACTAAGCATTGCAAGGACTCCTCTCTTATCTACTGTTCTCTATGCTTCTCCCATCTTTACAAACCTTAACAAAACTCACCTTACCAAACTTGAATCAGCCTAGAGTAAAATAGCCAAGTTTGCCGCTAGCTCCTCATTTAGGTCCCGCCACTGCTCTGCGCTACAACAAATAAACTGGCTAGAATTCCTACAACAACTAACCTATACCCAGCTTGTCTTTACTCACCAACTAATATACCAGCCAAACAGAACTCCAGCCCTACAACAATTACTCCAATCATATACCAACACTTGGCAACTCCAATCCTCACACAAAACACTGATCCAAGTATCCAAAAGCAACAACAAAGCCAGGGACACCCTCTACTCCCACCACATTTCTATACTTTAGAATAAAATCCCTCAAGACATCCTAAATGCTACCAACCTACACCAATTCAAAACTCTGGTCAAAGATCACCTCACTAACAACTGGCTCTGTTCCTGCACCAAGCTAGGCTAATACCACATAAGCCTCCATCAAATTTCATCCCTTAAATTTTATAGTCTCCATGTATACCTCACTCCCACTTGTTAACACCAGCTATCAGCTACCTACAATAAGAGTATAATTTGATAATTTATTTTTTGTAAGGGTATACATATGTACAAGTATTAAATTATACTCAAATTATCAACTAAAGATGGACCACTGCCCTCAAAAAACACACACACACACACACACACACACACACACATATATATATATATATATATATATATATATATATATAAATATATATAGATATATATGACTTTACTATATTGCAATAACTTTCTCCTTTGCACTAAAGTGCCTATTGTATTTTGTACTTTCTTTATTGTCTTTAGATATATTTGTTAAATTCTATGTAAAACCAACATTTTACCTGTCAATGTTGTTCTTGTTTTATTGGAGCTTTTCTCCCCGGGCCTCTGCTGAAAATGGGCTCAGACCCAGATGGACTATCCCAGTCAACAAATGTAAAAAATAAATAAATAAATAAATTAAATAAATAAGTTTCATATGTATATAAATAATTGCACATATTGCAATTAAAACATTTAATCATATCCCTTTTTTCTTTTTTAGTTTTAGGCATATTTAGCTTAGCCTGAAAATAATGTTTAAACCTTTTGGCCCTTTTTGATTAAATAAAGGTCTGTCACCAATTACATTTAAAATCTCTGGATTACCTCCCAAATTTTCCATTTTCTCATTATAATATCTTTAATAATTCCAGAGTCTAAACTAGTAACAACGGGCATTGTTACCCTATTTTTATTTGTAGGTGCCCTAATGGTCCTTTGGTGAACCCTGTTTCTCTGTGCTGTCATTTTAAACATGGCAGTAGACACTGATGTTTTGGGATAACCTCTTTTGTGTAGCTTCTCACAAAAATTATTCCCTTCAGCAACAAAATCTTCTTGTCAGACTGTTAAGTCACTAAATCTCAAAAGATGGCCTTTTATTATATTTTCTTAGTCTTTTGAGGGTGTGTGCTACTGTAATGTAAATAAGCATTACTGTGCCTCTTTCTTAAAAAAAATTGTGATTAACCTTCCACCTGCTTTGAATATACTAACAACAAAAAATTGATGGTGACAGAACTAAATTGAGAAGTGAACTCTAATAGGATCATACATTATTTATGTATGTTATAAAATCCCTCAAGGACATCTCAGTTCCCGTGCAAATCAAAAACACATCATCAATAAAACAAAACATTGTAGTTATATTTTTCATATAGTCACTTTGCAAAATGGTGGCTGTTTCCCACCCATTCATAAACAGATTAGCATAACTAGGGCCCATTGCTGCCCCCATTCCTACACCATTTGTCTGATGAAACAAATAGTTGTTGAATGTGAAGAAATTATAGCTCAAAATTACATCTACTAGTTCCATTAACAATGCAACAGTATTTACAGAATACATTTTGGATCTCAGTAGTTCTAATCTAGCTGTTTCCATTCCCTCAGTGTTAGGTATAACTGTATATAAGGACTTGGTATCCAGAGTACCTAATAAATCATTGTCTGAGACATCTTTAAACTTATTTACAAAATCAAAAGTGTCCTTAATATAAGTTGTATTTTTCACCACTACTTTTTGTAGATGTTTATCTACATAAATGGCCATACTTTCAGTTTTACTATTAACACTGGAAACAATAGGTCTTAGAGGGGGACTGTTCAGATCCTTGTGGATCTTTGAAATTCCAAAACTTTGACTAATTCTAGGATTATCTATCATAAAATATTTCCTTGTAGCATCAGTTATTCTCCCAGTACAAAACCGTTATTCAAAACTGTTATTCTATCATCAAATTAATGAAAGAATAATATTTCTTAATTTCTTCAAAAGTGACTTTTTCCGTAAAAACTATTGTCATCTAATAATTCATTCATTTTCTGTTCATACAAATTTCTGTCTAACACGACTAATGTTCCCCCTTGTCTGCTTTAAAAACTAATGCCTCATCATTATTTATAAAATTACAAATTATTATTATTCACTAAGAATATTATAAACTGTAACAAAATAAACTTCCCTTCACTGCCTAAAACCCATATCTCTGCACCGACCACCTCCCACTCCCTCCTTTTCCTTGAACTCAGGTACTGCGTTCATGCAAGCTGTGGCAACAATACTCTCTCTGCAGAGATGCTGCACCTTGCATGAACTTATATTCCAGTCTGAGTGGAAGTGGCTGGCTGTGCAAGTTATACAGTGCCAGACCTCCTTACTGTGAAAAGTAGTGTTTGAGTGCTTTGGACTTGAAAAGTTATAGCAGACCTTTGTTTTAGTAGTATACAATAAACACAGAATTACTTTTTTAGAAATCACCTGAGTAACAATAAGTTTCCAGGATGATATAATTAGTACAGACATCACCCTTGGAATGACCAACATATTTTAGAAAAAAAATGATTTATTGGGACAAGCCTACCTGAATCCATTCAGGGTTAAATACACATAGCACTTAATTGTATGTTGAGATAGTGATCCCTGTATAATTTAACAAACAGAGCAATAAAACCCCAATTAAGACATGAAGTACATATTATTAGCTTTCCCTCTTTGCAAGGGACAGTCCCTTTCTGGGCAGTTGTGTCCTGCAAAAAAAAAACTGTAAAATGGCAAATGTCCTGAGAATTTAAGACAAAAATATTTCCTCAGTTTTATTTAATAGTTGCATAAAACAGTTATCTTGTATCTGAAACACCTGTTATATGAAATAGCATAATAAATTCAAATGCTGTAAGAATAAGCTTTTATTTTGTAACTAAGTGAAGTTTTGTAGTTTTCATTGACTGTAGGTATGTTTTGTCTTACAAGACATCACATTTCTAGAAAAAAATGTGCCACTTTGGGCTTTTGAAAAGGTGCAACCCTATAGACATCTCCTAATGGTAATAAAGACAGTAAGTTCTAAACAACTAGCTCCTGCTCCCCTCAGACCTGATCTTAATGTCACCTATTCTTACCAACTAAAGAAAAGAAAGTTGTAGTTAAACAAAATCAAAATCTAAACCACCTAAGCTCCATCCCTTCAAAGAAGAACTGCTCATAACTAAGATATTTTACAAACATATTGGGCCGGATTCACGAAGGCTTGCATGGAGTCTAAGAGTAGTGTAAGACTCCATGCAGCCTTCGCGATCCAGGAACAGCCCAAAGTCCGTGTAAGAGACAAGCTAAAATGGCTCTTACACGGAGTGGGCGTGGATAAGCTAATCACCTCACTTGCAGCTGAATAGCATGCAAATGAGGATGATTAGTGATCCAGGAAGCCCAGAACAGCCCGTGTAAGAGCCGTTTTAGCTGCAGAAATGTACTCAGTTGACAACTGAGTACGTTTCTGCAAAAACTGTAATGGAGCCATATCAGCTCCAAATAAAGGGTGCATATGTGTCAGGCAGCATGCCAATGGCCAAATATGTGGCCATTGGCAAAGTAACCTGATGCAAATATATTAAAAATATATATTTTTTTTCGGCAATTGACGATGTTTAAACCCAGTGCAGCCCCGCGCAAACGGGCTGCGCTGTATAAAACATAAAAACGAAGGTTTTAAACCTACAAATGTAGGTTTTATGCAATACATGGAATGTCAATGCAGGGACCAGCAGACCAAAACCAACAAGGCCACCGTGTAGTGGTTGCTAAGGAAGCTGAGTCTAAGACATGTAACTAAGCATTAGTAGGCAATCTGATGCAAATGAGTGTAAGGATACTGAATTCCACTGTCACATAGCAAATGAGCACAGTCTGAGTAGTGTAAGAGGTACAGAAAGGGGAGGAACAGAGTAGGAGATAGGTGACATCACAGGGGGGAATGGTAGAAAGAAATGCAGTTCATTGGAGGTCAGAGTTACATGACAGATGTCAAACAGATATCATGGAAGGAGGTGTGCCACTAACTAAGCATGAGAAAGTCAAGAAATGGAAGGTGTACACTGTTGCCTACACCAAAGTTTCTTGCTGGATGTGTATGCGCATGTGTGCGTGCCATGAAGCGCGGGTAAGGCAGTGTGCGCACGTGTAAGACAGACTGAGCATGTGGGAGCGTGTTGGGAGATGTTTAACACTGTTTGCGCGGGCGTGCACGCGTTTTAATCTGAATAAGCAGATTCTGAACCATGTAAGTATGTGTGCACGCATGTAAGCCAGTGTGAGCGTGTTTCTGCTGGTTTACACATGGCTCCACCTTGAGGAAACAGAAAGGAAAAAGGAAGCAACAGATTTAGTAGGAAGCTAGCAGGGAATACTGCTGGAGCTAGCAGGTGAAAACAATTAGATGCAGGCAATTACACAGGCAGAATAGTAGCCCAGCCCAGCACTTAAAACTCTGCAAACAGCAGTGCAGGATGTTTCTCTCAAGAGACACTGCAAGACAGGAGTTACGTTATCAGAAGTGAAAACTGAAAAAGCTGAACTCAGAGCAGAAATGTTAGGGGCTGCCATAGCTGTCATAATGAGACATAGGCGACTTGCTGAGGGTGGTGACAATGCAGATGGTGCCAGACAACCCACAGTGAGGAGACGGAGAAGAGTGTACAGGCCCAGGGTCACCTACCATGGGTTACATAAGCTGGAGATAGTAGAGTGCTATAGAGTGGACAGAGACCTCCTGCAGCAAATAGTGGAGCTGTGCAGGCCACGCCTCACACACAGAACCAACCGAGGGGAACCCATCCCAGTGGAAACCAAGGTATGTGTTGGCCTAAGAATACTAGCAACAGGTACTTTCCAGAGACCAACTGGTGATATGATGGGGATATCACAGGCATCAGCCTCCAGGGTACTGCACCAGTTCCTGGATGCCATGTCAGCACATGTCGGTGATCATGTATATTTCCCCAATGCCCGTGAGGTATTGGCCAGCAATATGCGTCTCTTCCAGCAAATAGCGGAATACCCTGAGGTAGTGGGTGCAATAGACTGCACGCACATACGCATCAAAGCACCAGCCGGTGAGTGGGGTAGGGCATACATCAACCGCAAGGGCTTCCCCTCCATCAACTGCCAGGTCGTGTGTGATGCCCAGGGCATAATAATGAATGTGTGTGCTGGCTGTCCTGGGAGCTACCATGATTCCCACATCTGGCATTTGACACAGCTGTACCAGACATTTGCCAATGGGGACATCCCGCATGGACACCTAGTGGGGGATGCAGGTTATGCACTGGAGGCGTGGCTGATGACACCCATCAGAAACGCACACACACCTGAACAGGGATGCCATAATGAGGCACACGCACAAACACGTAATGTAATAGAGCATGTGTTTGGGCTGCGCAAGTCACGGTTCCGGTGTCTGGACACATCTGGTGGAGCCTTGCAGTACACACCAACTACATGTACCCAAATTGTTATGGTATGTGCTATGCTACATAATATGATCTTGCGAAAACAGCTGCAGCAGGACCAGCATAGGGCCGGGCCAAACAGTCCCCCACCATTGCCAAGGCCATCACAGGCAAAGCGTGACTCGGAGGGGGAACAACCTGAGCCTGCCCCAGTAGGCAGAAGGAGGCATGCCCAGTATGCCCTGGCCTTGGCAAAGAGGCAACGCATAGCACATACACTGGCTCAGTAGGAACCCTGGGAATGATACCCCTCTCTGACTCACTCATATAGTAACAGGGATGCCTAACATGACACAACCTGCTCTCAAACATGTACAGGGAAGTGTAATATGTGCATCCGGCAGAGGCAGCCCTGCAACACCACCTGAGGCATGAATGCTATGTGTTAAGTAATGTAACACCATGTACTATATGCACACCTGAGGACCCTGACTAACATCCTACCCTCACCAAGCATCATGCCACAACATGACAATGAGATGATCAAGTGCAATAATTGACGGAAGTATCGCAGTTAGTCAAAAGGGATCCAATGTGTGCCAGTCTGGGATGACATGCTGAGCATGACATGATGCACCACCTGCTAGGACTGGCATGCACCTATCAGTGCAGGCCATATGGATACTGGCAAAGGCTGTTTTACCCACAGTGTGCCCTGAATAGGTAAGGCTCAAAACACAAACCTATCTCCATAGGTATCAGAAGGGATAAGAATAAGATAAGGGATAAGTCGAAACAGCAAGATGCATGCAGTCTAAACTCACCCAGTATGGAGAATGGTGATATCTGCGCTGTAACAGAAAACTGAGCCAAGGCTCACAACAGCACCCTAACACTACCAGGTTACACCTCATACTATGCTGTACAGCCTCAAAACATGGAACAAGCTACAAAAGGAGGGTGACTAGCAAGAATTGTCAAGGATAACCACACCCTCATGTTGGTACCACAACAAAAAGCAGCATGGACTAACCATGGTCAAGTAACAGTGGCTAAAACTGCCCCCCAATTTATAGCCTGCTACAGACTACTGTCCCAACACCAGGAACTGCACCTGGCCTATGCTGGAATACATGAATATATCAAGTCCTCCAAACCACATTATATTGGGTGACTGAAAATACCCAGACATAGACTGGGAGCATTATACTATCTCCAACAGTGTAGGACAAAAGTTCATAGAATCCATAAACCAAAAGGCCCAGGAACAACGTACCACTCCCACAAGAGGGGTAAGCATACTGGATGTGATAATCAGCAACATGGGTACTGGATGGCAAGACGAGAATTGTATTGCTCACTGGTAAAACCAGACCATAGAGTAATCACACTGGATATACAAATCCTGACCACAGTCCCTGGCCAGAAAACCACAGTGGAAAACATGTGTAAAGCAATATTTGCACTCCTCCAAACTGATGTGGAATCCTTAAAGGTCCTGTGCAGGTGCAAAATATGGGCCACACCTCAGAACCTGTAATACAGCCATTCCATGAACACTGCCAGGAATGCTTGGATTATGCAATCCTAAATTAAAACAAGACACAATGCCATACACGCAGGCATCTGGCATGGTGGACACCAGCCATAACCAAACCATGCAAGAGAATGAGGAAGCTACTACATGATAGAGCAAACATAAACAATGAAGTAATCACTGATCAGTAGTATGGCAATAAAATATGTCCACACATACAATCCACTAAGGCCAGCCACAACAAGTTGAATCTGTGAATCCTGAGACAATGTTACACCTGCCCCAAGTACACAGACAATCCCCAACTCCACCCAAGAAATACAAATATATGTGAGAGATGCAACCATCTATCCAAACTGGAGGCTGAGCTCCCTCAACTCAGTACTCCCAAAACTAGTCAGGAGGAGAAGGTAACCACACACACCACAAACACAGTCCCACATAGACCTATCACAACTGCAAACCAAAGACATAAACACAGAAAAGCATTCCCGGAGGCACAAATTACAAACACAGCACACCAACAGAGGCCTCTAAAGCAGACACCCAATCAAACAACCTCCAAACATAGCACATGCAACACATAGTACACAAAGCTGGTGTGCCAAACAGTCATAGGCCAGAAGGAGAAACAACATGCCTGATACAGTTGTAATAGGTGACTCCATAGTCAGACACACTGCTGTCCCGCACACCAGACTGAACAAGGGAAAGGGTACAGTAAGCTGCCTGTAGGCTGCCACAATACGCCACATAACAGAAGTATGCAGGTCACTCCAAAGCAAGTAGAAATATGATGCAGTCATAGTCCATGCTGGTGTGAATGACCTGAGATGTACATCCCTAGACTACATGAAAAGAGACATAGATGAGCTCTCTGATTATGTAGTCCAGGCCGGTATGACACTCACCGTTTGCAGCATCCTACCCTTACAAAGAATAATGCCACAGTACAAACACAGAATGATCAGTCATAGCAAGTGGCACACTTACTGGTGTCATTCCAAGGGGATCCAATGTCTATCTGCTTGGGATGTCATGCTTGACAAGCCAGACAGCTGTTCTTAGGATGCCTTGCACCTGTTACCCCTGGGCATCTGAATATTGGATAAGGCCTTTGCCACCTCCATAGAGCCTTTTGTAGGCAAGGCTGAAAAGACTGACCCACCACCCTAGAAAACATGAGTGGAAAGAAACATAAGGGTAATGCTGACCAATGCCAGATGTGTAATCCCCAATATGCATGCTCCCAAGGCCATCCCCAGTATGGAGAACATCGATGTCTGTGCAGTGACAGAAACCTGCTGCAAGCCTCCTGACAGCACACTAGCACTATCAGGTTATACCACGTATCATGTGTCATGGCCCCAAAACCTGGAACAAAACATAAAAGGAGGGTGAGTATCCATATTCAGCACAGACACCCATATGTCCAGGTAACTGACAATGCACAAGGCATTGGAGTCCACCCATGTGCAACTAACTGTAGGAAAGACTGCTGTACAGTCTGTAGCATGCTACAGACCACACTCTCACACACAGGAACCCCACCCAGTCGTCCTGAAGACACTGGACAGTATGAATGTCCCACCAAATACCAAACAAGGTACCACAAATTACCACATAGGTGGTAAACCATTATGTATGGAAGGAGTAACCAGGGACCTAGGGACACAAGTGGACAGTAACCTGTTATGTGACACCCACATTGCCAATGTGGCTAGGAAGACTGTCTACATTTGACACCGTATCAGGAAAAGATTCACATCTACGTCAACAGAGGTCATTGTGCCCCTATACTGTTCTCTAATCACACCCATAATCTAGTACAATGCCTCATATGGGATGTACCTTACCTGACACCTGCAGCAGTTAGAAAGACCTGAAAGGTACCTCACCAAGAGGATAAAGGGTCTCAAATATATGTCATATGCTGCCTGGCTGTAGACACCCCAGCTGAATTCAGTCACATACTGCTTACACAGAGGCATTGCATGCCTGTTGTAGAAGGCCATGCCCAACACAGGAGTAATGGACATGCTCCACCCCAGAAAACTCAAATCCATCGGAGCTGTGAGAGTGAGAGATGTCAACCTCAACAAATAATGAAATAGGATGTGCTGGTCGGACAGATACATAATCCAGAGGCTCCCCACACCCTGGACCAGAATCCCACTCCATGTTAGGCAGAGCCCCTCACTGACACTCTTCAAAAGGAATCTTGCCAAGTGGATGGATGATTGTAGAGTTACACTGGGTGTCTTCACTGTGTCATGTCCAGACAGAGGCACAGCAAAGCAAATCATAAATGGCCATAATATTCACATAGCAAGGGGTGGCAAAAGCCACACACACTCTGGCTAGGCTAACAAATGCCCTAGGGTGGATAGCCTATTATGAACCTATGAAACTATGAAGATACAAATTGTACAGGACACTAAGGATAATCCCAAGGCTTTCACCACTGATGGTAGGAACCATGTTGGGAATTCACAGATATGCTCTGAATCACACAAATATCACAAACACACACACATATTGCCAACATACATCCTGACAGGTGCAGTGCAACCCCCGAATGCAGAATATCGATCCCAGCAGACTGCTGGCCCCGTGACATTGCAGATGCTGAGGTAACAGCCAACATCTACAAAGCAAAACACACAGCAGCAATGGTATGAGATGGTGTCCTGGGCTTAGTGCAACATGGACTCCAAGATGAATGGAATGCCAAACCACACTACTGCTCAATGTCAGCCTTACCACAGAATATGTACCCAAAGAGCAGTGTACAACCACAGTGGTCCTTCTCAACAAAGGTGTTGCCTGAATGGATACTGAAAACTACTACCCCAGAATCCTGAGAAGCTCGGTCTGCACAGCTATGGAAAGGATCAGCATGTACCACAGACATAAAGATATTGGGGACCTACTGACACCAGACCCTACCCAGTGTAGCTTTCTTAAGTGCAGATCCTGCCCCTAAACATGTTTGACTCAATGGAAACAGTCATTAAGGTCATTGATGAGGGCAATATGGGTCCACACAGCGTAGCTGGACCTTGCAAAGGCTTCTATACAATACCCTACGTGTTCATTATAGATAAGCTCACCAGCTTAAATATAAACCCCTATGTCAGTAGAGGGGTTGCAAACCAGACCAAAGACAGAACAGACATGGTCAGACATGCTGCAGCCATGTCAGACTACAAACCAGATATAACTGACATCCCACAAGGCTTGGTCCTGGGATCTCCCTCGTCTGGTATATATGTCCCATAGGTACAGGCAAACATGGAAGGACTGTGTCCAAACATGTTTGCAGAGGACTACAAACTGCTCACCACATATGATCCACCAGCTGACCCAAGCATCCCACAAAAGGGCCACATAGAAACAGACAACTGGTGCCATGGCCATGTCAGCAAGCTAATTGCAGAAACGTGTATAGTCAACCCCCGTGGATATACAGTAAGTGCCCACCAATTACCACATAGGTGTTAACCCATTATGTAGTTAACATGTAATGAGAGACCTGGGGACACAAGGTGATAGATATCCTGAATTGGACAAACATGTGCTGTAGTGTTTACAGAAACATACCATATACCCACTTAATCATGAAGGTTGTCAGATCTAGATAAGGGGAGGTCATTGTGGCTCTGCAGTCATGCTTCATCAGCGGTACAATTGACTACAATAGCCCCTGTGGGATGTACCTCAGCAGACATCTCCATCAACCGTAAAGTCCCCAACAGTACCTCACCAGGACTATCAAAGAGCTTGCACAGATGCCATGTGTTGCCTGTGTTGCTGGTATCAATAAACATGCTGCACCTTGTACAATCTGAATGGCAGTGAGCTATGCACATGAGAGACCTGAACCCCAGCACTGACTTACATAGGACAAGCTGTACTGCATGATCCATACCACAGAAGCCACCCCCACCCATGAGTGAACCCCCAGTACAGGCTACCCATAGAGTCACTTATCAATCTTCCTCAATAGGAATCTTGATGAGTGGATGGGAGATGGTAGCTTTATCCTGGGTATCACTGTCATGTCACAGGTAGACAGAGGCACAGTATACTAACCATGACATATGTAATGGCAAACTCCACTTACAATGTTTGTTGAAGGACAAACACACTCTCCAACTAGCATTAGACATGGACTAGGGCACATCGCTAGTGTTTGAAAATGTACACCTATGTTGTGGAATACACTACCAATGTTGGACAAGCCTGGTTTAAGTAGTTCATATCTGAACAGAATGCAACATGGTCAGATGTACACAACTGGCCCCTAACCAGGCTGTTGTGCTCACTATCGAAATGTAAAGCAGTGATAGCACTAAAGCCCAGGATACTGTCCACCACAGTCAAAGTACTACCAGTACACTATACAGTACTACAGTGTTAGGTCAGTGTGAAAGGATGTTGACAACTGTATGCAAAGTATCCCATGCAAACACTGCAGGCACAGTATAATCCTGTTGTGTTCACACACAAAGCAGTTGTACAGTAACTACACAACATGACACACAACACACAACCATAAACGGGTGATATTTGTTGAAGTTCACACTCATCCACAAATGTGGTGGGCTGCAGAGTCCAACATATGGAATGCTCACACTGGGCATGCTCACACACTTTGATAAATGAGACATATGTCAGACAACATGCCATGGGAAGGCTGAACTGGGCATGCTCACACACTTAGGCCAAATCCCAGTTTAGCAGTTGGACACACATATCTGGTATTTTTATGTGTTATTCCAGGAACCAACCACATTACAGCAGTCTGCCCAGTGCACACAGTTAAATGACTACAGAGACATACGTGATATAGTGGATCCCTCCCATATGCAAACATCTTCCACAGATGCACAAGTTTTTCATACAAACAGGGAATGCTATGGCAATAAAGATGTGCAAACAGTCTACCAGCAACAAATAATGTGCATTTGACAATTAAACATATGGGTGTAGAGGTCAACACTAGGCTGTTTGCCCTAGGGAATGACAGCTAAGCCAGAGTGTGCTTGGTGTCTGCCTCCCCACAGGATGCACATTCCCCTTTCTAAACACCGATGATGTCAGCACCCTATAAGTACAGCAGGAGAAAAGAAATGTCCCAGTAATGTGAATAGTGTGCTTTGCTGATGCATCTGTCACATGTGTCATAACATAGTTAGATAGGGGTTTGAATCCTGCAAATGCTCAGTGTGTGAGTGAGTGGGGTTGGTGTGTGTGTAACTCTGTGGGAGAGAAATGTCCCTTTTGGCAACTAGGAAAACACACTACAGGATGCACATTCACCTTTCTAAACACCGATGATGTCAGCACTCTATAAGTATAACAGGAGAAGGAAAACTTCACAGTAATGCGAATAGCACGCTCCGCTAATGCATCCGTCATAACATAGTTAGATAGGGGTTTGAATCCTGTAAATGCTCAGTGTGCCTGTGAGTGGGGTTGGTGTGTTTGTAAGTCTGTAGGAGAAAAATGTCCATTTTGGCAACTGGGAAAACACACTACAGGATGCACAGTCCCCTTTCCAAACACCGATGATGTCAGCACTCTATAAGTACAGCAGGAGAAGAAAAACTTCTCAGTAATGCGAATGGTGTGCTCCGCTAATGCGTCCATCTCAAGTGTCATAACATAGATAGGAGTTTAAATCCAGCGAATGGCAAGTGTATGTGTTTGTCTGAGGGGGGTTAGTGTGTGTAAGGGAAATGTCCCTTTTGGCAACTAGGAGAACAGACTACAGGATGCACACTCCCCTTTCTAAACACCGATGATGTCAGCACTCTAAAAGTATAGCAGGAGAAAGGAAACCTCCCAGGAATGTGAATAGCACGCTCCGCTAATGCGTCCGTCTCAAGTATCATAACATAATTAGGTAGGGGTTTGAATCCTGCAAGTGTGTGTGTTTGTCTGAGGGAGGTAATTGTGTGTGAGGGAAATGCTCCTTTTGGCAACTAGGAGAACAGACTACAGGATGCCCATTTCCCTTTCTAAACACTGATGATGTCAGCACCCTATAAGTACAGCAAGAGAAGGAACACCTCCCAGTAATGTGAATAGCACACTCTGCTAATGTGTCTGTCTTGAGGGTCATAACATAGTCAGATAGGAGTTTGAATCCTGCAAATGGCAAGTGTGTGTTTTTGGCTGAGGGGGGTTAGTGTGTGTAAGGACAATGTCCCTTTTGGCAGCTAGGTGAACAGACTACAGGATGCACATTTCCCTTTCTAAACACTGATGATGTCAGCACCCTATAAGTACAGCAAGAGGAGAAAAACATCTCAGTAATGAGAATAGCGCACTCTGGTAATGCATTCTTCTCAAGTATCATAATATAGTTAAGTAGGGGTTTGAATCCTCCAAATGGTAAGGGGGGTT
>NC_056728.1:1513563798-1513686298 GCF_019279795.1 Protopterus annectens
TGAACAATTTTGTTTGGGTAGTCTGCTTAATTGGCAGTTTTTTTCTGTCTCTGTCCTGCTGCTCCACTTCCCAGTTGTCAGCTTTCAGGTAGCTGTTGCTGAGCAATTTGTTTGTGTCTGCTTAATTGCAGTTTTCTCTGTCTCTCTCTCTCTCTCTCTCTCTCTCTCTCTCTGTCTGTCTCTCACATCCTTCTCAGGGTGCAATGAAAGTATTGCATGTGTGGACTGGGAGTACAGCATAATTTTGTAGGTATCTGCATATGCCCATGTGATGGCTTCTGCACCAATTGTTAGCCAGCATTTGCTAATTGCATGTAGCCAGTTGTGTACTGATTGCAGTTCTCACTGTGATTTCAGAACAGTGCTATAAAAAGGTATGTGAGATAGGCATAGCCCTTTCAGATTTTAAGGGCAGGGACCATGCTGTTATGCTGTGGACAATGTTCTGTGAGTGTAAATGTTGGTATCTCTCTCATATTTCCAGGTGTGTTGTAGATTAACATTCCTCCATTCATTTCTCCAGTTTCCTGTACTAACTGTGTATGCACACTGACACCTACAACTACTACTACTGTTAATGTGTGTGTGTGTGCTTTCATTTCACTTTTGCTTGCACTTTGTTGCTAAGGCTTCAATAGTTGCCCTTTACAGTCACTACTTGTATGCCTGCTAGGTGTCTTGACTGTAGTGTGCTGCTGTAGCTTTCCTATTTTCCATGTACATTCACACCTTGGAATGCTTGCTATATCTGCTAGGGTGTTACAGCATGCAGTGTGGTCTGGCCATGGTGTGATCCTTGACATCTATTAGGGTATTTGAGTATGCTGCTGAGCAGGCCCCAGGGACTTTCAGGTTCATCTGTTATGTGCCTCATGGAATGGTACATATCAGTGGGGTACACCCATTAAAATGTCTGGTATGCTGCAGTTGTGACTGTGGGCTAGCATGAGCATATGTATTACTACACTTTTTCTGCCATGCAAGTGAAGAATACTTTCAGGACTCCATAGTTACCATTGCATGTGTTACACCTTTCTGCCTACTGTTTCTACATTTCACATGGGGTCTGTGGGGCATCCCTGTAAGTCATTCACTGTTGCTATGTCTAGGCTCTTAACTATTCAAATATGGTGGTGTCAGACCCGTCATGTGTACAGATATTTGCAGGTTGTCCACATTTCTGCCTCATATTTTGGTCAATATCTCATGCACACCTTTTTCTGGCAAGTCACTCTGGGCTCAAGTCAGAATATGGTGACAAACATTCAAGTTTCAGACTGCATACCCTTCCAAACATCCCACAAAGTGCAGACCCTATTACTCTTTGAACTGTCTGCGTTTGTTGTAACATTATTTGTAATGTGTCCCTGGTTTTGGGCCTTTGCTCCACATATTTTATTACTTGGTCCAGATGTGTTCCTGTAAGAGGTTGTGGGGTATGGGCAGTGCCTATCCTGCTGTGAGTATGTGTGTGGCTTGCAAGGTGCTATAGTGACATTATTACCTACTAGCTTCCAACTAGCATGGCTGTTTCTGTTCACACACTACTATTATGGAAATCCACTAGTTTTGATAGTAATTCTAAATGGCATACTTTGTGTACTACACATCTATATTCGCTTTACATTCATTCCTACTATTACATGATATATTTATTTTAGCACAATGTTCTTGTATAAGAGTCATGGCTTAGTGGTAAGTCATGCAGACTACTGTTTCCGAGCTCCTGGGTTCGAGACTCACAGTGGGATTTTATTTTGCTTCTGAACTGACTACAAGACCTGTCAATCAAAGTGACTAAGGCACTTTTAAGCAGTTTTAACCGGGTTAGCTCTGGTTTGTGCGGAGCTCACGCATGTGTACTGGCGTTTAGCTCCACGCACAGAAGCGCACACCCGCTTAAACGTGCTTACTCTTGAGCACACCCGCGCTATTTTCTTTGAAAGAAAAGAAAATGGGGAGACAGGAAAGTGGTGAAAAAGGGGTCACAAAGAGGGTAAGACAGTAGGGAAACAAGCTTGGGATGTGCAGGAGGGATGTAGGTAAGGCCCATAGCTGCCCATTTCTTCATCAGCAACAGCTGTGCATATGTATGTAATTTGGTGTGACATTTGAAACCTTCCACCGCTGAGAGAGGTGTCAGGACAACAATAATACTTGTTGTACAGCCAATTGTAATTGATAGGTTCCATGTCCAGTAGACATGTGTGCGGAATGGGCAGCTATGTATGGGGCGTAATTTTTTGTGGGTACAGAGTGCCCTTTTTTTTTTTTTTTCAGGTGAGAGTGGTATGTCAGGTGAAGGAAGTCGGTACAGCTGGGGAGGTAGGTTGGGTAGGTAAACAGACAAGACAAACAAGACGCATACAGGGCGGTGTATGACACGTGTGGGGGGGTTACACAATTGACGGGGACGGAGGTTTGGATATCCAGAGCCCATGAGCCCACAGATGGCAACAGTGGAACTGATATCCCCACCCATAGGCAGTTGCCACTGTTCCTTCACTGCCCAGGACGGGGCTGTGCTGGGGGTTGTGTAGGCGGGGCAACAGGCATGCCCGTTAGTTGCGCCACACGTGCCTCGCGCTGGCGTAGGGGCTCGAGAACAGAGTCACGAATCTCCCTATGCACCACAGTCCGGACGCTACGGAGGGTGAGTGGTGGTTCTCCTCCAGCCACACTTGCAAAGGGGGGGCGAGCCCCATCCCCTGCAGCGCTTCCACCCGCAGGTGGCACAGGGCCACCGGAGGAGGGTCCGGACTCGGCACTAGTGCCAGGTGCACTCGCCAGCTGAGGTGGGAGAGGTGGGTCCGCTGGAACCCGCCTTCCCTGTCGTACTATGTTTTGCATTATGTCATGACAGTTTGGGTTAGTGGCATATAATACCATTCACAATTAGTTGTAACAGCATGCATTAGTATTCCCATTAACCAAACACCCAGATATTCACACCATTGAACAGCGTGCATAACACATGCATAATTTGAACAGAAATACACAGTCCAACAACATGCAGGGTTAATTGATGGCGACAGGCCATCAGGTGTGGATGTATGAACAGGGCAGATGCATCAACAAACATGCAAATATATATGACCCAACAGGACAAACGTCCAGGGGTGTTACTTGTGATTGCACATACCATTTTCACGTGGAATGGGTTATATGTGGTTATAGGGTGGGGTGAAGAAAGTAATATTAACACCTTCGAATAACAATACATATTCTGTGCATTTCTAATAGCTACAGTTATATACACACTACTGTTCTAACTACAGTTTCCTATATGATAACTATTTCATCTTGGTGATAGGACTGTTACTGCAACATCAATATACATTTTCTGGTTCTTCATACACATTCATATCTAGCTTTGTTCAGCTACATCATCCTGCTACATTTGCTTTATATAGCTGTAGACAAGTGTGGATGTTTGGTATATCAGACAAACATCCTAACTGCATATTGCAGACTGAGAGCAACATATCCAGATTTTGGGATGCACATTCCAGATGCAGCAACACTTTGAACAGATTTTGCTGTTTGGTTTTGAATCTCACATGCATTTCATTCTGTCTTGACTGCAGTATACTTTATTCAGAGGTTATTACTACTGTATTGCTGGATTCATGACACTTTCTCACACTCTCTCACTTGCTTCCATTTTACTATTCAGGATGGTACTTCTAGGCTTTATTGACATGTTTTACCAGTAGTTATTACAATCCTTTCCAGCAGTCTCACTTCTGTCATGTTTCAGTATTGCCACAGGGATATATTTCACACATGTGATTTCATTATCTTCTGCAGCTATACTTTTCAGCCTGCTGCAGGTTGTGTACTATTTTCTTACAGGCAGGGCATTTTTATTTCAGAATATATGTTGGACAGTTTCATGTTTAGGTTAAACTTACAGGCTGAAACACACTTTTGTAATCAAGCAATACTTGCATACACTTTCACACTGTTACTTGCAGATTCTATTCCTTACTGACTACACTGCACTCTTTTGCTGACTGTCATACTTTTATATTTCTTTACAGTTACTGGTAGTGGATTACTGACCTGCCTGGTGGCGCAACCACACTAGGCTATCGCCATAGGCTCTGCGGTTCACAGAACGGACACCTGCAGCTGTAATATAAATGAAGTAATATTGGAATACACATCTCCATAATATCAGCTAGTTTAATTTCTTACATACATAATTAAATGTTACTTACTCAGTAGTGGGGCGTTGGGTGTTTGCCAGGCTTCCTGGATCCAAAGGTTCAGTTGGTCCTGCTTGCATCTCTTCAGGTCTGCATGGTGATGACGGACCTGTTCACCAGTCCTTGGAATCCCTGTGGCACTGGTGAGATCTTGAGCCAACCGGTCCCATGCCTCAGCCCTGTATGCTCCCCAGAGGACCTGGCCCTGCATGAGTTGGGCCTCATGATGATGGACTAGGAGCCAGACCATGTACCTGGACTCCTCAACACCCCACCTCTGTACTCGAAAGTGACTACCCTCTCCTACTCCTGTCATTCTGCCTGCAGGTCAGTTCTACAATCGTTTATGCTGTGTATTCCCACCTATGGGGCTTATATAGTCTGTTTTTCCCGCACATATCTGTGATTGGCCATTTTGGAATTGTATCAACTTCAGTAAACCTGCATTGTCATGCTCTAGTTTGTATTCATTCCTGTATATTAGCTATTATTGCATTTACAGGTACTGCTGTCATGGCTTAATGGTTATGTACCTTGACTAGGGTGTATAGTACCCTGGGTTCAAACCTGACCACTGCTTTTTATTTTTCATGACTGTCTAGACATGCTGAGGGGTGTGTCTGTGTAGAGGCAGTTTTGATACGGCTTGCTCAACGTTGCCCGTCGGTTAGCTCGTTTACGCGGTGCGCAGCTGCGCGCAAATGGGGTACGCTGCTTTAAGCCTCATTTGGCTATCGGCATGCATATTACGCTCAGCTCAGTTAGGGGCACATAGATTTAGCGTGTTAAACCACTGCTCAGCTACGGGCAATCATTTTGCGCCAGTTAAACCACTGTTCATCTACGGGCACATGCACTCACTCTGTTAAACTGTAGCTCAGCTATGAGCACATCTGGCATTTTTCTTCTTTTGTTACCTCACATGTCTTCAATATAAATGGGCTATTTCATTACATTTTACATATATTGGGGTTTTATGTGTACATATTTGTCAGGGACTTGTTTCTTGCTTATTTTGAAAAAAAAAAAAAAATTGGTGTTGTGGGGGCTCGAACTATGAATGCCTGCTCTTCAGCCAACATCTCTACCGCTATGCTATTGCTTCTTGGCTTATTTTGCATATTTAGTTCTTATATACTTTCCCACTGACTGCTAACTGTAGCTGCGCTACAGGCACGCCCGTGCAAACGAGCGCACTCACGGTTAAACATCTTTACAATTTAAAAAATATATATAACGTTCATTTATATATATTTTATGTTCATAGTCTGTGGGGGCATGTGTTGTGTTGTGTTTATTCACATTTCTGTGGACTCTGTTGTGGGTGTTTACTTTGGGCACGTTTACACTTCTGGGGGCGTGTCCGCTTGTAGGGCTCAGCCTACGGACACCCCCCCTACTGTCTTACACAGACCGTATTAGACTTAGGTGTGATTCAGCATGCTCTCATGAATATGCAAAGCATGCTGACATCACTCCGTTTAACTGCAACCTCCGTGTAAGAGTTATAACTCTTACACGGAGGCTTCGTGAATCCTGGGGATTATTTTTGGTTTGCAAGAATTGTATCATTCAATGCTCATTTGCTGCTCTTCTCTGGAGTACTTTAAAGTGAGCACACCATCTTTTATCTGTATGTTAAGATATCTGAAATACAGGAAGGCTTTAGAAAGAGCTGACAGATTACCCATGAGAAGTAGAATGTTTATAAATCAAAACATCATAATTATTGCCCTTTAGCCTTATTTATTTACATTTGTTAACCGGGTATTGTCCGACTGAGTTGAAAAAAAAAAAGTTTTCAGCAGACACCCAGGGAGAAAAGCTCCACAACAAAAAGAACATTATTAAGGTACAAGCAATAAACTTAGTTTAAGTAGTACATTGATAATATGTAAATGAGCTTAACAAAAATATTATAGAAAATATAATACAGTACAATATAAACATGCACGTTTTAGGCATACAGGAATACTTTTTTTAAAATATATCCACTATCATTGCATTCAGACCAGCTGACAGAAAAAAAATTAAAGTTGTGTTTTCAGACTGGATGGGTGATTGACTATACTGAACCTTTTTTCACCCTGCCTGCTGGCAATCAGCTTCCTGTGATCTATTCCTCTCCATGTGAAAGCTGTTTCCACACCATTCATTCTCTGAAAGATCTGATTGCAGGGTATCACACTGGCAGTCATCAGGGCTTTTCCTGCTTATGCCAGTAACCATACTCCCTGATTGCTGGCATGTTTATCCGCATGGGAAAATGCAAATGTTCTAAGTACCAAAATGTTATAGTCAAGTCAGTTAAAGCTATGCATGACTAGAGGCACAACAATGACCCTTCAGATACACAAACACAGTAACTTCTTAATGCAAGCATCTAACCATAATGGGCTCTGTATTCTTAACAATACTGACTTAACTTTATATGACATAATTTTAGGAAAGTGTTCTTGCATTGCACTGACCCCCACATACTTGGAACTTTCTTCCTTATTGCAGCTAATATCTATAAGCACCATTTTGAGAAAACTAAATTATTTCTTACAAATATTCTAAGTATCAGAAGGTTATTATAAAGCCAATCTTAATATGAATAATGGGGCATTCTGTACCAAACTATCAACATTATCAAGTTACTTTATTTTACTCAGAATGCTTCTGAAAGTAGGCAGCTCTCATCCTTCGCTGTTTTACTTCAAGGAGTTGATATAATGTTAAGAGAATTAAATGTTTTACAAAAAATTACTTTAAGGTCACAACTATCTCTATTCACTCAAGCAGTCCTGCCATTTTCTGTGTTGCAGTGCACACAGTTATCAAGATATAAATGCTGCAAATTGTTGCTCACTGTTTTCCCAGTTTCTTTAAGTTGCTATCCTGTACAATTCAATGATGAATAATGGAAGAACAATACAACTTCACATATTGATCAGAGTTGTCTGAAACTCCATTCACAACACTTCAAATAACTGGGATCTATATATCAAATTAAAAACCAAATAAAATAAATAAATAAATCCTCTTCTCAACTGTATAGAACCAGTATTACCCAAGATATGCATCTCAGAAGCAAGGAATTTGATGTCTATGGCAGATAGGGAGGTAGATGGGTCACAACTCGATTTTTGGGAGTATATATATATATATATATATATATATATATATATATATATGGATCACCTTTAGATGCCCGAAATCGCATTTCACCGACACGGAATCCGACGGGTCGAAAACACCGACAACGCAGATGACCGACAAGGTGAGAACCCGACGGACTCGGTAAGTGTGCGATAGAGTGAGGGATTTAGTGTTAGGGAGCGGACAGGTAAGTGTGTGATAGTGAGGAACTGTGGGTTTAGGGGTGGGTTAAGTGAGTTAGGGTTAGGGTGCAGGTAGGGTGTGTGTGCAATAGTGAGGGACTGTGGGTTTAGGGGTGGGTTAAGTGAGTTAGGGTTAGGGTGCAGGTAGGGTGAGTGTGCGGTAGTGTCGGACCTTGGGGTTAGGGGTGGGTAAGTGAGTTAGGGTTAGGGTGCAGGTAGGGTGAGTGTGCGGTAGTGTCGGACCTTGGGGTTAGGGGTGGGTAACTGAGTTAGGGTTAGGGTGCAGGTAGGGTAAGTGTGCAGTAGTGTCGGACCTTAGGGTTAGGGTTTGGGTTAGGGCTAGTGGATATGTTATGTAGTGTACTGTGTTGTTTACGTGTAGTGTGTTGGTGTAATGGTGTTCGGTGTTTTGCTTTGTCGGTATTTTTTGTTGTCGGTCTTTTGGTGTCGGTGATTTGTGTTTCATGGTTTACGCTTCGTAAATCGAAGGTGATCCATATATATATATATATATATATATATATATATATATATATTGTATTTATATTTGTCTATGCATCTTTACATAGTTGTTTGCCATTCGACCAGAACTGTGTTGTGTTTTTATTAATCATATGATTTAATGAATGTGACTGTTGCTGAATTTTCTTTTTGTCAAACAAATGTAAGTGAGTCAGTATTAGGAGTGAGAGTGTATGTGGGAGTGTTTGCTGGTTAGGGTTCAAGTAAGGGCTTAGGAAAGGGGATAATTTTGGCATTGTGCATGTGTCTGTGTATGCATGTCTTGTGTGCCTGAGTATCTTGTAAAGGGAAACTGTTATATTTTTCTTAGGTAACATGTACAGTTGGTGTTAGGAGCAGGGTTGCATTTGTTTTATGTTTAGAACACAAGTACAGTGGTGCAGAGTGACAAAGACTCCATGCACTGCCTTATTCATGTTTGCTAACCGTAACCCAACCCCTACCACTAACCCCAACCCTACACATTACTTTAAAACAAACTTTTCCTAACCGTATCACTATTCAGTAAAGTATGTCTAATTTGTCAGTTTTAGCAGATGACCTTGGGGAACTCAAGATGTCCATATTCTGCCTAATACATATGACAGGACTGGCCTTGTCATTAAATATGGCCTCTTCATTAAATATTTCTTGTACTGCCAGATCAAACCTGCCATGATGGTAATATTCACCTAAAGCCCTAATAACTGTTTTGTCTTCTCTTAACTTTCCTTCTAATGAGTGAAGGGCTTCTTTTAGATATATTGTAAAGCTACCCAATTTGTTTACCTTAAGAAACATTTTGTTTTGACATTCCTCCAAATATGACATCCTTTTTTTTCATAGTTTTAGAAACATGCTTCCGAGTTCTGCAGGAATGTACATGTAGGGGCTGATTCTTTTTTTCAAAGATGCTGCTTTGACACACCAGATGCCTGCAGCTCTATAACTACAAAAACTTTCATCACTGAAATTGATATTACTTTCCCCATCCATATGGATGATAATTTGGTGGTCAACTTGAAGGTTATTGAAGCTGATTATTATTTTTTTTTATTGTTTCTCCAATCCTGAGAAAAAAACAGAGTCTGCAGCAATTTAATTTGTTCCTGCTTGTATAAGTCTAAAATTGAAGTGGACCTTTTATTTTTTGCTACTTTCTTTTAGCTGCTCAAATCCAAATGATTGTTATTAAAGAGCTGAAGCATTTTCTTCAGGCTACTGCCTTTCCCATTAGTAAAACAAGACACAAGTTACCTGAAAGTTCAAAGTTATTAAAGTTGAAGGCTCCAAGAAACATGGCTGAGTAACTCAGTCTAATTGAGTTCATCATCACATTCTTATTCTTTTCACGTATCCTACTTGACTTCACACAATTCCCAAATGAAGTTTCTTAGGTGATTACTAGGCATGTGAAATAGGAGACCATTATTTTCAACTCCAGAAAAGTTTTGTTAATGTTGTTCTTTGAATTCAGGGTTATAAACTTCTGAACCACACTGCAGTACAGAAATCATTGGTGTTTCCATAAGCCAGTCTAATAATTTCCAATTATTTTTGCATATCTTGGTATAGAATTTTATGCAAAATAATGTGAGGATCTATGAAAACCAAGTAAACACAATCTGTTTGAAGATGAAATGACAAGAATAAACACTGACATATTTGGACTTTATGAGATAAAATGGACTGGAGCTGGTGTTGTTGTATCATATAATCAGATTTTTCAGAAGAAACAAAATGGCCCTCATAGTTAATAAAAAAATGTAAAAATTATTGCTTGGTTACAACCAAAAAAATTGTAGAATGATCTCAACTAGAATACAAGGCAAGCTATTCAACTTTACAGTGACATACGTTTTATCCAAGTACAGCAGTAGAAGAGAAATGAGTAAACCCATTACAGGAAGACTTGTAGCTCTTTCTGGATATAATACCAATAAAAGATACTACATTTTTCATAAGTGACTGGAAAGCTAAGTTTGGTATTCAGAGAACAACAAGAATAACTTGACCTGGAGTGCAAAATGAAGTAGGACTTACACTAGTTCAGTTTTGCCAAGATGGTTTCCTGTTTATTGTAATCACTTTCTTCAACAGAATAAGATACAACTTTACTCATGTGAATTTACAGAGGGTCAATGCTAAAACTAGAGTGAGTGTATGCTTTGCAGTTAGAGATGGAAGAGCACTATACAGTCAGCCTAAACAAGACTTATAGGGGCTGTGGCTTGGAACATCAGCTTCTGGTGACAAAGTTTATAATCAAATTAAGCAAAACAAGAACAGCCTCCAAGATAACTAGATATGAGTTCAACAATACTCTATAAGAACAGATAGTCAAAAAGAAAACAAAATGTAATACATTTGACTCAGTGGTTAGTGCCTGAAACTACAGAAGTTTGGGCTATTGTCTTGCTGGTGCAACAGAATTATTAAAAAAATAAAGAAGTTTAAGAAGCAAAATGTCTGTCTGCTGATACTTTAATAAGTGGCTGGGGAAAGGAGGTCAGCAAAAAAGAATAGAAATAGGGACAGTATCCATCCATCCATCCATCCATCCATCCATCCATCCATCCATCCATCCATCCATCCACAACCCATGTTCCCAGTTTGGCACATGCAGTATATGTCAAACCAAATTCCGAGTTTCACAGAATAATAAGAAGATAAAAAGAAGTGTATTTAAATGTTCAGAACAAATAGTCACAAAGAAGACAGTATAATGGGTAAGACAACAGATCACTAAAAGAAAATTGGTGGCATTAAAGGAAATTTCCAGGTAAAAAATAGTATGACAAAATAAAGTGATGGGAGTGTCTTAAATGATGCAGAATATTTTAAGAAGAGATGGCATGGATATACAGAAGAACTATATGAAAAAGACTATCTTCACTTACGCATACACTGGTATATATTTCCATATGTACAGCCATACCTTTTGGTGAGTGAAGTTAAATGGGTCCTAGAAAGCCTTCTAAAGGAAGTAATGGAATTATATCTGAATTGTTTAAATTCCAGGTAAACTATGGTATTATAGTGCTACTCATAATTCATGAGCAGATTTAGAAAGCACAACAGGAAACACTGAATTAGCAATGGTAATTTATATACCAGTTCATAAAATGGCAATTCTAAACAGCACTGAAGTTATCAAACAATTGCTAATTTTTCACGTTAGCATTTATTCTCAAGTTCCTGATGTCTAGAGTCCAGCAATATATGAACCAGGAACTGTCAGATGGGCAAGATGGTTTTAGAACAGGAAGCATCACAGAGATCAACTACTAATATCTGTCAGATAACAGACAAAGCAAGGGATTCACTGAAAAAAATACTTATGCTTTACTGCAACATAAACAGTCGATTATGAAGACCATAACTAACTGTGGCAAATTTTTAGAAAGATGAGGAAAGCAAGTCATCCAATTCACTCCATAAGGAATCTGCATGTAGATGAAGAAGCAGCGGTTAGAAATGAATATGAAATAACTAACTGATTCATAGGTTCATAGGAAGTTACTAGGCTAATGGCCCTAAAGCTCTTACAAGCCTAGCCATATTTATTCCAAGTTGCCCCAGTTGTTGGTGGTTAGGCGAGTGAAGTTTGCAGATGTAAAGGTCTAGGGTAGTTAATACTTCTGTCCAGGAGGGACAAGGGCTCCACCCCAGGATTGAATTTGCAGTCACCCATCCATTGATCTAGGTCGCGTTTGAAGAGGCTCAGAGAGAGGCACTGTTCCACGTGAATTGGAAGCTTGTTCCAGAGAAGTGGCAGTCTCTGGGAGATGTATCTATCTCTCCAGCAGGACCTGTTCATGTCAGAGGCTAGGTTATGATCCATGGAGTGAGTGACCCTCCTGCAATTTGATTTATAAATATGTAGCATTTACATCAGGGCCGGGTCAGAGACTGCTCTGTAAGCCAGGCACAGGTCACCCCCTTAGCAACCTGTATGAGACAGAATATAGTGACAAGGCTTTCAGTCTTTCCACTTAATACTTGTTTTGTGTTGTAATTTCTTGGTGAGAAACCTGTGTGTTCTCTTCAATTATTGCTGGTGTCTGGCGAGGTACATGCAAAAGGGAGCATTACACTCAATCATTGGTCTGACGAGAGCCAAGTATAATGGAAGTGCAACATCCTTAGATTTAGATGTGATGCCTTTACTTTTAAGATGTGCCACATAGAAGGATTTCCTTACCACTGTGGATACGGGTCTATATTATAACATTGAAGTTCAAAAACTTTGAATGTTATAATATCGAACCCTTTAGTGCAAAAGCTGAGAACAGCAAAGCCTTGGAACATTAAAATTTTACCTAGGGTAAGATTTCGGTGGTCCGTGGCTTCTCTATTTACAGCAGTGTGGTGCGATGGTTATGGAACAGGTTTAGGGAAGTGAGTGAACGGAGGTTACAGATAGGGTTCAGGTAAGTGTGGTGTGATGGTTATGGACCGGGTTAAGGTAAGTGAGTGAACGGACTGGGTTAAGGTGAGCGTGCGATAGTTAGGGACTTTAGGGTTAGGGCGCAGGTGAGGTGAGTGTACGATAGTGACAGACTTCAGGGTTAGGGGCAGGTTAAGTGAGTTAGGGTTAGGGCATGGGTCAGGTAAATATGCAATTGTGTGGACGTGTGGGTTAGGGTGGGGTAGGTGAGTTAGGGTTAGGGAACGGGTAAGGTGAGTGTGTGATAGTTAGGGACCTTAGGGTTAGGGTTGGGTTAAGGTAAGTGGGTAGCAAGTGGTGTATGTCTGGTTTAGTGTAGGTTTTCGTGAAGTGTATGTGCGTGAATTATTTATTTTGGTGTGCTTGAGTAGTGTGTATGTTTGTCAGAACAGCAAATTTTTTCCTTGGGAAAAAAATTTGTTATTCTGACTGCTCGGTTTTCTGGTGTTTCGATTAAATGGGGTTGATATTATAACATTCAATGTTTTTAGACTTCGATGTTATAATACAGACCCGAGGATACATAGTGGTCAAAGTTCAGACTGATATCAACCTGAGTACCCAGATTATGTACCACTGGGTCCTGGGGGATGCTGTTTATAATGTAATTATTAGGGATGTCAGCTTTCCAAAAGGGAATAATAATGCATTTTTTTTTTGCATTTAGCTTTAATCCATGGCCTTGGCACCAATCATTTGTCTGTGTTAACCTTGTCTGCAGTATATTAACACTGTTGGGAGACTCAGTGATTGCTCTCAGTTTGCAATCAACAGTGAAATTGGTGCGCCACAGGTAGTCCAAGTTTGGCTGGACTTCTGAGAAATAAATTCTGAACAGTAAGTCGTCCAGCACAGAACCCTGTGGTACACCACTGGTGACTAGTCTTTTGCTAGAGGTGAAATCACCCACTTTGACAGTATGTGTTCTGTCGATGAACCATTTGGCTACCAATCTGGTAATGTAAGGGCAAATTCCCAATTGGGAGACTTTCTTTATAATACATGAGTGGCAGATTATGTTAAATGCCTTGGCTAGGTCAAGACAGGCATTATGCATTGTCTGTCCCTTGTCTACAGTAGGGATTTGGTGACTTTCTTGAAGATGTCAACCATGTTTAACAGCCATGATTTACCTTTAACAAATCTGAACTGAGTTGGGTCCAGAGTCAGGAGATTGCCTATGTACTTGTTAATAAGGTCCATAAGGATTCTTTCCATGGCTATGGAGAGGAGGTTAGTCAAGCTTATGGGCCTATAATTCCCAGGGTTAGTTGGTTGCCCCACTGTGTTCATATGGATTACTGTTGCTTCCTCCATTCCACTGCAACATAACCACTTCACAGGCTGTGGTTAAACAGAGATCCAAGTGATTGGGAAGGGAGTATGATAAATCTGGATATTGTCACTCTACTTATTTAATTTAGAAACTTAATAGATGGTATGAATTGCTCAGTTAGATGATATGATCAAAATTGCTGAGAGAAATGTTAATAGCCTTAGACACGTGAAGTATACCACTCTGACGGATGAAAGAGTAGAGGAGCTGAAGACCCAATGAATGAAGGTGAAAGCAGAAATGCATAAAAGCTGATGCACTGCTTAATCTAAAAAAAATAAACAAATAAATAAATAAATAAAATAATATTATGACACGTGGTCGAATTAACTATTTTAAAATAGATGGAAAGGAAGAAGAGACAGTGACAAATTTCATTTTCCTGGGTTCAAAGATTTCTACATATGGTGAAAACAGCCATGAACTCTAAAGACACACATTTCTGTGAAGGAAAGAGAAGGCAATCAGGATTAAAGAGCTAAGACAGTACAGTGTCAACAAAGACCCGATATAGGCAAAACTATGTTTTCCACATTAAGAACATATAGCTGTGAGAGCTGAAGTATAATTAAGGCTCTACATCAGAAAATTGATAGTTTTGAACCATCATTTTGGCAAAAATGTTTGAGAGTTTTTTGGAATCCAAAAGGTTTGAATCAGCCAATTCTTAAGTTTATATACTCACACTGTTCATTGGAAGGTTGGACAGCATTAGTGAATTTCAAATAGTTTGCCTGTGTAATGCAAAGCCAGAGTACACAGGAGAAGACACTAATGCTGTTAAAGATGAAAACAGATGTCTTATCAGACTAAATAAGTGGAACATTGACTATGTTTCTCACATTAAGAAGGAATATAAAGTAATCAGCAGATGTTAATAAGGTTTATGGATTACATTTTAATTAGTATTAATTTAAATAAAGACTTTCAGGAGTAATGGTCCCTTGTAATAAACACAAAAATGTTTTATACAGCAAAACCAATAAAATTTCTTGGAAAAATGAATGTAATCTTCCATCTCACATCTTAAAGGTATGTGTTGTGAACATATCATGTGTGAATTGATTCAGCTTAAATCTGTCACTTTAATTCAATAGCCCTCGACTCCCTCCAGGCATGATTACCAGCATAGTTAGAGAGGAATGCTGGAAGCTCTATTGGAAGTGCCTCATAGATTTTATTCTCTAATTAGGCTAGTCAGTGAATGGCTCTAGACTTAACAATGAACAACCTTTAACTTCAGGAGCCAAGTTAAACCATTCAGCTAATTTGATTCTCTGCTGCTTTTTTCTCATGTCCAGCCTTTTCTCATTGCAAAACGTTCTACATTCCTGAGAGCTTCAGTTAATTTTAACAAGTAAAGATGGATTGACTCACATAATTTAACAGTCCATTTCAAATTTTATAATCATAAAAAAGCTAATTATATGCTATTAAAAGTATCAGAATCCACATACTATAGACGACAATATAAATTGCATGTATTCCTTTTACCCTATAGTATTTAATTTAATCAGCCACCTTTTATTTAAAGCATAATTTTGCAGTGAAAGATTAATTATATATTTTTTATTTTGTGATGTTTTTAGTTGCATTCAGTCACCTTGCTTCTGTAGCAAGCTGTCTTGAATGAAACATCAGAATATTGAAATTCTACTAACTGCATCTGTTAATCTTTATGATATGCCAAAAATTCTAAGTTTATTTCTTGGACAGCCCAAAATAGACCTGAAACGATCATTCTAGCTGTTTGTTACAATGCCCTTTACAGCAAAAGAGCTTTGGAATTTAGATCTGTTTCTTTCAAGGAATCATACTGGAGAGACACTTCTGTTTGTGACGCAGATAATTGCAGCTTTATATTAGGGAACGCTGTGAGAATAATGTGTGTTAAGGATACCACATATAGTGAATAGAACTGTCATCTTCTTAAAGTAATACAAAAATAGTACTTTTGTCAAAAAGGATTTCATCATTTTCCACACAGCATAGTCTGCACACCTGCTGTAAGCTCAAACAGGCCTTTGTTAAAGAAATTTGAAAAAGTATGGCACAGAATAAAGATAGCTATTGAAGAAGTGTTCCCACTGATTTTGTGTCTGTTTTTTTTATTATTGTTTTGACTGTTCAACTTCAAAACCAAAACATTATTAGGAGTTTCATTGAGTATAACATTAGAATTCTTTTCCTCTTGACTTCATCCATCAGCAGTAGAAAAATAATTGAACATTAGCGTACGTTTTCTTTTACTATATAACATTTGTTTAAATATGTTCATCTCATATTTAGCATGCACATTATTTTTCATGTCAATCAATTTGTAGTATACTCTGTTTTAACATAGTAAGAAAGTTATAAACACAACTTATCTATATTTATTTTTCCTACTGCACAGATTAAAATGCATGAACACTATAGTATGAGAAAGAAGTTTTGACTATAACCCACATAATGTTCATTTGACTAATGGCCTGGAATGCAGATAAGCCTTCGGGCAAATGAGGTGATTCACAATCAAAGAGAGACCTGTCTTCAGCAGGTAGTACATTTGCATAACATAGGTAAGGATAATACATGCATGTAAGAACAACAACAGCAAAAAAAGAAAAAAAAACTAGTGAAACAACCTAGCAAGATGATATGATCTGCAGAGTTCTCCAGTTCAGAGTTATTTAGGTGCTTTTCTGCTGTCAGTCATCAACCCCTCTGGAAATGCACAGTGGTCTGCTAGATAACGTGGATCCTCAGACTAAGGAAAGAAGCAGGGCTCCATTTGTTTGGGCAGTAGTCAGAGTTCCTTACTAGAAATATTTTTTTTCAGATTTAAAGAATAAATTACTTTGAAACTTGCTAAACTTTTGTCTTGAAATTATGTAGATGCTGAACACAATCTTTCTGAGCAATTAAAGCTGATGGCTTTAAAAGGTTACAAAGAGGTTGAATGCATTGAACACACACTGGGATGTTTAAGTCTGTTATCTGTCCTGCGTAATCTACATTTTATATTTCTATTTCTTTTAATAAATATTACCACTGAGTAAGATAAAGTTTTTACCTACCATTTCAGGTTCCAGTTTTAAGCTTTGTGGAACTCTACATTCATTTATCAATGTAAATCTTCTTAAGAAAAATATTTGGACTTCCAGACACATGTTTATGAACAAAATCTGCTTGTTTAATGTAGTATATTGCTGTTTTTATTAAATGATTCATAGGCTCATATTTCATAGCTTGCTACTAAGCTTACAGACAAGAAGTCCATCAAGAATCTCAGCCACATCAGCCAGTATTGATAAAAGACTGACAATGTTCCCCTTTAAGTACATTTCCCACTCATTCTAGGTGAAAATATGCAGTCACTCATCTGTCATCCCATCCATCAAGACGATCTGCCATACCACTCAATACTAATGAGGGACTAAGAGTATCCCACATTAATGAATTTCCCTCATGTAGCCAAGGCAAAATTTGTGTTAGTTACCCAGTTGTCCAGACTGGATTTAAAGGGTAAGTACTATGCTTGATGTGTAATAAAATTCTATTCCACAAATGGAAGATATGTTTCATTAGATTCATGTCAGGCCATATGCCATTACTGAAGGGATTGTATAGGTTTTTAGGTCACTAGAATAAGTGCACACATTGCCCTTGTTTGAAGCAGTTCAAACAATGCTAGGTCACTCACAGCACAGAAGGCTAAGCAGAAAGCACCCCTCAAGTGTCTATACAACAATGAGTAACAGGCAGGGCTATTAATTTATCACACTAGCTAATGGTAATGAGTCATGAGATTTCTTGAGAAAACATTGAGGTCTATTGAATTGGTTTAGGTGGTTAGTGAGAATTTTGCCAAAGGGGGGCATTGTATTTAACGAAGAACCTAATAAGAGAGGAACAATATGGCATTATAACATTGGACCTAGAGAAGATATCACAAATGATAAAGTGTAAAAAAAACAAAAGAATTTTCTAACCACCACAGAGACATGGTAGTCAAAGGAGAGTTTGTCATCGACAAAGGTACTGACATCCCTGATGACAGTGTCAGATTTAAGTATAACATTATCTCTATGGTAAGAGAAAGTAATGCTAACTTTACCAAAAGAAACTATACTGTATTTCGTCTGCTTGAAAATTTTGATTAGTTTTGCCATAGAAAAATAATCAATTATAAATAAGAATTGAAACATAAGTGATAGATTATAATAAACTATGTACATTATGTACATTTGACCTGAATAAAAATAAATTATAAAAAACAAACTGAAAATTTTGCATAGAATGTAAACAAAATTCTTGTTTTTTTCTTTCCTTATCTTTAAGCAACTACTGAGATTAAATTTAAAGTGTCAATTAGAGATAGTATCTTATTCCAGGGATTATTACTCCAAAGTTTTGGAGTAATTCTCAGTTCATTGATCTTGCTTTCCATGAATGCAGTTTCTTTCAAGAGACAAAAAAATTCTTCAACTGTTGGTTCAGATGATGATTCCCATTTTCTTGCAATGCATTTCCTTGCCACAGCCAACACAGTCCATAGTAGGCATAAATCATTGTTGTTCATTTCAAAATTTTCATTAACATTTAGCAATATTAGAGATTTTGTTAATATAAATGTGTCTGTGAATGTAGCTTGAAGAAATTTACTTATTTCTTCCCAATATGTTTTGAGCTTTATACAATCGTATAACGTGTATCCAGTTTGCTTCACATTTTTGTAAACACCTTCAACATATAACTTTCTTGGTAGAGTTAAACGTAGCTAGTTTGTTAGGAGTAAGAAATGATCTATGCAGAAACTTCTACATGTATATTTTCCAAAATTGTGCATGAGAAGTTAATTTTATGGAGTACAATAAGTTAGTTATACGTTCCATTGATAAGTTTATTGTGTGGCCTTTTGTAATGAAATTCCAGCAGTTTTTGTGAGTTTTAACTTTATAGTTCATAAAAATTTTGTAAAGTTTTGAAGTTATATTTGTCCATTTGTAATTGTAAATAATTTCAAACATTAGATATGTTACTTTGTGTCTTGATTTAAATGAGGAGTTATTGATTATTCTGCTTAGATCTTATGCATATGAAATTACACTTTATAGTACTAGCCAGTCATTGTTTGTGATGCCATATGTAATTAATATATGTTAGGAATCTAATACTTTCTGGTTGTTTATACAATGCTGCCAACAAATACATTTTTTGCCTCCCATTTGGTGAAAATGTTTTTATGTATCTTGTAAGTGAAGTTATTTGTAGAAGTGAATGGCATTAGTAATTCTAGCCACAGTTTTATATCTGTATTGATGCTTATAAACTTCCTAAAGGAGTCATAAATATAGTTTATATAATTTAAGTTGGTAGATTTTGATATATTATATTGAAAGATAATACTTATTATTTTGGTTGTTTAACCAGATATTTTTAGTTAAGTTGTTTTCATTTAAGAATATAGTGGTATGAGGAGCTTTCCAGCTGGAAGAATAATTTGGGTCTATCCAATTTATAAATGTTCTAAAGGACGAGGCTTTGACATAAGATTCTATCTCTGGGAAATGAATCCCTCCCTTTTCCCAAGGTCTAATATGATGTGTATAAGCTATTCTGTTCCTGTTAGGGTACCAGAGGAATTTTAATAAGACTGCATTTATTTCTCTTAAAATTTGTTTATTTGGTGTCATAGGAATAGCTTGAGCTATATATATTATTTTTGGAAGCAAAATCATTTTTATTAATTGTAGTCTATCTTCAGATTTCAGGTATATTGTATTCCATTTTGCAATGTGGGTTTTTATAGTGATTATATTTTTTTCATAATTTGCAGTTAGTGTTTTCTCTACATTTTTGCATAGGGTAATTCCTAAATATTTTATAGCAGAGACTTGTTTACCAATTATATGATTAGTGTTTAAGGGTGAAGAATTATTTTAGTTCAGGTACACATAGTTAGATTTTGGTTTATTAAAATGAAGACCTGAAAGTGAATAGAAATTCTCAACTTGTGTATCTAATTTTTTTAAGGAATCTTTTGAAACAAATAAGGCAAGAAGTACATCATTTGCAAATAACATAATCTTGGAATTAAATTGATCATAAATATCTATACCTTTTATTTTAGAGTTACTATGTATTGAGAAAACAAACAATTCCATAGCTAATGGAAATAAAACTGTGGACATCAGAAAACCCTGTTTTATGCCTTTGGTTATTTTTATAGCTTTTCAGGTGAATGGTACAAATTTTACATATGCAAGATTATCTTTGTATAATTTTTTTATCTGTGAGATAAAGGGAGAGGGGAATTCATAAAGCTCTAGGGCCTTGTATAAGCAATCCCAATTTAATTTATAAAAGGGTTTTTGATATCCAGTGTTACTATAAGAGCTTCTTGTTTATCTCTGTTTAAAATGTCTATAAGAATTAATATTCTTTGAATGTTATCATAGGTACATCTATTACATATAAAACCTGTTTGGTCTTCATTTATGATATGAATCAGGGATTTTTTAATTCTATTAACTAGTATGGACAAAAAAAAATTATAATCATTATCCGATATAGAAATTGGCCTGTAAGAATTACATAGCTCAGGGTCTTTATTTTCCTGTATAATTGGCGTGATTAGTGAATATCTTCATGAAGGAGGGATTTTATTTTGAGTTTGTACTTCAATTAGAGTTTTGTGAAATATTGACAAAATTGAATTTGGAAAGATTTTATATAGTTTGTTAGTTATTCCATCAATTCCTGCAGATTTGTTGCATTTACTTTCCTTAATTTTTTCAATTACTTCCTTATAAGATATTTGCTTTAAAATATCAAGTTTTAGTTTTTCTGGTATTTTCTTGATTATAGGAAGATTTACCTCTATATTAGAATCATTATTATGTATTTTTCCTGTTATATTTTGTTCAGTATAATGAAATTTGAAAGCATCTAGAATATCACTTATAACAAGAAAATAAGTAAACTCCAAATCGAAATGAAAGAACCAGATACAGGAGCAGACTCCACAACTTTAGTGCAAAATACAATCTAGATAAGCGCTTTCATCCCAAAAATTATTTTACATAGAAACTTCATCAGATACCATTCATTTGTTATTCGTGCTAGTTAAAGCATAAAATGACATCATTTCCTTCCCATTATAATCCAGCCATTTAAAGCTACCTAGCCACAAAACAATATCCACAATGAACCTATTTAAAATCATAAAATTACATTAATAATCAAATTCATATAAGCAAATTCATATAAGCGAAAGTACACATACACCACTGATGAGTTATTTGAAATTACACACTCTAAAAGGAATTCTTCAATGTCCATTATAAATAAATAAACTATAGAGCATCAAATTAAACCTCATAAATATATGCTCTCCTAACTAATAGTGCATCTATTTACATATGAACACAAGTTATATGTAAAATATTGTTTTGTGGCTAGGTGGCTTTAAATGGCGGATTATAATGGGAAGGAAATTATGTCATTTTATGCTTTAAATAGCACAAATAACAAATGAATGGTATCTGATGAAGTTCCTATATAAAATATTTTTTTTGACAAAAGCGCTTATCTGGATTGTATTTTGCAATAAAGTTGTGGAGTCTGCTCCCGTATCTGGTTCTTTCATTTCAATTTAGAATATCACCTATGTCTAATACTTTTTTATTCTTCCTTCCCTCATACATGATATTTATAATGTTGTTCTCTCTGGTTTGGCTTTTAATTCTCATTCCTAAGTTGTGCATATATTTAGGTGTAGTAGTGTATGAGTTCAGTTTTAATTTTTCTAGTGCTAGGTTAGTCTTATGAGTTAGAATTTCATTGTATGTTTTATTTAATTCTTCTGTTTCCTTTTTGTTATTTGATATATTTGTCGGATCCTTATTTCTGATTTTTGTAATTTTTTTTGAATGTTGTGTAATTCAGATTCCCATTCTTTTGATTTATCTTTAACCCAAGTCAGAATTTTGCCATAGATGTAAGCTTTCATAGTGTCCCATATTATTACAATATTTGTTTCCTCAGTATAGTTAGTATCTAGATAGAATTGCAATTCAGAATCTAGCCATGGTTTAAACTCTTTGAATTTTGTAATATAGGCCAGTATCCTTGTCGTATATGTTAAATTATTGTAGTTTACTTGTAGTTTAAGAATGAGTGAGTTGTGATCTGACAAAGGACATGGAGTTATGGAGAAGTTGATTATTTTCGTATTTAATTCTTGAGATATAAAAATGTTGTCTATTCTTGTTTGAGTATTAAATCTATGATCTTGATGTGAAAATATTAGTGACTTAGGATCTTTGTGACTATATGTATCTATTAATTTTAGTTTTTTATGTCCATTTTTTAAGAGTTTTTGCTATGGGAATAAGACCAAGGTTTCTTTTGTTTGTAGTCTCAAAATTGTCTAAAATTCAATTAAAGTCTCCACTTATTATTAGGTATCCCTTGTATACTTTTCTAATGAGATCTATACATTTTTTAACTGTCTTTACACCTATGCCAGGAAGCCCATATAGGTTTACTAGTGTCCAAATTCTATTGCTGAATTTTACTATTACTATCACTATAAGACCTTCTTTATCTTCATAATTGTAAATGATTTGGGGAATAGTAATATTTTTTCCAAAGTATCATTACTCCTCTGTTTTTTTTTTCTTTTGTAAGAAGAATGAGATAATATTAAGTATTCATTTGGACTCCATATGTATTTGTCATTAATTTTAAAATGAGACTCTTGAAGAAATATCACTTGTGCTTTGTTTAGGTTTAGGTATTCTAGTAAGATTGATCTTTTCCTGCAATTGTTTAAACTGCTAGTATTTAGCGAATGTAGTGTTAATTCCATATTGCTAGTATATGTTTATGGTTTGTTTGTTTGTTTGTTTGTTTGTTTGTTTGTTTGTTTGTTTGTATTTATGTCTTATTCAGTTTTCTTTTATTATCCCAGGAATGAGTAATTTTGTTATTTATTCTATGCATAGTGATCAGATTGATTTTTTCTAGTAGAAAATAAAAGTTGATACTGTATTCAGGCCAAAAATAGGTATGGAGGAAATATTGATATCAAAATTACATAACCAAATAATCAAGTATTTTGTAATATCCCTTAACAAACATGGAGTGCTCATAGGTTCATAGGTTCATACTAGGCTAATTGCCCTTGCAAGCCATTTTAAGCCTAGCCAATTATCCCCTGTGAGATTCAAACCCTGTACCTTGTGTTTGTAAGGCAAACACCTTAACCATTAGGCCACCCTCCCAACCCAAGGATTGTTCTATCAGATTATGTCTAATATCTAACCACAAAAGGAAAAGCAATAAGTACCCTTCTTTTAGGCTCCATTTATTATCACTGGAGATGATGAATTATACCAAAGATAAAGGAAAACTAGTGGATATTTATTAAGTTAGTATCTAAATTATACTAGAAATAGTTACCATAAGAATATGTGTATATGTTGCAAGTTATAGTCTGTTGTATTTATCTCAATTATTAAAAATATTTCTAGGGTGTAAATATAAGAAGATTGTTCTCTGAGTAATCACTCTATTGTATCATATTATAGATTATACAAATTAAAAGTAATTCCATAGAACATTAGACCTATAACAATTAAACTAGTGAAAGATCTGTTGTATTGTTGCTTAATTGTAACCAAAATCAGTGCATCATCAAACATATTTACAAGTTATTAAAAGATTATTCATTTTAAATTCACTACCCATGCAAAATTGTAAGTGTATATAAATAGTGATTACCCACGTTTTGTGAGGTTAAGTACATTGAAAAGATATGAGATAAATATTTCTTTTATTTCTGTATATTACATATCTAAGAAACAACAATAAACAAATGTATTTTCATACAAAGTGTAAATTCATTAAATAAGGTCTCATCTACTTAAATTGACTCAAATATTAGAATACAAAAATGAATCAAACATTAGCATGCAATTTAAGTTCATTGAAGTAAAATAGAAATTTTTTCCCTTTCCCCTTCTTTTTCCCTTCCTTCTTCCTTTTCTCCCCCCTTTTTTCTTTCCTCCTTTCTGTTACTACATACTAAATTAGTTTATTGTTACAATATGTAAGCAAGCAGAGAATATTCATGTGACAGATTCCATACTGCTGCTACTCATGTCCTTCTCTTTTCTATCTTGTTGCATTATATGTGCTTCAATATCATTAATATTTTGTACAGTGATAAAAGTGTTGCTACTTTTAAACAATTGTAATTAAGAGAAAACTAGGTTAAGATGCTAAACAATTACTGAATCTTAGTAAATGACCTATTCTACAATAGGTATTTGATACATTAACATTGCCATAGTTCACATTGACTTTCACCATTGAATAAGCCCATCCTGAATTTCTTACATTTCAAATGTTATTTGCTGAGCTATGCTTGTTTCAGCCTATGTTAGACCATTCATTAAGATGTGAGCTTTCCTGTGTACTAATTAGTTAATTAGCTATAGCTTGTAGTAGAAAAAAAGGATATCTGTCCCTTTAAATTGAAGTTTATTATGTATAGGCGAGGAAGTGTTTAATAACATTTTCTCCTCATGTTATTAGGATATATGTAATGTAATGCGTTGTTCATAATTGGGTTAATGTAAAATCCTAGCAGGCCATAACCTTTTGATGCCTATTAATATGATCCATACATGTTAGCATCACCATACATTTTCTGAATATTATACCTATTAAAAATGATCCCTTTAAGTAGGGTTTATTGTAGGATTGGCTTTTCATCACTAAAGAGAAAACCGTGTATATTGTGGTTTAATGGTTCCTTCTCAGTGAAATACTTTCCACAGATCAGTGAGTTTAGTTGCATAGACACCCCACTACATCTTGTCACTTATGCCACTCCTCCTGAATTTAGTGTGCGAGCTGAACATAATGCACTGGTCCCTTTCAACAGTGCAGTCCTCGCACAAAAAACAAAGCAATTGATCAACATTAAAACAAGAAACTCCCAGCCTCTTCCCCATGACAACAGCAAGACTCCAGTAGCAAAACCACCACACTACAAGGAAAGGCATCTTATCTCAGTCTCTCCTCCATAATGTGTGCTCACCCAGCCCTTCAAGTCCATCTCGTTTTCATCAACAGACCACAACCGAGCCCCAGGTCCTGGGAAACCACAATCAGGGCACACATCAAAAAAAAAAAAAAAAAAAAAAAGATTATTAACTGTCTGTTGCCAAGCCCCGAACACCCAAGTTAACCGACAGGGAAAGCAGGGCATAAAGCAATCAATCTGATAAACACCAATCAAGGAAATAATCTGCTGTGGTGAGATCAAACTGAGGACTGTTGTGCACACCCTTATACCAAACCATAACAGGATGACAGTTAATAGGAAGGGCCAAAAACTGGAATTATGAAAACATTTAAAACATTTAAGCATCGTCTGTTTCTAGCAGATCATGAGGTAGCTCAAGCTATATACCTACACAACAGCGAATCTGCCCAGGGCTAGTGCAGCTCCCCAAGTCATTACTTGTCTCTCTCTCTTTTTTTATTTCTCCTTCTTCCTCCCTCGCACTAGTTGGGTCATAGTACATTATTGTACTATTAGTGGGAATGTTGTACACAGGACACCTTCTTATTATAAATCAGGAAGTGGGTATACAGTTTGTTTTTGAGATAGGACTTTGTGCCTTACTTCCAGAATGTAGTATGTGAACTAACATTAGCACAAAGAATTTTTGCAACTGAATATAGCAAAATTGAAAGCCAGGGCAAAAGCCCAAAAAACCAGTAGGCTGGTGGCTACTTCCTAGACAGAAATTGTCAATTCTCACATACCTAGGACATAGTGTTAAGGAGTTTGGCGCTCTTTTTATTATTATGAGTGAATGAGAGTTTTTCTCTCAGAAAAACTTTAAGTATAGATCTGGTGATTAGAAGACAACACTACTCCTTCTTTCATACAGTTACAAGCCTAAACCTGCAAGGACAATAGGTAACAAAAAGTGTTATTTGTTTTCCCTTTTGTGAAACCTTAGACCCATGTGTTTGAATTCAAAGTATGTTTAATAAAATAATACCATTGACCTTTTCTTAAAAAGAATAACCAAGACAGCAGCAGTTAGTTTCTCACCTAGGCATTTTGTAATTCTCATACCTGTTTCTATTCCAATGTACTAATATGTATGAAATAAACAAGTAATAACTACATGAGTACTGAGTTTTTAGTTTAAAATGAAATTCTAGTACTATTGATATGAATGACTAGTATTGTAATTAATAATAACAGGCAAATAAGAGGAAATTAAGTAAATTAAGTATTTGGAAGCAAGGAAAATTAAAAGCACATACTTTGTTCTCACACTGTGAAAGTTATTTATTTTTTATTTTTTATTTATTTTACATTTGTTTACTGGGATAGTCCAACTGGACACAGGTCTATTTCAAGTGGAGGCCTGGGGAGAAAAGCGCAAGTACCAAAATTAAACAATATGATTAACAATTTTGGAGAAGCAAATATGAGAAAAAACAACATAAAAACAATATGAAGAAATACATGAAAATCAATATGAAAAAGTACTGTATAAGCAAATATGGAAAAACAAATATATATATATATATATATATATATATATATATATATATATATATATATAAACATACATATATATGGGTTCCCTTCAGTAGATCAAACATTTATAAGTTCAAACCACACATGGCTGAGACCATATGTTCGAACTTATAAAAGTCTGATCTGACTGAATGGAGATCTCTGTACAGAGTGGAAAGGGAAGATTTCCCATTTCCGCAATGTATTGCGATCTCGGAGTTGGTATATTTAAGTAAGGGGGTGTGGGGTTGCAGGGGGACATAGCCAACCTGCTATAGTCATTTAGTTTTGTGTTTTTTGGTTTTATGTGGTTTTACGTCAGTGTTCAAACTTTTACGAGTTCGAACATATGGTCTCGGCCATATGTGGTTCGAACTTGTAAAAGTTCGATCTACCGAAGTTGATCTATATATATATATATATATATATATATATATATATATATATATATATATACAGAAAATAAAACATAGTTAACCATAGATATTCATGTGATAACTCTACAATTTCCATAAGCAGTTAGAGTTTCATAAGACTGTAAAAAGTTATACAGTGGTTGAAGTAGGCAGTGAGTTTTATGAAGTGAAAGAACAGAAGGAATTATGTGATGTAAGGGCATAGCCATTTTTCCATTAAGTGTGATTTAAGTGAGTTTTTAAAATGGGTAAGAGTTGAGGCAGAAATCAGAGCAAAAGGAAGGTTATTCCAGGTTCTAGCTATGGTATGAGAGAACAGAGTTTTTCCTGCGGTATTGTTAGCCTTTGAGATACAGAGTAGAGATTTGTCGGATGAGCGGAGAGGACAATTTGTACTATAGTGGGTGAAATGTTGGCCTAATGCTGGGTTTTTTTCAGGATGTCTTACAACATCGTAGGCAATGACTAGCTGGTAGTCATTTAGTAGTTGGGGAAGTTCTAACCATTGTAGTTCCCTTAGAACCTGGCAGTGGTGGGTTCTGAAGATGGAGTTATTCGCAAATTTGGTGATTTTGTTATAACATGACTCAAGTCTGGCAAGATCAAGTTTTCTGACTTGGGTAAGGATAGGATCGGCATACATTAGAGTGGACAGTAGGTGAGTTTGGGCAAGGGTGATCCAAGCTTGTCTTGTGAGGGAATTTCTGTGTCTATATAGTGTTCCCATTTTTTATCGACCTTTTTGATTGTTTGTGAAATATGGATGTTGAAAAGTAGACGTTTGTCAATTTCAATGCCCAGGAGTTTAGTGTGGTCAGAGGCAGAGATAATATGCCATTTTCTGAAGGAGATAGTGAAGGATAGAGGGGTAGGCATGGTTTAGTTGGGAGTGAAAAGTAACAATTTAGTTTTATTAGGGTTTAGGATAAGTTGGATTTGAGTGATCCATGTTTCGACAGAGCTAAAAGATTCTTGAGTGAGTTGTTGTGCAGTGGTGATTGATGGTGCCGAACAAATAAGAGTTAAATTGTTTGCGTATTGTAAAAGTAAAGCATGCTGTGTGGTGATATAGAGATTATTGGTACATATGGAGAAAAAAGTGGGCCTAATATTGAGCCTTGGTGTACGCCTATGATAGTTGAGAGTAAGGGGGATAGTACACCTTGCCATTGGATAGATTGTTGTCTTTCAGACAGATAGATTTTAAACCATGCTATAGTGAATGGGGCAAAGGATAGGGAGGCCAGGGTGTTGAGTAGTAAGGAATGTGAGACCATGTCAAATGCTTTGGAGAGGTCTAAAGTTATTGCAGATACAAATTTGTTATTATTTCTCTCTTGGTTGACTAGATTGGTAAAAGAGAGCAGAGCAGTTGTTGTGCTGTGGTACTACCTGAAACCATACTGTGTGTGGGAGAGGAGATTATGTGAGTTTAGGAAATGCATCACTTGAGAATGTATGCATTTCTCAAGTATTTTAGATAAGGGAGATAGAAGGGCAATGGGGTGATAATTTGAGTATTCGTGTTTTTTTGTAGATTCTTTGAGAGAATTGGATGAAACTGTGTTATTAAGATCAGTTTTTTTTCTTCTTCTTCTTCATGTCAGCCCAGGTATTTTTCCCAGATGAACTTTTTAAGGATGTGGATGCTGACCATTCAGTTTCTTCTGGCATTGTGATTATGTTATTGTTTTTGAAGAAAGTAGATGCTTTTTCGAAGTTGTTGAAAGTTCTCATATCGTTTGCATAAAATATTCTAATTTTGACTGAGTAGACAATTTGTGCTTTTATTTTATTTTGTTTAAGGAGTTTCACAAGTGGACATGCTTTTTTCCTTAATTCCAGTACCCTGGAGGAATAGTCCTTGTCAAATCTTATTTGACTTTGTTTGTAGGTTAAAGGACTTTTTCTCCATGGTGATTTAAGTATAAGTTCTTTATCAAGAAAAGAGAGAAATTTTGCTACTATAAATCCTGGAGGAGCAGTTGGTGAGGAAGGTATTGGTTTGCCTATGGCTCTGCGCACCCTCTCTATGCCACTAGATAGACCTTCTTTTAAGTCTAATATTTCAGGCAGCCAAGAGTTCAAAAATAAAATGATGTCCTCACCTTCAGATTTCTCTGGTAGTCCGAAGATCCTTGTTCTACTTTCTCTATTCTCCAGGTCATCTATTTTATTTATTAGCCAGTTGTTTTTTTTGTAAAAGGAATTCATTGTGGTTTTCCTCCTATCTAAGTCTCCCATCTATGTCACACAATGAAGTCTCAATGTCAGATATTTTTAGTTTGTTGTTGTTGTAGTATAGTTTTGAGTATATCAGTTTGTTTCTGACAATTTTCTTTATGGTTGTATAGATTGTCCTTGAAATTGTCCATTTTCAGATAAAGTTCATGTAGAGTGGTAGACATCAGTTGTATTTCCTTTTTCAGTATAGTTTCAGAGTGGGAATTCTTTGAGTTGATTATTTCCACACTGTTGATGTATTCTCCAGTTAATTTTGACAGGAAAATTTCAGTAGATTTTCTTCAAATTTGAAGTGAAGTTAGGTTGTATATTCCTTAAAAAGATTTTGTTATTTTAGTTTGTTGAAGTTGATTGGTTTCCTATATTTTAGAATAGTTTTGTGAAGCTCCAAAAAGATATTGCTAACAGTTAATCATCTAGGCTCTGCCCCTAAGACCAGTGTTCTGACCTATACTCCATTTCTTGATATCAATGGTAAGCACGTGGTTGATATAGCCAACATTTGTTTGGTCAAGCCGTTGCTGAATACTATGAGTATCAGAATGTGATTTGATACCTTCCCCAATTTCAAATAACAGCAATCATAGTTAGCTATGGCCTATTATTATCAGCTGTCATGCTTAACAGGTATAGAGGGGGCTCAAGAAAGAACCCTGTTCAATACCATTGGTGATGCTTTCCTTTCTAAAACAAACACCACTGACCTTAATGATAGGATAGATGTCAGATAGTCAGTTACCCATAGGGTGAACTATACATGGGTTAATGTTGAGTTGAGAGAGTTTATAAATAATCCCAGCCTGGAGGATATTGTAAAAGGCCATAGCGAGTTCCAGGTAGGCAGCATGGACTGTATGACTCATCAATGGCCCTAGTAACTCTTTCAAAATACTGAAGAAGGCTGAGCAGACATGATCAGCCCTTTACAAAGGCAAACTGGACTGGAGCAAGGGATATAAAGTCACCTATACCATTGTTTATTAGTTCAGCTATAATATATTCCAGAGTCTTGCAAATAATACTGGTGAGACTAACAGGTATGTCATCTCCAGGGTAAGTAAAAAGATTATCTTTAAGCAAAGGGACCACGACAGCTTTTCTTCATACACCAGGAATACAGACAGAGGGCAGATGTTGTTTGAAAGGTTGATAGAGGGATTTTGTTAGATGGGATTTGATGTTTCTCAGCAGACATCCACTGACACTGACAGGACTCAATTAACTGTCATTTTTAATTTTGGAAAGTGCCAAAAGTACTGGGTTCAAATGGATTTCAGGATTGGAGGTGTGATGGGGGGTAATGGAAGGGACAGATGAGAGGGAAAGTGAGATGCAGTTTTCTCCAAGACTATAAGCAGATATTAGCAGTGCCCTTCCTAATATAAGTTTAATAAACAAACTCTAAAGTTATCTGACTACAACTTCTAGTGCTGCTATTGCTATTTCTAGAGCCGAAATTGCTGCTTACCACAGAAGTGAATTCATTCATGATTGTCATAGTCTGTTGCCATTTCTAAATTGGCACTATGCAATAATGATAACTTACCCAGTTAAGTGTCACAAACTTCCTGTTTCTAGAGCAATTATAGAGCTTATTTTGCTGAAAGAGAGTATGCACTACTGGAGGAATTAAATGGCAATAAACTAGAACCTAATGCTTGTTTACAATATTATGCCTGTCTCACCCAAACGGTAGAAAACACTATCCATTGTTGTAAGAGATAATTGCAAACTGACTACAAAATCATTTATGAATAACATTTTGAACTAGTCATTTAGAAAATCACATTAGCAAAGAAATTAATCTTATATAAACCAAGGTGAAAAATCAGTTTTGTTTAGTTCTCAAAAATTGTAAAATTCTGAAAAAGATTTCTGCAAAATTGTGCAAACCAGTTGTGTATAGGTTACAATTTCAAGTATTACCAGCCTCATGGCTAATACATCTTAGATAAAAACATAACCACCTGACAGACTTTTTTTTGCACATTCAATATATGTCCATTGTGGTCTTTAAGTCTTCATGTAGTCTAACTATATGCAAGTAAGTCAAATTATCCTTGCAACTTGTAGACTAACATGGTTGGCAATCCAATAAAGTTTTGAAATTAGGTCAGTTATCTGATTGTAAAGCACACAAACATTATGATGCAACCAAGATTTCTTTGCATAGAGAAACACTAAGCACTGATATCTTATCCCATTTCTATTCTAACACCATGCTCATGAACATTGGTACCTTCTCCTAATTATTTTACAATTAGCTTTCTAACTTAGTTTCTTTGCTGGTCACAATCCTTTTATTTGAAGTGCTTAAAGCTGGTAGGCTATGATGTAGCTGTCTTCACCATATATTCCCAATGCTATGCTCTAGTTTTGCTATCTGACTTTTCATTGTATCTTTAGCATGTCTGTGTTTTTTTGCTTTTGGTGTTGAAGATATCTCTAGGGATGCAGTGTTGAAACTCTGAAGGCTTCCATTTCCACATAAGTTCTCAACATTTCTTCTTTCCATAGTTAAGTATCTTTAAAAGTTATTTGTAATCAAAGTTCAACATTTCATTCAAGTGCATCAATTTGCAACTAAATATAATTATTTCACATGGGTCATAATAATGTGATAACAATCTGATGACTTAATCATACATTTATGAGAGCTACTACCAATAATGACACTAAACAGTGGCTAATTCATTTGGAATATATTTATTAACAGAATATCTCAAAACAGTGGCAATTTATTAAGACATTGCATAGTTCTCAGTTACTTATATCTTATATATTATCCCTTAAACAAATTCCCTAATAACATTGTTTATTTTGGTGTTCTGCAAGTCTCAGTTTTTAAATCCATTGTGTTTTGCATCTTTGAAAACCATTTTAGTATGGAAACAGAATATGTGAATCCCACTGCTCTACATAGCTATGACCTTATATTTAATTACATTTCAATGATTTCATTTGCCATAGGTCATGACCTATGACAGAACCTTTATAAATGCTATAGATGATTTAACAAAAAATGTAGGGTATTTACTCTAAACAGAATCTATGATGATTTCTAGCAATGAGGTTTTGATGAAATGTGTTTTCACATTGCTCTTATATGCTTTCTATGAAACAAATTTATAAAGTAATTCTGACTGAAACTTTATACTCAGAAGAATAGATTTAACATTGGGATATTCATGTCCTCACTTGGCCTGGCACACACACAAAAGGGGCTGAAAAGCAACATGAAGTACCATGTCTATCAAATGCACTGAAATTCAGTAAGGTGAGTGAAGAGGCCATTTTAGAGCTCTGTGATTCCAAATCAATGGACTTACATAACATGGCAGTAATGGAATAACTTTGTGCTAATCTCAAATACTCCTTTCACAGTGAGAATGACAAACTAAATTCACATTTGGGAAATTATATCACAGAGGAGAAAGAACAGAAGTCAGAAGTGGTGGAATTTATAAATTCATATGTAGATTTAATTGACCTACTAAGGAAAAATACTGACATGAAGGAAAAATATGTGTTTGCATTGATTGAACTGAAATTTGTAAAAGGGAAGCAAAATCCAATAGAAAAAATATCTGAATTATTGGAATTCCTGAAAAAATAAGGTTTACATTGCTTGTCATATGTACAAGAGAAGCTAGTGGATAAAGGCAAAATATTCTGATAGACTATACTGAGCACTTAATGGGAGTGATAAGCAGCCTTTGCATATTTGGTATGATATTATGCTTATAAACTTAAAGACCAGTTTTTGTAGTTATTGTAGACACAAGGAAAGACTTGTATACTGAGAGAGAAAAAATATAATAATAATTATTGTACATAAATGAGGATGACTGCTATTTTTTTATGAACAGTGTTTGAGTTAGAATGTCAGTATGTTACTAGAAATACACCAAAGCTTTTTATATACAGTTTTATGTTGTAAGTTGAGAGGCATCATAAAGATAAAATTTGTTTTAGATAAAGATGTGTTTTTACCATCAAATATTTATGTTTCAAATGATCTTGTTTTGCTGGCTCTTACTTTTTTTGAAACAACCCACCTTTTCCCCTCTTTTATCCCTAGATGTGGCCAGGGTGTCACGTCTTCTGTCTTCATCTATTTTGTTTCAATGTCATTCTCTTACCTACATCAACAGTCATGCCTGACTGTCCCATGTCTTCTATCACACAATCCAGCCATCTTATAGATTCATAGGTTCATAGGTTGGTACTAGGCTATCGGCCCTAGGTTATATACAAGCCTAGCCATAACAATTCCCTGGATATTTCTTCCCACAATATTTACTTCCCTGGACCCCTGTCTAGCAGTGCGACTGACATGATCCCTGGGGTGAATTTCCTATCTCCCATCCAATCATCAAGGTTCCTCTTGAAGCGGGCCAAGGAGGCGCTCTGCTTGACATGTATGGGCAGTCTATTCCAGAGTATGGGAGTCTCTGGGTCAGGAACCTATCCCTCCAGCATGTTTTGTTCATTGTGATAACAAGGTTTAGATCCCTGGAGCATGTGGCTCTGAGCGACTGGGATTTCATTAAGTGGAGCATGTCCAACAGCTCAGTATTTGACATGGTCTTGTATGTTAAGCAGAGACCACCTCTGAGTAGACGATATGCCACAGAGTATAGCTGGAGTTTTTTAGATGGTCAGCATATGGCATCTGCTTTAGGCCTGTGGTTCTTTTAGTGAGGTATTTCTGCGGCCTTTCCAGCTGTTGCAGATGTCTTGTGTGGTAGATACCAAATGGAGCATTATACTCTATAATGGGTCTAATGAGGGATGAGTACAGTGGGACAATGACCTCCTTTTTTCTTGATGAAAAGCCATTAGTGATGAGGTGTGCCACATAGAAGGATTTCCTGACTGTTGTGGTGATGTGGTTATCGAAGGTGAGACCACTGTCCACCTGTGTCCCTAAGTCTTTCATCACACGTTTGGTGTTTAGTGTACTGACACATATGTGGTAATTCATGGGTACATGTTTTTTCCCAAAGGGGATAACTATACATTTCTTGGCATTAAGCTTAAGCTTATGGCTCTGGCACCAAGCATCTGTTTCTGTAAGGCCCTTTTGTAGAATATCCACATAATTTGGGGATTCAATAATGGCTCACAGTTTGCAGTCATCTGCGAACTTTGTTAGCCACAGTCCCATAGTGTTGGCCTGTACTTCAGAGAAGTAGATGCCAAACATGAGTGGTCCCAGGACTGAACCCTGAGGTACTCCACTTGTCACTTGTCTGGAGCTGCATTTGGAGCCAGCTACTTTTACAGTCTGGGTTCTGTCAGTAAGCCAGTTGGCAACCCATCGAGTGACATAGGGATTTATGCCCAGCTTAGTAAGTTTATCTATGAAGCCAGAGTTGGGGATGGTGTCAAAGGCCTTGGTGAGGTCCAGGTAGACTGTGTGGACCACCTTACCCTCGTCCACAGTTCTGGAGACTGATTCAAAGAAGTCAGTCAGGTTCAAGAGACAAGATCGCCCTTTCAAGAACCCAAACTGGGTGGAATCCAGTGTTTGAAGGTTTCCAATGTCTTTGTTTATAAGTTCCATGATAATGCATTCCATGCCCTTGCAGATTAGGCTTGTCAGACTGATGGGAACGGTAGTTCCTGGGATCCAAGGTGGATCTCCCTTGTGGAGTGGGATAACTGTAGCTGTACGCCACTCAGTGGGCATGAAACCTGAGGTGAGGCTATGATTAAACATGACACTTAGGTGAGGTGCCAGTTCATTTTGTAGTTCATTTAGTACACAGCCCAGGATGTCATCTGGTCCCACGGATGCTGTATTCTTAGATTTTGAGAATGCGGTTTCTACCTGTGTGGCCATGATTACTGGAATTTGGCAATCTTTTGGTATTGAGATGGGCCCTTTAGGGGGTGAGAGGGGGGTGAAGTTGGCACTAAATCGATCTGCCAGGATATTGGCAATATCCTTGAGATCAGTATATTTAACGCCATTCTCTTGTAGCTGAGAGCAGATCTGAACATTGCCATTTAAATTCTTGACATAACTATAGAATGCCTTGTGGTTGTTTATGGAATCTTTGGCAATTTTATTTTCGTAACTAGCTTTTGAGGATTTTATGAGGGATCTCAGCTTCTTGCTGAGGCTGGTAATGGAGTTTTTTGCATCCTGGGATTTTCCTCTTTTCTGCAACAGTTTCTTCCTTCTGTTGTATAGTTTGTTTATTGCAGGGGACCACCAGATTGGCTTCCTTTTTTGGAGGAGAGCATCTTGGTTCTGTTTGGGATGGCACGATTCATGCACGAGTGGATGTGCTCGTACAGTGCCTTAGTGTAGGCTTTAGCAGTTGAACTTTCAGATCCCGTTTGCATGGGTGCCATGAAGTTTGTCACTTCTGACTTGAGTAACATGAAATTGGCTTTGGAGAAGGTTTTACAGAGGTTTCCTCACTGGAGGGTGGGGGTGGGATGTGGATGTCAAGTGTGATTTGCTTATGGTCAGACCTGACCAATGAGGGGGTGGTCACTGGTGTGGAGCATCTATCTTCCATGTTGGTAATGACCAGGTCTAGGATATTGGAGCATCTGGTGCGACAATGGATTAGTTGATCCAGGGCATTGGAATTTATGAATTCCAAGAACCATTGGGAAAAGGTGTTGGTACCCGAGTAGTTTTCCCAGTTAATGGCAGGGTAGTTGAAATCACCCAGTATTAGGATATTTGGTTGTATCTTAATATTTTCCAGTATGTTTAGAAAGGTGTAGTGAGAATCTTGGGGCATGGTGGGGGATCTGTAGCAAGCTAAAATTTGGATTGCAGCTTACCTAGTGTTAGTTGCACCTGGAGAATTTCAGATGCATTGTGTTGGGCAACTAGCCTGGAGGTGTGAATATCCTTGGTGAATATGGACACCTCCACCTTTAGTGTTTCGGTCTTGGTTTGGTGGCTGAAAAGTTTGGTAAGAGTTGTAGCCTGGTATTGCAGGGCTGCTCTATGGAGCCTTGAACCAGGTCTCAGTTACTGCACAGATACCGATGTCCTCCATTTTTAGGAGTGCCTCGAGAGAGTGCATTCTGAGGTTTAGACTTCTAGCATTGAGTAGCATTACCTTCAGATTTTGCATGCTTGTATTTGTTACGGTGGTGGTTTTGTCCTTTGAACCTTGCCTAAAAAAGGCACTATATGGGGTGGCAAGAGCTTTAGCCAGTAACCTGAATCCCAGGTGCAGACCATCTCTGGCAAAGCATTGTGGTTTGTCGATCATGTCGTCCCAGGCAGACAGGTACTGGATCCCCTTTGAATGACACCAGAAGCTTAGTCAATTGTTGAAGTCAATCATTTTGTCCTTATACTGTGGTATCATTCTGGATGAAGGCATGATGCTACTCAGGGCTAGGATCATACCTGCCTAAGCCACATGATTCAAGAACTCTTCCATGTCTCTTTTCATATAGTCCAGGGAGGTACATCTCAATTCATTCACTCCAACATGGACAATGACAGAGTCGTATTTGTACTTGTTGTGGAGTGACTTGAGTGCATGCATTATGTGGCGGTCCCTGTCACCCGACAAGCAGCTGACTGTAATTTTCTCCTTGTTCAGCCTGGTGAGTTGGACATCAGTGTCTCTAACTATTGAGTCTCCTATGACTAAAGTGTTGGGTACATTGTCTTGCCTTAGGGGCTGTTGTGTGGCACACTGGTGTTGTGAGCTATGTGTCACTTTGGTTGTGACTGTTTGCGTTTCAGCTTCGGAAGTCCTTTTTGCTTGAGCAGGTTAATGTTAAGGGCCTCCGCATATGTGGGCTTAGTGTTGCTATGCATGGGTGTTGATGGTGTGGATTTTGAAGGGCTATGTGTTGCTTGAGGTGTAGTGCAGGTTTTAACCTTCTCCTCTTGACTGTTTAGCTCAGTCTTGGCTGGAGAGAGCTTTGCTTCCAGTTTGGCTATGTAAGTGCATCTCTCGCAGATTGTAGTGTTGGGTGGTAGGAGGAGAGGATTGTCTGTGTACCTGAGGCAGTTGCCGCATTGCCCCAGTATGCCCAGATTCACCAGGTGGACAGGAGAAATCACCAGAAGCTGACCCTTGGACATGCCTGTTTAGGTGCTTTTTTTGTAATGTACAAGAGCTATTTTCCCTTACCTTTGCAAGGTACTTTGCAGTTATAGGCTGTTTAGTGCCTACGATTAATTTCTCCTTATTGACAAGGAGAGTTGAGTGTTTGTATCAGTTTCAGGCTTCCTAGTGCTTTCCAGCAGGTTCTAGAGCAAGTGCTAGTCACAGGATTTCAGATTTTAGTGTTACTACTGAGAAACCAGCTAGTTCTAAGAAATTTTGAAGAGCAGACTTTCTGGCAACTGGAATAGTTTAACCGTAACCCTGCAGTGCTGCACAATGCGAAAAATGTGCAAACACACGCATTTTTAAGCCAGAAAGTTGAAAGGGATAGAAATCAGCCCAAAAAAGCTAATAAAATTACAATTTCAGAGCTAGAAACCACTCCGCTAGTGTTAGATAGGCAGTACAATGCTCACCACTCCCACTGGTAAGCAGTAGGACTTCCCTCTACCTGCTGGATGCCCTTTTTTCCTATTGGCTTCTTCCTGTATGTCCTAAATCTTTTTCAGCAGATTTTCTTTTGCTTTCCTACACATGTGCCTGAAACACTGCAATCTGTTCTCTTTGACCTTCTTTACATTTGGAGATACTTGGGCTTCTATCTTGATGTTCTTATTTCTTAAACTGTCCCACTGTGTGAATCCTACTATCCATCTCAGGTACTTCATCACCTATAGCTTTCTCAACTACTCTACCTTCACTGCCCAGGATTCTGTTCCATATGGTAGTACTGGTTGCAATGCTGTTTTGCGCAGCTTATTTTTCCATTTATTTGGCATTCTTCTGCCATGCACTACATTTCATACTCTGTGCCACTGGCTGTAATCCCTCTAAGTCTACCCATGACTCCTCATTCACACTTCCTTCTCTTAAACAAGCCCTCCCAGATACATGAAGCTGTTAACCTGTTCAGCTCTTTTCCTTTCTATCTTGGTTCTCAGTTTCTTTTGATTTCTCACATTTGTTGCCATTACAACTGTCTTATCTGTACCCAGTTTCATCCCATGTCCCTTCATTTTTAATTCCATACCCCTATCCTTTGCTGAAGTTCTTTTTCAGAGTCTGCCTGCAATACCACTTTATCTGGTAGTCCATCACCAGTATGAAGAGCAGTAGGCTCAAAGCTTAACCCTGGAATTCATAAAGTGATGTGGTGTTTTCAAGACAGATGCCTGAGAATCCCTCACTGTGTTCCCAGTAGGTTGTTGAAAGGTCCTTAAAGCTAGCATACATAAAGCCACGCATTTCTTTGTATCGACAGGAATAATCACTTAACGACTCCCATGGTGCTGCAGATGAGGCCGACATATGTCCATGATTTCCTGCTTGGTGTTCCTGTCCACATAGTACCGGTCTGCTATGTCAGTGTCATGGAGGGCATGAAATGTTAAGAGTGGCCAGATGAACCTGCACCTCTAGGGACAATGCTGCACATTGTTGGGCAAAGCAGATGGAATAACAGCTTCCTGCAGATATAAATTTACAATTGCTGCAACAACCCCAAACATATTTGTGTGATGTATATCATCTGAACACAGGCATAGGGCTGAGTTCAAATTTAAGGCCAGCACAGCATCTGTCTGCAGAATTAAAATGTTTCTGAATTTCTCCATCATCTTGTTTTGCATCCTTATTATATATGGCTTTTCATTGTACAGCCATTGGTGTAGACATCACCAACCACATTATTTGGCATAGCCACATTGTGTAGCTGGGTTTTCTGAATTGCACCCACACTGTGCGGCTGCTCTTTGTGCAACCTCACTTAACATGATGTGGCAAAGTTTTCTGAATTCAGATCAAAATCTTTTTGACAAGACTCACAGAAAAAAGTGCACTCAGTTGAATATAAAAAAGTCAACCTGACTTGCATTTATTGTATGCAGTAGTACATACACATGTTGTACAATGTAAAAATGCGATCTTTGAGAAGGTATATGATCATAGGATCATAAGATCATAGGAGGTTACTAGGCTAATGGCCCTAGAGATTTTTAAAGCCTAGCCATTCATGCCCTGAGTTTCTCAGTTAGCAATGCCAACAGTCTAGAATGGATTTGATATATGCCTGTGCCTTAGGGCATCTGCAAATGGTCCCTGTCCATAAGGGCAAAAGTGTAGATATGGCCAACCACATTATTGGGCTTAGCCACGTATATACTCTTTTTATCTTATGTGTTCTCACATGATAGCTTGTAAGGAGAAATTAGGCTACATATTTGTCAGTCTTCTAAGTGAAGACAGATATTTTATTTATTTATTCATTTACCATTTGTTGACCAGATTAGTTGCACTAAACTAGTAGCTTCTCTCCAGAGGAGACCAGAGGTAGTATTTATACTATTAGGGGAAATTTGGCCAGGGCCTCAGGGAATGTCCCGTACTCATTTTGATAGGTGCAGTAAGATTTTTACATCCACCTGAGCTACCTCCAACTCAAGCAGACAGGGCCAATGTTTAACATCTCATTTAAAGGATGACACACAGGAGAGCAGCACCCCCTTATGCTGCACTGCAGTGTCAGTAAATGGTCTACTTGGTGTGGGAACAGACCCCACAAATATGTCATGTTTTTTATTTAATTAAACCATTACAGGTCCCATCCACTCCCCATAATTTACAAGCCTACTAAAAGGTGTATCATTTCCTCATATAGTTATACTGGAGTGCATATTGTCAAGATTCAGGTTTAGAACCAGCAGTGGAAGTGACTAGTTAAGCTGCATGTCTTTATTTGGAAACATAGCAAGAACTTAGCAGCCATAAAAGAAAAGTTTAAATCTCTTGTAGAATTATTTCCATTGTCATTAGAACTACTAAAGTGACACATAATTTGCTTAAAGAATTTTGCAGTTAAAACATCTTAAGTATGAGAACAATATAAATGGCTATGCACATTAAAACATACAGAGGAAACAAAAAATGCATGCCAGAGCATTTTTTCTTTTGAAAAGTAGGGCAACTATTACTATTAATAAAGTCCAATGTAAAAAAACAGCAGTAAGACAGCCACGCAGTAAATGGACCATACAACAATTTATTAAATTGTAGAATGGTAAGTGCTTTCGCTGTAAGCTTCTTCAGACCAGTACAAACATCCACATCAAGTAAAAAGCACTTAAATACAGTTACTCACCCAATCAAATTCAAAGATCAATTTAAAAGCAAAGGGGCTCATATTTAAAGACATATGTCATCATTATATCAACATAAAACTTAGTACTTATATATTAACTTATTGTACCCAAGCTGTCATACATTGACAAACAGTATAAATAATGGCAGCTTCTATTGCACAGCCTTTGAGTGCCTATTGAAAATATATATAATAATACATATATATATATATATATAAAAGTATATAAAATATATATATATATATATATATGAACATAAAAGTTCAAGGCATAGTCACCTCCTATATTATACAATTCTTATAAAAATACATATCAATGTATCAACGTTAATGTGATGGACAGAATTATATATCAAACAAAAACAGACAACTTAGGTTATGCCTAACTAATCAAAAGTATTCTGGATTTCAATGTGGGTTTTAGGGATGCCTTCTCACTGGGACCCCTGCCCCTATCAGCTCTGAGTCTCAATATCCACTTGACCTCTCTTCTTTCCGTCAGCTTTCTGACATCACCTTCTCATAGACTAGGTATATTAACATCTATCACCAGAAATTTAAATGTATGTTCATTTCCTTGTAATATGTTTGGATAGAGCACTTTTACTTGATCGTATTCTAATACTATGTACCTGTTCCATAATTCTATCTTTAAGTGCCCTATCCATTTTTCCTACATAAAATGAATGGCATAGGGCACATTCAGCCAGGATTACCACATGTGATGTTTGACAATTGGCAAAGATGTTAAAGTTAAACACCTGACCAGTATCTGGGTGTACGAAGCATCCACTACTATTAATGAACCCACAGAAATTACACTGGCCACATGGATGGGTATAAGAATTTACATGTAAGGAATGGTCCAGCCTACTCGTAGAATGACATAATAACCTCTTCAGATTGTGTTTATTCTTAAATTTAAACTTTGCTCATCCCCTACAATTTCTCTCACTGCTGGATCCACTGTCAATATCCCCCAATTTTTCTTTATAATCTCGGAAATAGCATTACTGTCACTTGTATAGAAAATGGGTATCTTCATAGCCCTCTTTTCACTATTAGCTGCTGTAGAGATATTAATATCTGACCTAAGTGCATAATAAGTGTGCGCTCTACCTTCCCTAAGATTGTGTAAATCTGAGACCCCTTTCTTAATCTCAAAGGTGTTGTACCCTATATCAATGAATTTCTTCTTCAAATCAAATAACTCAGACTGAAAGCCCTCATCTGATGCATTCTGTCTATTTTTACTTTCTGGATACCCTCCTTTTATTACATTCCTGAATACATATCAGGGGTGCATACTATGCCTATGAAGCAGGGTATTCCTGTAATAGCTTTTTCTGTAAACACTGTGTTGACAACTCCAGTACCCAACCTTTCAACATATATATCCAGATACTCAATCCTAGGAAGAGGTTGTCTAGAAAACAACAATAAAAGGGAACATGTCTCCCATAAAGTTCCATCTGGAATAATATATTTTCCTCCCACAGGGTCAAAAACATGTTGGCGTAGCTATTGGTGAACAAAGTGCCCATAGCTATGGCATCCTTCTGTAGGTAGATAAGTGTTGTCAAAAATAAATTATTCTTAAGGACAGTCTCTAAGGATAGACAGATCAGATCTATATGCGTGCCACTATAATCACTATGTCAAGTAAGATATTATTGTACTGATGCAACCCCTACTGTGTTGGGTATGATAGTGAATAGTGATTGTACGTCTAACGTGACAAACTAAAAGTCTGTTTCTTGAGTTAGTGAATTTGTAAAACTATATAGATCAACCAAAATTTGTTTGGTATCCCTGAGAACAAACTTGTTCTTATCTAAAATGGGGCGTAAATATTTCTCAATGTATAATGAGAATGGCTCCGTACATCAGTCTCTGCCAGCAACTATGGGTCTCATAGGTGGCTTTAACCCATTTTTATGTATTTTTGGCAGTCCTTGTATAATGGGCATAAGGGGATGTTCACATTTCAAGAACTTAAATAACTCTAAAGTTATTTATTCACTTTTTTTAAAGCATCTTCGAACATATCCAAGATTCTATTCTCTAGTGTAGGCACATAATTGATATCAACAACAGAGTAATATCTAACATCACTCAACATCACCTTCATAGATAGGAAGTAATCATCCCTGTCCATTATGACAATAGGACCGCCCTTATCAGCTTGCATAATTATGATGGTATCTTCATTCTGTAACTGCTTCATTGCTTTACGTTCCCTAAGTTTGAGGTTATATTTTAAGCTTCTGTGTGTATTCATAGTCCTTTTTTCATCAAAAAAAATATGTAGATCATCCTCAACCATCTTATTAAATGCTTCAACAAGAGGGTGAGCATTTGGTATATACAAACTCGGTTTCTTGAAAGCATAAGTACTATCATTCAAACTATTTCTAAACTCTAATTTTAACATCACATTTCTGCTAAACATTTTAACATCCAGCATAGTATCAGTAATATCACTGTTTTCTTAGGAATGAACGTAAGTCCTTTACTCAAAACTGATATCTCATCTGCGGTTAAACTGAGTTGAGATATATTCCTTATCAGTGAGTCCCCAGATGGTGCCACATTTTCTTGAGGGACTAATTTGATTGTCTCTCCAAAGATAACTTGCGATTCTGTTACCACCAACTCATGGACCGCGTCCTCCTTGCCCCTTTTCCCCCATTGATGGGTAATGGGAACTGTGTATATGAATTGGTATTAGAGGTAGATGGTTCTCCTGACAATGGAATGCACTGTGCATTTGACATTTTGGGTCTCACATCCTTCCCATACTGAGCTTTAGATGTAATAATAAGCATGGATGTGATGTTCATATGGGATGATGAAGTAGCAGATGAGTTCCCCTCAACATTAAAAATCATACATCCCCCTGTCACATTATTAATGTCTTGTTATACAACATTAACTCCCCCACTGTGGGACATGTTGTTAGATTCTATGGACACTGCACTCTCTTTATGAGAACTATTAGAGCGACCAGTTCATTCATATTTTCTAGCATCATTCTCATTTCTGTGCCATATAAAAACTTGTCCCTTTTTAAAATCATTAGTGTCCCTGTCTATTTTTACTTTCCTTTGTTGTAGCAATTTTCTTTCGTGCACAACACCACCATCTAACAAACCTTCCATTACTCGGTTAATGACATGCCCTGGATACTTATTAAATAAACACGATGGACTCTCTTAGTCTGTCCTCATCTGGTTTAAAAAAGTCAATAAGCAGAGACTTAGCACTTACCTCTAGATTCAATTGCTGCTATCTGTTAAGTAAGTCCGGATAAAGGGCCCCATATGTGGGCATTTTCAGGATACGCATGCCCCTAGGTATGATCTTCCTGCTCAGGCATACCTCAAAATCCTGTCATTGCATTTGTAAATGCTTCAGCTTAAGAAAGTTCAGCTCCAACTTCTCCATGGCATTCTGTAAAAGTTCGCTATCAACTGCTTCTATATAGGAAGCGCCGTCACCGGATGTGACTTCATATAGCATCAGGGGATTCACTTCACACATTGCACATGTGTTAAACCTATCAGGTAAGCTCCTGGTATTGTCTCCCAGCCTACAGACCAGTATTGCAGCTTCAAATCCTGATTGTGTCCTTCTGCCATGTCCCTAAGGAGTGCAATGAAACTAAATGAAGGATAACAAAAAAACAGATAGCACTCCTTAGGATAGATGTTCCACTGCTCAAAAATGTAAAGCACAAAGTCCAATGTAAAAAAACAGCAGTAAAAGAGCCGCACAGTAAACGGACCATAAAACTATTTATTAAATTGTAGACTGGTAAGTGCTTTCGTTGTAAGCTTCTTCAGACCAGTATACACATTCACATCAAGTAAAAAGCACTTAAATACAGTTACTTACCCAATCAAATTCAAAAGATCAATTTAAAAGCAAAGGGGGTCATATTTAAAGACATATGCTACTATAATCACTATGTCTAATAAGATATTCTTGTACTGATGCAACCCGTACTGTGTTGGGTATGACAGTGAATAGTGATTGTACGTCTATACTTTTAAATACTTTTATATATATGTTTTGTATATATGTCTTGTTATATATATATTTCAATAGGCATTCAATGGCTGTGCAATAGGAGCTTATAATTTAACTGCCATTATTTATACTGTTTGTCAATGCATGACAGCTTGGGTACAATAAGTTATTAAGAACTAACTTTTATGTTGATATAATGATGGCATATGTCTTTAAATATGACCCCCTTTGCTTTTAAATTGATATTTTGAATTTGATTGGGTGAGTAACTGTATTTAAGTGCTTTTTGCTTGATGTGAATGTTTATACTGGTCTGAAGAAGCTTACAGTGAAAACACTTACAGTTCTACAATTTAATAAATTGTTTTATGGTCTGTTTACTGTGTGGCTGTTTTACTGCTGTTTTTTACATTGGACTTTGTGGCTTTACCTTTTTGAGCAGTGGAACATTTATCCTAAGGAGTGCTATCTGTTTTTTTATTACTACTAATAAGAAGACCCTGCATCACTAATATTGCTAGTCATGTTTCTCTCAGTGGAACTACCGATGCTTTTACTCCATTAGTTATGAACTTACTGCTAAAGTGAAAGATAACAAGTATGAGTTGAATGGTGTGGCATCTGTGGATAGTATGCACTCGTCTCATTGGTGAACCTTTATGGTTCAAATTCTGCATTTTACATCATTCTTTTTGTTAAAAAGGAAGCAATTTGCTAATATGGTTAGCAAATATGACTCATACTGACTAATTGTCTAGCATTTGGTGCAAGGGTTTAAGTCTGTGAGATATAATTCCTGTGGTAGATGGTTTGATTCCATTAGTCTTTATTTACCTATGGTGTGGTCTTGAGCAAGTCATTTACCTGAGGATTGCTCACATGCATGTCCAGGGGGCCTACCTAGCTTACAGATGGGTATTTATATTTTATATTTATATTTTATTTATATGCGATGGTGATTTAAACACATAAAAGAACAGATAAAGATGCCAAATAAGGAGTAAGGTTTGAAATAAACAGCAAACAGCTAATGTTTAGTCATTGCCTATAAAATTCACATTGTTACATGTCAAAATTCCATTTCCCCTTGCCTTCACAACCCTTGAGGTGTACCTCAAAGTTAAATTTTAGGCCCTCTTCTGTTTAACATTTTTATCAACAGTCTCCACCAAGCTATCCTGCAGGGCTCCCCTAGAACAGTATGCAGACAACTCCACTATAGTCTGCTCTGCACCCGATACAAAATTATTACAGCAAACTACTCAAGCAGCATTTTCCACTGTGGATACTTGGCTTCACAATAATCATCTTTCTTTAAATTCCAAAAATACTAAACTTATGATCTTCACACCCAAGAGGAATTCTCCCATCCATAAAGCTGACCTCGATATATTTTCTCTTAACTCTACAAAAATTGAGCTAGTAATCCCACTAAATTGGAGTAATAATCAATGAAAACCTCAAATTTTAATACAAGTAAAACCCATAAAAAGCTAGGGTTGCTGTATAGACACAAGTTCCAGTCCCTCCTTAATAAACAAGTATTAGCACTATCTTACCTATTATTTCTTTATTTATTTGTCATTTGTTAACTGGGTTAAACCAACTGAGCCAGTGACCTGTTTTCAGTGGAGACCCAAAGAGAAAAGCTTCAGATAGTTATTATAAAGTTACATAAAGAAAAACATCTGACAGTGAAGTTGTATGCAAACAATACAATGATGTGCTTTACATAAGAACATTAGAAATTTACAAAAGGCCTGAGAATGGAGTTTACATAAACATTACAATAATGTGCATAACATGCAGTACAAAAGTTAGAATTTTTTTGTAATCAACAAAAATGAGAAAGGGATGCCAATGAGATATGTAGCCCATGCGGATATGACCCTAACCCTGTACAGCATCCTGCCATCACCCAGAATGATACCACAGTCAAGCAGAAAATGATTGATTTCAACCACTGGCTAAGTTTCTGGTGTCATTCTAAGGGGATCCAATATCTGCTGCCTGGGATGACATGATTGACAGAGCTCGATGCTTTGCCAGGAATGGCCTGCATCTGTCACCCCTGGGCTTCCGGATACTGGCCAAGGCTTTTGCCACCCCTATAGTGCATTTTTAGGCAGTATTCCAAAGACCAAATTACCACCATAAAAGTTACAAACAAATGCAATCTGAGGGTTGTGTTGCTCAATACTAGAAGTTTAAATCTCAAAATGCACTCACTCGAAGCACTCCCTAAAATGGAGAATATCGACATTTGTGCTATAACAGAGACCTGGTTCAAAGCAGCAGAAAGAACCCCTGCACTACCAGGCTATAATTCATTCCACATCTTTCGACCCTAGAACTTGGACCAAAGCTCTAAAGGTGGTGGTGTTTCCAAATTCATAAAGGATGCGCACATCTCCAGACTGGTAGCCCAACATACCGCATCAGAGATACTTCAGTTGCATAGCCTGCTATAGAACCCCAACCATGTCCCAAGACTCACACTCCACATTCCTAAGCACCCTGGAGTATATTAGGGTCCAACCTAATGCTCTCATACTGGGCAACTTCAACTACCCCTCCATTAACTGGGAAAACTACTCATGTACCAATACACTTGCCCAATGTTTCCTGGAATTCATTAATTCCAATGCCCTGGACCAGCTTGTTCTTACCCCCACTAGAGGTAGCAACATCCTTGACCTAGTCATTACAAACATGGGCGACCGTTGCTCTACACCAATAGTCAGCTCCTCCCTGGTTAGATCCGACTACAAACTAATCACCTTGGAAATCCCCCCCCCCCCCCCGCAAAGGTGACCACCATGAAAAACTTCTCCAAAGCTAACTTTGGACTCCTAAAACAGAGGTGGCTAACCGCCGAATCATACACCGATGTACTGTACAAACATGTACACAAATGCATGGACATACCCAATAGAACCAAGGTGCTCTCCTCCAAAAAAAGGAAGCCAATCTTGTGGTCAACTGCCATAAAAAAAAACTCTACAACAGAAGGAGGAAACTGATGCGGAATAAGGTGGAGTCCCAAGACTGGAAAAACTCCCTTATCAGCCTCAACAAAAAGTTGAGATCCCTCATCAAATCCTCTAAAGCTAGCTATGAAAACAGAATTGCAGAAGATAGTAAAGACAACCACAAGGCCTTCTATTGTTATGTAAAGAATCTCCACAGCAATAACCTGATTTGCTCTGAGCTACTGCACAATGGTACCTCCTATACTGAGCAAACAGATATTGCCAATATACTGGCTGACAGATTCAGTGCCAACTTTACCCCCCCCCCCAAAGGACCAGTCACAATGCCAATAGATTGCCATGCACCCAGTATTACTGCTGCACAGGTTAAAACAGCACTGTCCAAGACCAAGAATACAGCTTCTATGGGACCTGACAATATCCCTGGCTGTGTTCTACATGAACTACAGCATGAACTGGCACCTTACCTGTGTGCCCTGTTCAAGTCACAGCCTCACCTCAGGCTTTGCCTTTACTGAATGGTGCACTGCTACAGTCATCCCTCTCCACAAAGGAGGAGTGACTACAGACCCTGGGGACTATTGTCCCATTAACCTGATGAGTCTGATATGCAAAGCTACAAAACGCATCATCATGGACCTAATAAACAAGGATATAGGGAATCTCCAAACTCTGGATCCCACACAGTTTGGTTTTGTGAAGGGTAGATCTTGCCTGCTCAACCTAGTTGACTTCTTTGAGTCAGTCACTAGAGCTGTGGATGAAGGCAAGGTGGTTTATACAGCCTAACTTGATCTGGCCAAGGCCTTTGATACCATTCCCCACTCAGGAATCATAGAAAAACTCAGTATGCTAGGCATCAACCCATATATCACTAGATGGGTTGCAAACTTGCTCAGAGATAGAACCCACAGTGTGAAAGTAACAGACTCCAAGTCAGATTGCCGACCAGTCATGAGTGGAGTCCCACAGGGTTCGGTCCTGGGTCCTCTACTGTTTGGTATCTCCTTCTCTGAAGTCCAGGCCAACATGAAGGGACTCTGGCTGACAAAGTTCCCAGACGATTGCAAGTTGAGAGCTATTATTAACTCCCCAAGTGATACTGACATCCTACAGAAAGGCCTCACTGAGATCAACAACAGGTGTCAGAACCATGGCCTTAAGCTCAGTGCCAAAAAATGTGTCATCATCCCCTTTGGGAAAAACCTGGTTCCCATGAACTACCACATCGATGGTTGTCCACTGAACACAGTAGGTGTTATAAGAGATCTGGGAACACAGGTTGACAGCAACCTCTCTTTTGACCACCACATTGCCACTGTGGTCAGAAAGTCCTTCTGTGTGACACATCTCATTACTAAGTGTTTTGCATCCAGGAAGAAAGAGGTAATTGTATCTCTCTACTCTTCCCTCATTAGGTCAGTCATTGAGTACAATGCCCCATTTGGCATGTACCTCACTAGATACCTGCAACAACTGGAGAGGCTGCAAAAGTACCTCACAAAGAGGATCTTTGGCCTTAAACACTTGTCCTATATGGACAGACTCAAAAAAATACATCTATTGTCTGTCTCATATCGCCTACTTAGAGGTGATCTCTGCTTGACTTACAAAGCCATGCCTGACCCAGCACTGTTAGAAATGCTACATCTAAAAAAAATCCCAATCCCTCCACACCACATGCTCCAGAGACCTCAACCTCATTACCACAATCAACAGAACGTACTGGATGGACAGGTTCATAAACCAGAGACTGTCTGTCCTATGGAATAGACATCCCATACATGTCAAACAGAGCACCTCACTGGCCCTCTTCAAGAGAAGTCTTGATGAATGGATGGGAAATAGAAAATTCACCACGGGGATCACTCCAGTGGCTCTACTCGACAGAGGCACTGGAAACTAAGGTCGGGTGGTATGATCCCAGGGTAATCCTATGGGCTAGGCTTGTAAAGGCTCCAGGGCCATTACCGTAGTACACACCTATGAACCTATAAGACATTTGCAATAGGTGGTTGTTAAAAGTGTGAGAGGTAGTAAGGTGGTAAGGTGGGATTTAAGTGGGATCATTGCAGTGACGTGTTGACATTTATGAGAAAACTTTTAAGTTTGTAATTAAAAAGATTTATGTTAGAAATTATTTGGATGTCTTACCTATGCTGCACCTTTACTAACCAACTTGCAGTCTTCCTTGAAATCAAAATTAGAAACATTAAAAACAAGACAGCTAAATTTGCTACAAACAGTCACCATCCTACTCACCACTGTGATGCCCTAAAAAATTACAATGGCTTGAACTCCCCCACTACCTATTACTCCTTCATCTCATAATTGCACATAAATTTATTTATAAACCACATGACTGCCCTGCGCTTAGTTCTTTACTCACCCTTTACAACCCCATTAGACCTTTGCAATCTGAACATCTTTTTCAAGTTTATAAACCTAACTTACCTGCAGGCTAAATATTATATTCTTGGAACATAGCCAGAAAATAGAATAATCTGCCTTCATCTATTCACTTACAACAAAGCCCTCACAACTTCAAAACTGCGCTGCACAGTCATCTCCACTCCAACTGGATGTGTAACTGCTCAATTCCCCTTTGCCATTACTTAATGTAATAAATTACTTTAATCTGTTTATATTCTAGCTCCTGCTACAATATTTTGTTTTCTTGATAATTCCTAATGAACTTTTGATTTATTTTAACTCCCCAGCCCCTTTTCCCCTTTTCTTTCCTTCTCTTCTGCTTCCATTCTACTTTATTCTTCTTCCATCTCTCCTATCTTTTTCTCATTCTTTTACTGTCCATCCTACTTACTATTCCCTCCCTTGCCTTTCTACTTCCTTTTTCCCCTCTTGTTCTTTCCTCCAGCCTTCTCCATTATGTGCTACAAACTTTTATTTTTATGCTCTTATGCCTTCCTTTATGTGGTTTAACATATATATATATATATATATATATATATATATATATATATATATATATATATATATATTTATACATACTCATACATGTTTTTATTGCTTATTCTAAGTAATTCCTTGTATTATATGCATACCTTGGTACTCATAATCTTTATAATATTTAACCATTCTGTCTTGCTTGTATTGTGCCTTGACATTTTTGTCTGTACTTTGACCATACTAACTTTGCTGCTAGTTTAACGTGTTATCCCATTTATCTATTTTGCATAATTTTCATGTAAATTTCTTTTGTAATTTTTTTTCTTCCTGTAATTTTCTTGATTTTCGCTTTTTTTTGGAAATTTTTATGTAAGTCTGATTACAACCTGGAGCTTTTCTCTCCAGACCTCCACCGAAAATGGGATTATTTTGACCCAGTGGACTTTCCCAGTAATCAAATGCCAATAAATAAATAAATAAAATAAATATCTGTCTGGATGACAAAGCTGTTATGCAGGACTTGAAACCTTATTGCTACTATGACTTGGATTAAATACTTGAAAATGGAGACTTCCTTAGCAAGAATATATAGGCAACATGGCTAGCTACTTTATAGATCTACAAAAGAAAATTCTTATGTAAGGTAGGTAGCTTACACAAACAGAAATATCTTTGCATGTTCTTAGGTTCATAGATGTATACTGCTAGTTTCCCTGGGGCCTATATAAGCCTAGCCAAGTATCCCAACTGCATTGAGCAAGTTAATGTGCCTTAGAGGTTATTTTATAGGGTATAAGCTAGGGCAAGATTTACAGGCTGTCTCTGTCCATTAGAGATATAAGTGCTGGTCCTATTTCTTTGAATCTTTAAACTCTAAATCAGTTGAAGTATGACTACAGATCCAGTCAAATATATATATATATATATATATATATATATATATATATATATATATATATATATATATATATATATATATATATACACACACACACATAGGGTCCCTATTAAATTGCCAAACGTTTCAAAGTTCGAATGTCATATGATCGACACTATATGATCAAACTTTGAAAAGTTTGAAGGTGAAAGGCAATGGCTCCATACGTGCAGAATGGGGAAATTTCTCATTTCTGCACTGAAGTGTGGTCTCGGAGTTGATATATTTAAGTAGGGGGGGTGGTGTGGGGTGCAGGGGGGCTTGCCACTGCCCTGCTCAGTGTTAAGGTAAGTTTTTTTTTTACTTTTTTATTATATATTCGAGGTTTCAAATTTCGCTCATATGTTGTCAAACATATGAGGTTCGAAATTTTGAAGCTTCAAATATATAATATCGACTATATATATATATATATATATATATATATATATATATATATATATATATATAGATACATGTTCATAGGTAAGTACTAGGCTATCTGCTCGAGGGCATCTGTAAGCCTAGCCAGAATGTGTTGGCTTTCGCCGCCCCCTCAGATTAGTTCCCTGTGCCTCTGTCCAGCAGAGCCATTAGTTCCCTGTGCCTCTGTCCAGCAGAGCCACTGCAGTGATCCCCGGGGAAAATTTTCTGTTTCCCTTCCACTCGTCAATGTTTCTCTTGAAGAGTGTTAGTGAGGGGCTCTGCCTAATGTAGATTGGACTCCTGTTCCAAAGCATGGGGAGTCTCTGGGACAGGAATCTATCCCTCCAGCAAGTCCTATTTATCATTGTGGTGAGGTTTAGATCCCTAGAGCGTATGGCTCTCGGGGATTTGTTTTTTTTAGGTGGAGCACGTCCATCAATTCTGGGTTGGACATGGCCTTGTATGTCAGGCAGAGATCACCTCTGAGTAAGTGGTATGCAACCAAGTACAGCTGGAGTTTCTTCAGTCGGGCTGCATAGGGAATCTGTTTGAGGTCAGTAATCCTCTTGGTGAGGTACTTCTGTGGTCTTTCCAGCTGTTGCAGGTGTCTTGTAAGGTACATCCCAAATGGGGTGTTGTACTCTATGATGGATCTGATGAGTGATGAGTAGAGGGGCACAATAACCTCTTTTGTTCTAGAAGCAAACCCTTTTGTGATTAAGTGGGCCACATAGAAAGATTTTCTAACCACCTTGGCAATATGATTATCAAAGGAGAGATTACTATCTACTTGGGTCCCGAGATCCCTTATTAAGTTTTCTGTATTTAGGGGACTACCACGTATGTGGTAGTTCATGGGTACTTTGTTTTTTCTAACGGGAATGACTATGCACTTTTTGGCATTTAGCTTGAGGCCATGATTTTGACACCAGGTATCTGTCTCAGTGAGACCCTTCTGGAGGATGCCTGTATCAACTGGAGAGTCAATTATGGCCCCCAATTTGCAGTCGTCTGCGAACTTGGTCAGCCATAGTCCTCATGTGCTTGCCTGTACCTCTGAGAAGTATATACCAAACAGGAGGGGGTCCCAGGACTGATCCCTGGGGGATGCCACTTGTAAACGGTTTAGAGTCAGACGTAGAGCCTGCAACTCTCACCATGTGGGTTCTATCCATGAGCCAATTGGCAACCCATCTCGAGATGTAGGGGGTTATATTCAGGCTGGTGAGCTTGTCTATAATACCAGAATGGGGAATGGTGCTGAAAGACTTTGCAAGGTCTAGGTAGGCTGTGTGAACCTCCTGTCACTGGTCTAAAGACTTGGTAACTGTCTCAAAGAAGTCCACCAGGTTTAGGAGGCATGATCTGCCCTTAACAAAGCCAAACTGGGTAGGGTCCAATGTTTGGAGGTTCCCAATATCTCTGTTAATGAGTTCCATGATGATGTGCTCCATAGCCTTGCAGACCAGGCTAGTCAGGCTTATAGGGCAATAGTTCCTGGGGTCTGTTGTGGCTCCACCTTTGTGGAGTGGGATAACTGTTGCTGTGAACCACTCTATGGGTACGTAGCCTGTAGAGAGGTTGAGTTTGAACAGTGTGTTTAGGTGAGGGGTTAGTTCATTTTGGAGTTCATGTAAGACTCAGCCTGAGATACTGTCTGGTCCCATTGAAGCTGTATTTTTGGCTTTGTATAGGGCTTGTTTAACCTGTGTGTCAGTGATTGCTGGGGTTCTACATTCTTCTGGTATGGTTATGGGCCCTTTAGGGGGTGAGAGGGGGGTAAAGTTTGCACTAAACCTGTCTGCCAGAATGTTGGCAACATCAGTTGGTTCAGTGTATTTTGTGCCATTCCTTACTAATTCAGAGCAGATCTGAGAGTTTCCACTTATTTTCTTGACATAGCTAAAGAACATTTTGTGGTTATCTTTGGAGTCCTTGGCAATTTTTCTTTCGAAGCTAGCCTTGGATGATTTTATGAGGAATCGTAGTTTCTTGCTGATACTGATCAGGGATGTCTACCTTCTTGAGATTTTACTCTTTTCTGTACTAGTTTCCTCCTTACATTGTATAGCTTGTTTATGGAAGGGATCCACCAGACTGATTTCTTTTTCTTGGAGGAGTGTGTCTTGGTTTTGCTTGGGATAGCACGATCCATGCATTCTTGCAGGTGCTCATAGATTGCCTTTGTAAGGGATTCAGCAGCTTGGACAGCACTGTCCTTTACCAATGGTACTGTGAACCTTTCCACCTCGGTCTTAAGTAACGTGAAGTTTGCTTTTGAAAAGTTTTTCACGGTGGTTTCCTTGATTGGGGGTGGGGGGGAATGTGGATATCCAGAGTGATTAGTCTATGGTTTGATCTAACCAGCAAGGGGTTGACCTCCGGTGTAGAACAACGGTCACCCATGTTGGTGATAACCAGGTCCAATATGTTGTCACCTCTGGTGGGAGTGTTGACCAGTTGATCCGGGGCATTTGAGTTTATAAATTCTAGGAAGCGTTGGACAAGGGAGTTAGTACTTGAGTAGTTCTCCCAGTTCATGTTTGGGTAATTGAACTCACCCAATATTAGGGCATTTGGTAGGACCTTCATATTTTCCAATGTCTCCAGAAATGCGGAATGGGGGTCCTGGGTCATGGTGGGCAAGCTACAATTTCAATTGCAGTTTCGTCCATTGTTAGTTGCACATTGATGATCTCTGAGGCATTGTGCTGCACCACTAACCTGGAGGTGTGGGTATCCTTGATGAATATGGATACACCCCTGTCTTTTGTGTTTCGGTCCAGGTTCTGTGGCCAAAAGGTATGGTATGAGTTATAGCCTGGTAGTGCTGGGGTGCTATCTGGAGCCTTATACCAGGTTTCTGTTACTGCACAGATATCGATGTTCTCCATACTGAGGAGCACCTCGAGTGCATGCATTTTGACGTTTAGACTTCTGGCATTGAGTAGCATTACCCTTAGTTTTTGTTTACTTGTGCTATTTACAGTGGTGGGTTTGTCTTTTGAGCCTTGTTTACAAAAGGCATTATGAGGGCATCAAAAGCCTTGGCCGGTTTTCGAAAGCCTAAGGTTGACAGGTGCAAGCCATCTCTTGTGAAGCAACGTGGCTTGTCGAGCATGTCATCCCAGGAGGACAGATACTGGACCCCCTTTGAATGATACCAGAAACTTAGCCAATTGTTGAAATTGATCATTTTTTTCTTTATACTGTGGCATCACTCCTGGTGAGGGCAGGATGCTACTCAGGGTCAGGGTCATACCAGCCTGGGCTACGTGATCAGAGAGCTCTTCCATGTCTCTTTTCATGTAGTCCAGGGAGGTACATCTCAGGTCATTCACATCAACATGGACAATGACAGAGTCGTATTTGTACTTGTTCTGGAGTGACCTAAGTGCTTGTGTTATGTGGCGGATTCTGGCACCTAACAGGCAGCTAACTGTAACCTTCTCCTTGTCCAGCCTAGTTAGTGGGACATCAGTGTGCCTGACTATAGAGTTGCCTATTACTAGTGTGTTGGGTATGTTATTTTGCCTTAAGGGCTGTGATTGCGTGGCACACTGATTATATGAAGTATGTGTTTCATGGTTTGTGATGGGGTGTGGAGGTTGCTTGGGTGTCTGCTTTGGAGGTCTCTGTTGCTTTTGCAGATTTTTATTTAGAGCCTCTGAGTATGTTTTCGTGTATTTATGTGTGTTATTTGCCGGTGTTGTTTTAGTAGGTCTATGTGAGACCGGTGGTGTGTTGCAAGTATTTTCCTTCTCCTCTTGACTGTCAGTTCCATTCTTGGGTTGAGAGAGCTTTGCCTCCAGTTTGGCTGTATAATTGCATCTTTCACATATATTAGTGTTTGGTGGTAGGAGGAGAGGGTTGTCTGTGTACATGAGGCAGTTGTAACATTGCCTCAAAATGCCCAGGTTCACCAGTTGGACTGGAGAGTACATGTGAAGCTGCCCTTTGGACATGCCTGAATAGGTAGAGTAAGCTGTTTTACTGATTGGCTGGGAGGACGAATAGAGAGCCGTGTCCTTCTGGACAGTATGGGGGGGGGTCTAGTGCTAGGGTTAATTAGTGCTTGCTATGAGTTTTGAGCAAGTGCTGGGCTGTGAAATGAATGGTTTGAGTGCTTAAGTTGAAAGTTTTTCTAGTTCCAAGGGAAAAATTGAAGAGTAGACTTTGTGGAGTCGGGAAGAGTTTAACTCTAGCTAAACGGCGCTGCCTGGCGTGCAAAACTGCGCAAATGCGTTTTTTATAGCAGAGAAATAAAAGAGATAGAAATTAGCCCAAAGTGGACAATAAACTACTAACTTCTGGGCTGAAACCACTCCTCTAGGGACAGATAGGCTGCTCAAAGCTCCCCTCTCTCACAGGTGAACAGAGAAACTTCCTTCTATCCAGGTAAGGTACGGGCAACACAGAAACTTGTAACACAGCCCTGAATTCAGCAATAACCTGAAAACTGGACTATACTAGTTCAGAAAGGTGGGAAACAAATATATATATATATATATATATATATATATATATATATATATATATTTGTTTTATTTTTCAGAAAATTAAGCAGATACACTAAAAAAAAACACTTTAGATGCACAGAAATGGCTATTGCACTTTAGTGTGTAGCCTACAACAGTTAAACAGATTATTTAAACACATAAATGACTTAGTTCAAGTGCAGGCAGCAAATACAATTTGAATATATAATATAGACTATATATATATATATATATATATATATATATATATATATATATATATATATATATATAGGCAGCAGACCATTTAAAATATATACATAGGATGATAGATAGATAGATAGATAGATAGATAGATAGATAGATAGATAGATAGATAGACAGACAGAGATAGATAGACAAATAGATAGATAGACATAGATAGATAGATGGATAGATAGATAGATAGATAGATAGATAGATAGATAGATAGATAGATAGATAGATAGATAGACAGACAGAGATAGACAGATAGAGATAGATAGATAGATAGATAGATAGATAGATAGATAGATAGATAGATAGATAGACAGACAGACAGAGATCGACAGATAGACAGATAGATAGATAGATAGATAGATAGATAGATAGACAGACAGACAGATAGATAGATAGATAGATAGATAGATAGATAGATAGATAGAGAGACAGATAGATAGATAGATAGATAGATAGATAGATAGATAGATAGATAGATAGATAGATAGATAGATAGATAGATAGATAGATAGATAGATAGATAGATAGATAGATAGATAGATAGATAGATAGATAGCTATAGCTACATTCAGACATAGATATAATGTACATGCACGCATACATAGGCTCATACTCATTCTCCCATTCTCTTCTACCCACTTCATCCTTTTCAGGGTCATGGGGGAGATGGAACTTATTCAAGTGGAAGGGGCAAGGGAAGATAACAAATCCAGGATGGGATGCCACTCCTTTGACAGATGTTGATCCATGCACAAAAGTCCTATGCATAGCTATGGACAGTTTAGAAAACCACAAGTTTATCTCCAGCCAATGGTAGCAATTGAAATATTGAGCATAAATCTACAAATGACCCAGAGAGAATATATAGACTTCCAAAAGAAGGCACTCTTGCCAGAAAATGAACCAGAAATGAAGAAAAGAGAGGTTTATGTTCTCAGTGCTTACAGTCATATCATTGTGCCTCCATACATGCACACATTTTACATATATATATATATATATATATATATATATATATATATATATATATATATATAGATATGGAGATCACAGTACAGCACGAAGCAGGAAATTTACCATCCTCCTAGCTGTAGTGCAATCTCTGAGTTGGTATATTTAATTAGCAGGGGATGTGGGGCTCCCCTGCAAAAACATAGAAGAAAATTGTTTTTGATCTTAATTTTTTTTTATTTGATGTTAGAAGTTTTCAAACTTCGATCATATGGTCCTCAGCCATATGTTGTTGAAGTTTTCAAACTTCGATCGTCTGACGTAGACCCATATATATATAATATACAGAGAGAGAAAGGGGAGAGGAGATTATAACTTTGTCTTGAACACAAAACTTGCTGATCAATAAAACATAGAGTAATACTTACTGAAACCTCTTTTCCCTGACAGAAAAATTCTCTGAACCTAACAATGTGAAAAACTAGACAAACAAGCCATATTTCTCATTGAACTGAAAGTAAAAGGGAAAAGGTTTCCCTTTGTGATCAGACAACCAAAAACAAAAAAAAAGTAAAACCACCATCAGACACAATTTGTCTGAATTGTAGTACTAACAGGAAAAAGGTGTATTATAAGTTAAAGTGTGGGGGGGTGGATTTATGAGTGGGACAGGATATGAATCCTGTCCCTATCACAGCATATACCTCTAAACCTTACCATCCACATTACCTTACAAACAAAGTTTTTCCCAACAGAACCATTAAATTAGACACTCATTCAAATGATCAAATACCTCACCTCAAATGAACACTGTGTTTATCCTCTTCCCTAGACATTACTATAATTCTAATCTGCAAACATTTACACACACACTCCCACCTCTAATGCCAAAACTTTTGTTTAAATTCAAAATTTTCAACATTAACATGCAGTCTGACTTACTGTAACTACAACCACAGCTCCTACTGAAAAACATACGTTGGATCTTGTTCCTTTTGATATCTTCTGTACACAACATGCACTGCTTTTGAATAAAGGCATTAGTAAATTCTGTCGATGAAGTAAACATATATGTTTATATATATATATATATATATATATATATATATATATATATATATATATATGCATGTGTGTGTGCGTGTTGTGTTATAATGCTGATGCAAGTGAACCTACATCAGGTTCAGTCCAGGTTCTGTCCAGTGATAGAGTGCTTCATTGATCTATTTATCTATCTGTCTATCTATCTATCTATCTATCTATCTATCTATCTATCTATCTAGCTATATGTGAATATGTGTGCATATGTACATGTGTGGATGTTGGTGTATTCATATATGTACATACATGTGTGTGTGTGTGTGTGTGTGTGTGTGTGTGTGTGTGTGTGTGTGTGCAGACACACACACACACACACACACACACACACACACACACACACACACACACACACACACACACACACACACACACACACACACACCTATGTGTATATGTATGTTTATATAAATGTATTATATGGACAACTTTATTAGTTCATTTTTTTTCATCACACCTATTAATCCATGCTTAATATGAAAGGCACATTCAAAGGTTTATACCTTCTCATTTCCATTGTATGTAAATGCTCTGCTTCTATGAAAAAAATGTTACCTTTTTACTCAAGTACTGCAGAGTTTAACAATGTTTTTAATTGTGTAGTTCTAGCTGACTGCTTTTATTGCTTTAAAAGTTACTTCTGTACTTTTCAATCATTGTTTAATGATAAGATGCCCACCATAATTACCATCTTTAGCTTAACTGAATGTTAACGATGCAGCATTAACAGACAGAAGAGCACAATGAAAGCACAAGTGTCAGTTGTAACTATTAACGAGGTGTTAATTAGCATTTGAATCAATTACCACATCACTTAGTGCACTTAAGTTACAGGAGTGTGTCGGGTTATTAAGTGAGAATTATACCTTTGTAAAAGAAAAAAAAATGATAACACGACCCTCAATTTAATGTCATAGTCTGCTGTCCGATATTATAGTAAATGTTACTGGTAAATCCCAGGATTCTATGCATAATGGCTGCATTCTCTGCGCTAAGAAGTTATCACATCATTCAACATTAAACAGTGGATTTTAGATCAGCTCAATATAGACTTTAAAGTAATCATTCAATTAACGGAACAGCAGTAAAAATGTACCTTCCCTGAAAAAGTTGTAGAACTCAGCAGTATTGCAATTAGTATAATTTTTAAATGAATCTTAGTAAAATATTCCTAAATTAGAAAAATGGTAAAATACTTATAAATTAGAAAAAAATTGCACTAATCTATTTTGCTTTTTATATCGATATTTCAATTATTGTCTTAGCTAAAACAACTAAAAAAATCTTTGCTTCTTTAATCTTATTTTAAAATGAATATTAAGCATTATTTATTCAGTAACAATTTGCTGATTATATCTGCTATGATTAAAGTAATGTGTCTGGGGGTGTGGAGCACTTGTGTATCGCAGAGAAAGAAGAGGTAACATGACTTTTTATTGAACTACTGGGGTAATTTATTTGTTGACAACACTTCTGTTATGGAAATTGTTCACGGGTAAGTACTGCCTGTGTGGATTATTTGAAGTCTAGCCAATTTCTCTTAGTGAGAATTAAACTTTACACCATTTGTTTGCAATGTAAACATCATGCCAACCCCCACAAGTAGTGCCACGTATATTACATTTGCCAGCTTTTAAATGTCCTGTGTACGGCATTGTTTTACTATATGTATTGCAGAGCAAACCATACCCCTAACCAATGTAAATCACTTTTTTAACATTATTAATCTAAATAGTAACTGTTGCAGTCTATTTGTTGTTTCTATTGTTTTATATCATATGAAGGCACTTCAGACTTATTATAATAATTTTCTTTGTCATTTGCTGAAGTTTAAAGTGATTTTTACTTCTTTTTCACATATGGAATTTGTCATGTTTCATTATGGAGCACAACTCCTCAAATCAGGGCTGTCAAGTTATAAGGGTGGCAACCTTAAGGTGACTTATCTTATATATGCTTCATTTTTCCACTGCATCTCTGTAAAATCACGATTAGTTAACACTGAACACAGATTATCCTTCCATATATTAATTCTAATAGTTTTTAAATAGCCTAATATAATTTGAGTCAGTGTCATGTATTATCTGTAGAGCAAAATACTGGCTTGACAGGGGACTAACTATGCTTTATTCCTTACTTCAGACTTGAAACAACTTCAACTATGCTGAAATGATGCAAACAAAACACAATAGAATGAGTGCAGAAGTTATGATGGCTGAAGGGAAAGATCTCAGGTTCTGTATTACTCTCTTAAATCTTTAACGATAAACAGACAAACAAAAAAAAAACTGAGTTATCATAATGGTCAAGGTGTTTACCTCACTTACGCAAGGTACAGAGCTTGTGGTTAGTATAATAGTTAAGGTGTTTACCTCATAGGCAAAAGGTACAAGGTTTGACTTTAGGGAATAGTTGACATAATGGTTAAGGTGTTTACCTCACAGGTACAAGGTACAGGGTTGAATATTGACCTCTCATTATTAAGCTTTCAATAGTCTGCTGACTGATAACCTAATATTTTCCTGTGAACAATGCTCACATTATGCACTTATCAAAATTTATTGGTCACCAGCAGACGGGGATCCCTGTTCCTAAATAATAAAGTAAGTAGCATGAATGGATGATTTCCCAAAAAGCACTATAATGCATTTCTTTTTACTAAGTTTTAAACCGTGACTCTGGGACCAGTCATTTGTTTGCATTAGCTCCTCTTATAGGATGTTGTTGGTGCAGGGAAAGACTATGATAGCTCTCAATTTACACTCACCTACAAACTTGCTGAGACAGAGGCCTTTAACATTAGCCTTTATTTCCAATAATTAGATGTCAAACAGGAGCGGGCCTAACATGTAGCCCTGGGGCACTCTACTGGTGACTGATCGCCTGGTGGAGGTGGTCTCACCATTTCTGACTTCTTGGGTCCTATCTGTGAACCAGCCATCAATCCAATGAGTCACTCTCTGTTCATAATTATGTTCATTAAAATATAGGGCTGAATTCAATAAACCCTATACGACTTGCTAAGACTATGTGTGCATCGTATTGTGATGTGTGCATGGTAGTACACAGATTTGTATTCAGTAAGTGGTTGTATGTAGTGTGTAGAGACACAAAAACCCAGTAAACATTATGACATGCTAATTGCAGCATATGCAGCTGAATTGTATGCCAATCAACCAATCCAAGATGGAGAAGCTTTTCTACAAGGTATAAAGCAATCATGTATGCTCAGTATAGCTTTTGCCCTCAAATTCCAAAGCCTATTGGAATACAGCTGTGGAAACTACATTAAAGAAAGAATGTTAGGGGCTGCTGCCGCTGTTCTGCATGTGTATGTGTAACAGGCTCAAGCCTATGTTACTGCTGCTGCTGCTGCTAGACCATGACCAAGAAGGAGATGGGTGTTTAGACCCCATTTAACTTTTCATGGTCTGCATGAGGTGGAAATAGTAGAGAAGTGCATGATGGATAAGGACAAAGTACAGGTACTCTGCAACCTCTGTCATCCTAAACTGAGACCAAGAGCAAACCGAGGTGAACCAACACCTGTGGAGTCCAAGGTATGTGCAGCATTTAGAATTTTAGCTACAGGAACCTTCCAGAAACTAACAGGGGACATGCTGGGAGTGTCACAGGCATCAGCATCTGGGATCTTACATCAATTCCTGAATGCTATGCTACAGCATGCCAGTCACTACATATATTTTCCCCATGCCAACAAAGACAGAGGTACAACAATGCAGTATTTCTGCTCTATAGCACACTTCCCTGTAGTCTTGGATGCCACAGACTGCATACACACACACGCGCACACACACACACACACACACACACACACACACACACACACACACACACACACACACACACACACACACACACACATTGAGATCAAAGCACTACCTAGAGAACAGGGAAAGGTCTACATAAACAGAAAGGGCTTCCACTCAATTAACTGTCAGGTGTTGTGTAACATTAAGGCAATTATTAGGAATGTGTGTGCTGACAACCCTGGCAATTACCATGACTCCCATTTCTCGCATAACTATCAGCTTTACCAGATGTTTTCCAGGGGGGATTTCACCCATGGCCATTTACTCGGTAATGTAGGGTATGCACTTGAACCATAGCTGATGACACCCATCAGAAATGCACACACACCCACAGAGGAATGCTATAATGAGACACATGCTCAAACAAGAAATGTCATAGAGCATTTGTCTGGGTTGCTGAAGTCACAATTTCGGTGTCTAGATACATCAGGGTGGCTGCAATATGATCCCAGTACTTATGCTGACATTTTCACTGTCTGTGATATCCTGTGCAATATTATCCTGAGTAAACAGCTGCAACAGGAACACTAAGGGAAGGGGCACAGATTTCACCCAGCCTCAAGCACATGAGTATTCAGAAGGGGAACCAGCAGCTGCTGTGGGTGTAGGTAGATGTAGGCATGCACAGTATGCCCTTGCGCTGGCCAAGAGGCAACAGATAGCACACATGCTCACCACCTAAGAGGTAAAACTTTCATCCTATGTACATACATACAGTAAAATTGATGCCAGACAATGCTCACAACCTTTACTTACCCATGTAATGGCTGTGTACTGTTAGCATCACATAGAGTCAGCCATGAATTAAAACAGTTGTAGCTGTAGCAGTATCACGGTAAGTGCTGAACCTGGAACAGGAAAATAAATGGGTAAGAGCACAAATGAATGGCAGATGCTTGCATACTGTTATTGCAAATGTACCAAAGTAGAAGGTGTGTGAGTTGTCCAGCAAAGCCATCAATATGTGACAGCACTGACCTATGTCAATAGATTTCTGGAACAGGAAAATAAATGGGTAAGAGCACAAATGAATGGCAGATGCTTGCATACTGTTATTGCAAATGTACCGAAGTAGAAGGTGTGTGAGTTGTCCAGCAAAGCCATCAATATGTGACAGCACTGACCTATGTCAATAGATTTCTGCTGTTTATCAGTTAATAGGCCTCATGCATCAAACATGCATACAATACAAAAAACATTCCCAAGCCACTAATTATCCCTACAGTCTCACAACTGGAGCAATTAGCCACATTGGTGTATACATAATTTCAAGGTATTAATCACAACAGTAAAAAGGCTGTAATAAAACAGAACAATTTTCAAAACAGAATCACCAACACATACATACTAAGTACTCAGTCAGCTATGCACCCTGTGCATCAGAAAAAAATGCATATGCATCCCTGAATCCAAAATAGAGAAACAAGGATATGGCACAGTTTTCATCATTTGCACAGGGTGGGGTTAGGGAGGCAGGAGATTAAGGGTGACACAAAAGTAGTGAGTGTGTGTGAGTAATAAAGACAGGCAGGCAGAAATGTAGTTAATTATCAAATGGTCACTGAGACAGAATGACCTGCATGCCTCATAAATGTCTCATGCACCTGTTATGTATGTGTGTCTGTATAAGCACTTGATGGGAAATGTGTATGTGACTGTCTGCAGAACACATCAAAACTCTGTGCTAGCTCTACATACTGGGATGGTGGGCAGGTGTGAGCTGTGCATGTTAGAGGTATAAGTTCATCATCGTCACCCCTGACTGTGAGAACTGGCGACATGTCCATGCCTGTGGTGAGATGTGCTGGTGCTACTCAAACATGAGCAATGTCTGCTGGATGAGCTCTCCTCATGACTATTCCCAGGTCCACGAGCTCATGGCCTACCATGTCTGGTTATGGACAGCTCAACCACTGATGGAGCAGTGGAAGTATGGAGTACAGGAGTGGGATCAGGCAGGTCATGTTGGCTAACAGGAGATGATGCTGCTGACCAATGGTCACATGGATGCCGTTCACATCCCAGCAGATATTCCATTACTGAAATGCTCTTTCCTTTGTGTCATTCATCTGATCCATTTAATCTGTCAGATGGTGGCGCCAGTCATGTACACCAGCCTGTGTCACATTTAGAACTATAAGCATGTCCTTAGAGGACCCAGTTGAGCATGTCTGTGCCAGCACAATGGCCCTAAACATACATCAAGTGGCATGTAATGACACACCTGGATCAGGTGGAGTGTGGACAACAGGCCTCCTCTGAGCACCTGTACCAACCCTTCTGTGTGGCATCTCACCCACACTTTGTCTAATCCCAGAGTCAACCCGCTTTGAAGCCACAGTAACCATAATACCCTGATCAAGTGTGTCACCCTCAACCTGCCCAGTATCTGTAGGCTCAGTGGAGTGGATATGTGTAGCCATATTGGCTGTGCTTGAAGGAAATAAAGGGATGTGTGAGTCACAACCTCAGTGTCAGATTCAACCTCTGCACCCTCTGACTGTACCTCCATTCTGCCACCATCATCATCAGAGCCTACTGATACTCTGACATCAGGTGGTAGGAGTCTTATACTTCCACTATCAGGATCACCTGTGATAATAAGCAACAAACACAGAAACTAAATGACTACTCCACTAAATATTAAACACATTTATAAGATAATGAAGTAACACTGGTCACACAGTCACAGATGGTACAGCAATATAGACACTCATTACACCCAACTCACACATGCAGATCATTTATTTATCTAAGGAATGGCCATTAATAGGAAAATAAACATTTGCTTTCTACATGCAGATGTGCCCAAACTTTGTAGGGAGAATGGTCCTGGAAGAAATGAAGCAAGGAAAGGATGGCAATTAACCATCATAATGGGAATAACACGGGGGACATTGAAGACGCACTCACTTATATGTCCTGTAAGAAATAGCTGAAACTGAAACTTGGCTGACACATCATCCACAAGCATGTGTACTGAATTACTGTATCATATAACTATTAAGTTATCAATAGGTATAGAAAAAAAATTCCCAGAAAGCATTAGTCAAATTATATATTTTAGTATACAAATAAATATAAAACTTGTCATATGCTAGCTTAGCTGAAAGCTGCTCCTGAGACATAGTTGTCCTCTCAGCAACATCAGCAGCGACATCAAGCACATGATGTGTAGCTTTGACTGAGCTGTTGAGATCTCTGACAGAGGACAGAAGCTCTTTACTTGGTGTCAGTGGGGGCCTGGTAGCAGGACCACCCCTCATAGCCAGCTGTTCTTGGGCAACTGTTGCTGCTCTACCCCAGGTTGATGAAATTGTATAACTGGCATGATGATGCACCTAATCACAATTCCTGTTGAGACCTCCTACTGCACTGAAATCATTCGCTAACTGGTTCCAAATCTGCATTTTGGCAGCAATATACCCGCATCCTCTTTCAAGCAGAAAGGCTCCATGGCAGCTGAAAGCTTGAATTATCGCTTTATTTTCAGAGTTACAGAAAAGAGGTTTAGATGGATTGATAGGCTTGAGTGCTATAATCCTATGTGACATAAAACAAAGAAGGATAAAACACATAAATATCACATAACCAGTGTCTTGCTTATGTACACATTTGTCAACATTAAACACTGGAAATATGCTTTTCATTTAGTAAAACTGAAGGTTATGTGGATGTCCCCCTCCCCCTCACACAAACAAAGGACTGACCAAACCAAGGAAGACCACTTAAATAATGTAGTATGTTTTTCACTGAAATATCAGGATGCCTATACATTTTCAACAAAAAAGTACTTGAAACACACTTTTGTTCTTGCAACTCAAAATAAGAAACAAATGAAAGATTCTTACAAACCAAGGAATACCACAGAGTTAATTGTACATATATATATATATATATATATATATATATATATATATATATATATATATATATATGCTTTACACACAATTATCAGGATGTGTAAACATTTACAACAGAAATGACAATTTATGATTGGCAATCACATCTCACTGTGCCCACCACTCCCCTGGAGAAGGCAATGGGCCATCTCAGAAATATAACACCTGTATCAGTGACACATACATTAGATTTCTCTCCATTAGAATAGAATATTGTGAAATCAAATTATAAAAATAATACTGCTGATGAAAGTTTATAACCTGTCTATCTGCAAAATGTAAATGTCTATGCCAACAGTGAAGTATAAGAAATGCATGCAGATAAAAGTTCCATTGTCCCCTGGATATATAAATAGATTGGTAACATTTAATAAACCTAAAATGTACTTGAATAATGCAAACATATCTTAGCCAAATTAGAAGCCTTCTCTACAGATAAATTACCTTGATAGGAATACCAAGCTTTTTTTCTCAAATACACATCTGTCCTTACCTTCAAGTTCCTAGCTAGATGGTTATCTTTTTATAGTGTAGATTCAGGCCTCTGAGCATGGTGAATATGTAGATGAGGTATGAAATCATTAGAACTGCTGAATACCAAAGTTTTGACTTCGTGTAGCATATGTAAAAATTGTGTAGGCTCTGCACCACTGTTATTTGCTAATGACTTGCAACTGTGAATGATGGATGATTGATGTGAGAGAGAAAGAAAACAAAACAGCAATTTAGACATCCTTCACTGCAGTGGGTGTGTCAGTGAGGATGCACTTACAAAGTGGGAAACTAACTTCAGCAAGCTTTTAAACGAAACAAAACAGCACACATTTATCATTTTTGTTCAATAATAGGCAAAGTCTCCTGCCTATGCTGAAAACTGTTTTTCACTGTCATGTATTTTTATCATACATTTAAAGCAGAAGGATACACAATGTACTACAGAGTGCATATCTGAGAATAAAACAGAGATAAGAGAAGAACGAACACAATACAAAGAGAAGACAGAACTGCGTTTGTGCCAACATAATCAGGAATAGTTGTGCGATCACCCACTGTACTAAATATGTAAGCCACACATGTACAACCAAGTGAGAATGTACAAGTGTATGTCCTGTTAATACTGTAGACGAGATGTGAATTGCTTGTATATACGTGATTTGATTGCTGCTGCAAAGTTGTGCCTGTGGCAAAGAGAGATAACACGCTCTCACTGCATTTTGTAATTTACTTACTATGATAATTCAAATCAAGAGCTGTGTAATTCTTTAACGTGTTAAATGTTCTTTTCTTTTTTTCTCTGTTATTAATATTTGCACAGCTTGTGGCTTAGCGCACACGTTGTGAAATGTATAAGTATTTCAAAATTAATGTCACTTGGCTTAGGAAACACAATCACTCATAGTGGCATTGCGAGGCAGTCAGCACCTAGGATAATACTCACAACATAAATTCAAACTGTGAACCAAATGGGTGTGTAGCACACCTTATAAAGACATTGAGGCTAACAATAAATAAGATAGGTTGACTGTGGTTTGAGTCACACCTTTTTTTGTTATTGATAAACAATCATAAACATTCTTTCCAAAAACTATGTATAATAGATTTTCCCTGTAATATTTGCACATTTCTCACTTGTGGACAAACAGGGTTCACTGCTGCAGACAATTTTTTTTTGTTATTGATAAACGATCATAAACATTCTTTACAAAAATTATGTATAATAGATTTTCCCTGTAATATGTGCACATTTCTCACCTGTGGACAAACAGGGTTCACTGCTGTAGACAAAAAAGAAACATTGTTACTTGCAATAAAGAAACATTGTTACTTGCTTTTCCTTCCTTCGCACAAACATGCTACAAGTATTGCACAGCAGTATGCATTCTGGACAGTACTGAGTGTAAAAAATACATCTACTGCCTAGCTTTCCATGTGGCACCAGGTGTACATTCATGGTCACAGCTTAAGTAAACCAGGGTTCTAATCCAGCACACTCCATTTTTTTTTAAATGGTGTTCCACTGTAATTTATATCAAAATAACAATATAAAGATAATTATACATAACAATAACTATCTATAGCAAGTTGGTTGAGCATACAGATGATATCATATGAATTATATGGGTATCATGACAATTATGTTTCTGTAATTAAAACATTTTTTCTGCCCTGTGATGGACTTCATACTTTACTGACAATCATCTGCACAACTCACATAACACAAGTATAGTTGTAAAATAGAATGTATTGCGTGGGCTAACCCAGAACTCAGATATCTACTCTGAAAGTAATGGAAGTACATGTATTTCTAGTACATTGTCACATATTACTCCTGCATCACTCCTGAGAATGCATAACCAGGACCTTGTCAGATTACACACATACATGGTTAATTGAAGTATACCACAACTCACTCTTTAACATGCATGTGTAAGTAATGACCATGTTTGTCAAACACTTCTGTGGCAATGTGGAAAATCACCTATGTGGAAGAATATGTGTTCTCTATTTTATATATGTATGAATCCCACATTGTACCAATTACTTTTATCAGTGTGTAAGGCCCCACAAAATATGTGTCAGGTCATAAAACCGATCCCTTCCAATTCAGGTCTTAAAAGTCAAGTCATTTAATGCATCATTGTTACCACTGGGCAAACCTTTGTCAGGTATAGCAGCAGATAAGCCATAAACTGATGCCAAATGCCACATTATCCTTCCTATTTCATAAACTAGCTTCCTCGCTGTTTGCCGGTGTTGCTCTCTGCATAACATTGTGCAGACATAGTCAGCATGGTTGTGCAGGCTTGCACATTGGCTGTAAAATGTGATATCATAAATTGGCAGTAAAATATTTAACAGTTGTTGGATGACGTGCAGACATGGCAGGAGCTGGGAAGGTTGGTGCCCAAGTCAGGCCTCAAAGATGTGGTGTGAAGGAATCAAGAATATTCATTGCCCTCCTTGTAAAGTGTTACAGCCATAGAGTTCTGCAAGAGGATTATACTGGGTTTCTTTATAAGTCTGAGGCTTGGAACAGTTTTGCCAAGGCTGCCTCTAGTGCGACTGGCATACCATGTACTGGGTAACAATGCAGGCATCATTATACCAACCTGAAACAGCACAAGCAGGCACAACTCAGCCAGTGGCTGAATGAATTTAGGACTGCTGACATCCTACAGTTGTGTAACTATACAGATAAAGCAACATTAACTGATATAGAAAGCTGTAGATAGCCAAAAGTGGTATGTATAATGCTTTCATGTCTCTTTTTTTCCTCAGGCAATTTCATTGAATAGGGAGGCAAGTGCTGAAGATTTAGAAAGCCTCAGAGAAGTAAGGGATATCTATGCAGCACAAAAGAACATGATTTTATTAAAAGTATTGCTCTTCTGTGCATTACCACTGTAAAAACAATGATGCATGCTTTATTCTGGAGCTCAAGGTAATTGGAGATAAGTGTAATAATATATTCAGATTTGGTGGGTTCAATCTCCACAAGTAACAAACTCATTCTAATTCCACAAATATCATTATTTAATATCCATTCCATCAAAATTGGTATAAATGCCATGTTGTTAACTTAATCTGTATTATCTCTAAAAGCATACATACAATATATGCATATTGCAAGGATAGTTGCAATACACAACCCTCTTTTTGATTTTGAAAGATCTATAGCTAATATAATAGTAAATCTATATTTAACTGTAATAAATAATGTATGTCACATATAATGGTTCTAATCATTGGTTATTTTTTAATCTCAACCACCCCTTATCTCTCTGATTTTTATATCTGTGATCACTTCATTCTGATGTCATACTTTTCTACCAACAAACATGATTTTCAGTACAAGGAAGTAGGCCAACTGCTGCATTTCAGCTTGTCAACCCTCCACAACCTGTCACACCAATGCCAAGAACATCTGGGATGCAACCTGGCAGTATTGCCTCTGTAGCCACTGGATTACCAGGGCCATCAACATCAGGTAGTATTGCCCCATCAGCTGGTGGATTGGTACCCTCTGAGAGTATTGGTGGAGGTGGGGATTCCGTCACTCACCAGAAGCTTCCAAGGATGGTGCATGAGGTCTAAGGATATAGCATTGCTGCATGCCTCAGCCATCTGGAAAAGCTGCTTGTAGGAATGCAAAAAAAAAAAAAATCAAGCAATCCAACAGGAAGCTGAGGAAGGGAACAGTGATGAAAGATTTGAGGGTGAGGACTAGATTCTCTCTGTCCCCATGTTTGGTAGGCATGTGCCTCCAATGTCCTCTATCTATCCCCAGTCATGGTGTCCCCAACTTTCTGTGTACATCACCATCCCTGTGTCTGTCTTGTTTGTCCTATTTGTCTGCACCTGCTCCTCATCTACCCCACCAACCTGACCCTGACATTCCTACATCCCTTCCCCAACATTCCTCTTTTTGAAATCCAAAAAAAAATGGGCACCTCTCCCACAAAAAAAAAAAAAAAATGCCCCATACATAACTCTCCACTTCGCATATGTGTCTTCTCAACTACTTTCGGTAAGTACAATTGGTTATGCAACACAATTGCATTGTTGTCACCCACCTGAGTTATGGTGACAGTCCACATTCATCCAATTTTCTATCTATGTTTAAATTACAATGTTAAAGAAGTGGATATTTATGGTTCTTTCCTGTTTTCCTCCTGCAAATTCCTATATTGCTTCCCCTTTGTTCTTCCCTCTGTTTTGCCCCCATTTGACCACTTTCCTATCCCATTTTTTCACACCTTTAATCTAGTCAAAAAATAGAATCACATACCACACACATGGTAGAAATGCCCGCTAATAAAGCCTTCACTTTTGTCCTCTGCATTTGCACAGAGTTTGGTATTGCACACCAATGTCAAGTGATGGTGAATAGCTCTTTATATCCAATGGCAAAAACTGGTGAGTTTTTTCTGTTGTCTGCACAAGTCCAGTTATCTCCATTCAATGCTGTTTAAACTCACTGCACTAAAGGAACACAGAGTTAAAACAGTTTTAAAGGCAGTACTTTAAAACATTTACTCTAACAGTTATTAGATTGCTGAATGCAGAAAAATGCAAATTCCTGTGTTGAGTATTGACATAAATCATTTGATTTTTTTATACAGAGGCTTCAGGGGTTGAATTACAGATGGATCTCTCACCATTTCTTAGTGTGACAATATATCTGTAGCACATATTTCATCACAGCTGTACTAAAAATGTCCTTTTGTATTCATCCCATCCACCCAAATACTCATCTAATGTCAAGTGCAATCTTTCTTTACTTGTACAAAGCAAATAGCACACTCTTCAGGATATGTTACTAGGCACAACTATTTAACATATCTGCTAAGTCATAAATAATAATTTCAAAACATGTACCACCCCTTCTCATTTTTAGAAAGCCAGACACACTGTTAAATTGTGATTTGAACTGAGGCATGCAAAACAGGTAATAATTGTACAAATGTATAAAGGTAGACATTAATGATAACAATTATGGAAGACACACACAATCATACTTCACTATAGTCACTGCTTCTCACATTTGCTGGAAATATCAGATGTACTTATGTAATGCCATCCTGACACCATGTGTAAAAATATTGAGGGAGTCACACTTGAACTCTGTGTTATTTGTGCTCTGAACACGAGCTCACTGCTTTTACACATGGAGCCACAGAGAATACTAGGCAGAAGGTGTAGTTTTTATGCTCAATACTGTCCAAAGTGCTGAAGGCCACACCTCACCGCTTAGCCTGTTTGTAAGAAGGAAGGAAAACAAATAGAAATATTACTATTTTCCCATTTAATCAGAGAACCATGTTTGCTTGTCACTTAACTCCATGCAAATGGGGAAGGCAATAGTAACAGTTCTTAATGTCATACAAGTTATGACGCAACATTTACAATATAAATTGCAGTGTGAACACCATAGTATCGATCAGCTATTACTCCCATAGCATATATGCATAACTACTTCTCAAGTTCAAGTTCTATTAATTAAATGTGAATCTTGCATGCTCAAACACTTCGCCATCATTTTCACAAATCAGTTTCTCAATGATGCTCTGTGCAAAGAGGTGTTTGGGATGCATTACTTTATTGTTCAGTTGTTCATCTCATCAAAAAGGCATTTAAAAATACAACAAAACAGAAGGTACTTGTTATTCAATGAACACATATTTACTCAGACTCATGTGTGTCCTGCACCCATGCACTTGAAAATGGAAATGTTAGTAATAGGTCTAATTTCAACTACAATACAGAAATAAAGAGCACAACTGCATTGCCACATTTGTTAATGCTTTATACTGACACTAGATATTGAGATTGATACATCTTACTTTGGACATCAGTTCATTATGATATGAACACACGTATCACTCAGGTGTCATTGTGATAAAAGTTTTATAGTTGTACATGACTACACAGCATTTTCATACAGCCCTCACAACATACACTGATGATGTCATCTGCTATAAAGTGTTGTCTGGCAATATGAAGCTCAGACTTGTGTTGTGGTGCTTGTGTCAGATGTGTCCTGTAACTACTGTAAATAGCAAGGTAGATGTTCTAATCTTGTTGCAGTCTACTTGTGTTTGTGTTCTGTTAGCTCTTAGTCTGGAAGCCATTTTACAGTGGATGTGAGACATTCCTACTAACATCTTCTTTTCTCCAGACACTGATGATGGCATCTGCTATAAAATGTTGTCTGATGGTATAAGCATTGGAATTGTGTTGTGGCACTTGAATTAAGTTCTGCGTTCTGTTGATAGCTAGGTAAGGGTTCTAATCTCACTGAGTTCAACTTGTATGTGTTTATTTAGTTCTCATTCTGGAGACCATTTTAGAGCAGCTTGTGATACACTCCTGCAGACAACTTCTTCTCACCAGACACTGATGATGACGTCTGCTATAAAGTGTTGTCTGACAACTTTAAAGTCAGACTTGTGGTACTTGCAACTAGTCTAGATAGTTTGGTAAGGGTTCTAATCTCAGCTTGAATGTTTGTGTTTAATTGTGAAGACCTTAAGACCTTTTCGAGCAGCATGGGAGACATTCCCATACTTCTCAACTGTCCAGATTTTTGCCTCATATTGTTGGTTTACTCCTCATAAAATTTGTGGTTTTCTCGAAAATCACTGAAGACACTAAATAATGATAAATATTTGAGTTACAGAATTTTTATCCTTAGAAAATGCATGTTAATACAGCTCCTGTTACTCTAGCCAGTTTCTAAGTTTATAACAGCAATATTTAAAATCTGTCCCTATTTTGGGGCCTTTGTCCTTCCATTATTTTAGGCATTGCTATGTTTCTTGTTCTAATAGTTTGAGAGGTATCGACACTCCTACTAACATCTTCTTTTTACCAGACACTGATGATGTCATCTGCTATAAAATATCTGAAAGTGTGAAAGTCAAACTTGTGCTGTGCCACTTGCATACAGTGTTCTGTGACTAGTGTAGATAGCTAGGTAGAGCTTTTAATTTCACTGCAGTCAATGTGTGTGTGTGTGTGTGTGTGTGTGTGTGTGTGTGTGTGTGTGTGTGTGTGTGTGTGTGTGTGTGTGTGTGTGTGTGTGTGTGTGTGTGTGTGTGTGTGTGTGTGTTTCCAGTTAACCGTCAGCTCCTACTAACGTCTTCTTCTCACCAGACACTGATGATGTCATCTGCTATAAAGTGTTGTTCTGTAGCTAGTGTAGATAGCTAGGTAGTGGTTTAATCTCACTGCCATCACCTCATTTGTTTTCAGTTAGCTGTTATTCTGGAGACGATTTTAGAGAAACATATGGGACAATCCTACTAACATCTTTGTCTCACCAGACACTGATGATGTCATCTGCCATGACATGTTGTCTGACAGGATAAAACTCAGATTTGTGCTGTGACACTTGCAGTAAGTACCGTGTTCTATAATTAGGTAAGGTTTCTAATCTCCCTACAGTCAACGTGTGTGTGTGTGTGTGTGTGTGTGTGTGTGTGTGTGTGTGTGTGTGTGTGTGTGTGTGTGTGTGTGTGTGTGTGTGTGTGTGTGTGTGTGTGTGAGTGTGTTTTCATTGTACTATCAATCTGAAGACAATTTTAAAACTGCATGGGAGACTACAGCTAAAAGTTAGATTTGTGCTGTGGCACTTGCAGTAAGTACGGTGTTCTATAATTAGGTAGGGGTTCTAATCTCCCTACAGTCAACATGTGCGTGTGTGTGTGTGTGTGTGTGTGTGTGTGTGTGTGTGTGTGTGTGTGTGTGTGTGTTTTCATTGTACTATCAATCTGAAGACAAATTTAAAATTGCATGGGAGACTACAGCTATGTCATGCTCTCCTGTGCACTTTTTTATTATCAACATACACTTATGATGTGATCCACTCTAAAGTTCACTCTGAGAATATTACACTCAGATATATCTGTTGGCATGAGCATTAAGTTCTGTGTACAGTAGCTTGTGCTGCTAGTTTGTTCTAATCTCACAGTAGACTGCGTGTGTGTGTGTGTGTGTGTGTGTGTGTGTGTGTGTGTGTGTGTGTGTGTGTGTGTGTGTGTGTGTGTGTGTGTGTGTGTATGTGTGTGTGTTTGTGTGTTTATTCAAATATAAGTGGGCAGACACATTTATATGAATATGTGAATCCACATCTGTGACACACTCCTCCAAACATCTAATTCTCAGCATAAACTGTTGCTGTAATACTCTATAAAGTGCACTGTGATAATGGAAAATCAGACATCTGTGGTGATGCTATTGTTGCATCATATGGAATCCAGTTTGTATACCTATACAGGCCTAATGGTCAAATCTGACCTCATTCAACTGCTGTGTCTTTGGCTGATGGTATATCACTGCCAGTATATGCACTTTTGAATCTCTTTTCATTTGAATCCACATGAATCCAAGATCTCCTAATTCCCTCTGCTAGCATAACATGCTTCCTGCAGAGCCATGGATGATGCCATCACCTCATAAATGCATATATACAACATGAAGCACAACCCTTCCATGACCCTCTGCAAGCCATCTGCAGATCACTGGATATGTGGTTGCTAATTTTGTCATGGGGGTGGTGCATCTATCACATAAGGACAGAGGCAGTATATAATACAGTCCATATGTGTGTATGTGTGGGACTGTATATAATACAGTCCCACACATACACACATATGGACATAACCCTACTATCTACCATCATATAGATATTGTGATTTGGATTTCAATGGCTAGAATTTTATGTGATGTTGGCTATTAGCCTAGTAATGTCCTATGACACTATGAGGATTGCACATGTCAGTGCTGCTGTCATCCACATGTGCTGTGTTGAGCTGTGGATGTACAGTAACCCTACAACAGTGTATTCCAATATGTGATTTGATGTAATGTATTGATAGACACTGTTGCTATTTTATGACACATTCCTTCCATAATAGCTGTTGTATTATGCCGCTTGATGACTATTGACATGGGATGATGCTATGTATATTGTTGCCTTAGTAAGATATGTGTTCTTGTAGTGGAGTATATTAACATTCTACATATTTCTCATTCAGCCATCACAGTGACACCATATGTCACATGTGTGCATGTGTATACCTACCATCATGAAATGCTATGTGACATACAGCAATATTACATCATACTTTTTACATGGACACATGTACCTTGTTTTATCCATTTTTTGTAATGTTGTTATATATATAAACATGTAACAAGGTCAGATTAACTTGCACCCTTGGGGATTTCATTGTATGCACAATTACATTGCTCTTCACAAGAATTATTCAGATGTTGCCCAGCAGCAGCATTGTGTGACTGTCAGCATCTGTGCCATCAACTGTTCTGCATCCACCACATCCATCTCATTTGTTATGTGCCCATATATGGTTTCAGAGCCCTCACACCCACCTTTCCAGTGATAAACATATAGGCATATGATGTGTAACTGATGTAATGGCATGAAATAGGTAGAGTTGTGCAAGTGTGTTAACAGGGCCACTGTGTGTCTTCTGATACTTCCTAAGATTGTATTTGGTGGTGTTGTCACAAATCATTTTTTAAGTAACTGTACAATATTTAGGGGAATACACAGATATGCACAAGGATGGTTGTGGATGGTGCTACCAATACTCAAATAGATAACCTACTAGCTGACAGATTTGGATCAAATTTCACCTCCCTGACCCCACTGCTTGTCACCCAATGTATGCATACAAACATTACTCAGCATATTTTTCAAGAAAACAGTTCATCTGTGCACTCTCTAAAGCTAAAAACATGGCTTCATTGAGCCCTCACAACATCCCAGGTTACCTTACCAATAAATTAAAACATGACCTAGTAGACACAGTTGGATCCCTACTTAACCACAGTTTTCAGAAAGCCTGCTCTCAGGAAGAATAGTAGTCAGCAGCAGTCATCTGTCTGAAAAAAGGGGGGCCATCACCCAACACAGGGACTTACAGACCGATAAGACCTAGTAGCCTTATCTGTAAGCCAATGAAAAGAGTCATTATGGACCTTATCAACAAGGACATAGGTAATCTATGTCTGTGTGAACAACCCATTTTTTTTATTCATTAAGGCTAGATCATATCTGTTAAATCTTGTTTACTTCTTTGAAAAGGTCAGCAAGGTCATAGATGAGGGACAGAATGTGAATCCCATATAACTTGACCTGCCCAATGTATCTGATACAGTTCAACACTCAGGCATTATAGAGAAACTATCTCAACTGGCCATAAACCACTATGTCGTAAAGTGTGCAGCACAATGGGTCACCAACAGGACACATACTGTCAAAGAGTGTGAATTCACCTCTGCCAAGAGGACAGCATTTTCTGAGCAATGTATGAAACTGTCATTAGTGACTTACTGTAATCCTCTGCATATCTTTTAGCTTTTGCTTAAGAATTCTGGACAAAGCCAAAAATAATGGGGGGATAAAGGGCCAAAATCAGGGAAATTTTTAAAAAATGTTCTTATAAACTTAGAAAGTTGCTAGAATAGCAAGTTTTGCGTTATCATTCTTTTTCTGAAGGATATAAAATCTAAGACTAAAATTCATTATTTTGTGTGCACAATCTTCAATGGTTTGGCAAAGAATAGAGATTTTTTTTATGAGGAAGAGACCAAAGACATGAGGCAATAATCGGGACATTCTGCAAAATTCTGGAGAGCTGAGAGGTACGATCCTGATTGATTTACTAGAAAATCAAATATTTTATGAGGGACAGGACAAAAAAAAAAAAACATGCAGCAAAATCAGGGATGGTCTACAAAATTCTGAACAGTTTATTTATTTACTGATAGCTGTTTGTTTACAAGGAAAGTGGCCAACTTGGGATCAATAGCAGTAATGACAACACTTTACAAAAGTACAATAAGACATTATATTCTTGTACATACTTTGTACAGTTCAGAGGTATGTTCTACAAGTAAAGTTTAATTTCCATAAGTTAGTGCAGACATGTGAGTTTATTTTTTGCCTAATGAATACCAGTATAGGCTTTTGATCTCTTGTCTAATAGCTTGGTTTTAGGTAGATTTCTCCAGAGACGCATTTCTCAGGAGCTAGACTGACTTGGAATGTAATAATTATTTTCCTGTATTTAATTATTCATTCAGTGTCTTACACCCACTTTATGCAATTCAGGATCATTTTGGGTGTAGGCAGAGATGTCCTGAAAAGCTATGGGAGTAAGCCATAAAAAACAGTTTAGATTCCTGACTCATATATATTCCAAGGGCAACAAATCTTATGACAATTTACGCCTTGCCACTAACCTCCCTTAGGCAGCACTTCCTTTTTCCAGGAGGGCCATACCAGTAAAACTCAAACTAAATTTGTGAAGTCACTAAATTTGTCAGTAACTAGTTTATACTTAAAGAAACAGGGTGAATTGCACTGCTTAATATGCAGTTTATTCCAAAAGTGTGGGAGGTGCTGCCTTTATAAGCATGCATTTCCACTGTGCTATTTACCTGTTGGTGAAGATTTAGGTTCCTGATTCTAATATTGGTGAAGATATCAGATATGCAGAGAAACAGAAAGTCCAGGACAACTGAGTCTCTAATGGTGCAGTAAGCAAGACAGATCTTCTTGCAAAAATCAGTAAGCCACTGAGTAAAAGGAGAGTTTTCAGCCTGTTTTGGTAGTGCAGGGATTTTAAGCCTGTGGTTTTACTGGTTAGGAGACTTTGGGGGTTTTCTAATTGTTTGACATGTTTATTGGGATACATCCCAATGGAGGGTGTTGTACTCGATAATTGGCCTGATCAATCCTGACTATAAAGGAGTAATTACCTCTTTAGACTGTGCTGATATTCTCTTGGCAGTCAGGATTTCCTATTTCCTGATAACTGTTGTCACATGGTACCCAAAACAGAGGGAGATATAAGCCCTAATTTCTTGGTTCCTGACAAAATTTTCATTTTGTAGTGGTGTGTTAGCTATACAGTATGATGAGGGGATGGGTTGACTCTAAAAGAGGCACTACAGTTTTTAGTATTTAGTTTGAGCTCATTTTTAGTAGGCCAAGGGTTTGCTAGGGAGAGTTAATTCAGGAGACTTTGGATATCATAGGGTGAGTTATCAACAACATCCAATCTAATCATCTGCAAGCTTAGTTAAGCCAGAGGTCTTGGCTCTCCACTTGGCGATCTGAAATGTAAATACCAAAAAGGAGTTGTCCCAGCACTGAGCCCTGAGGGACACCACATATCTCTTTTATACTTACTGATAAGGCATCTGCAACTCACATTATGTGGGCTCTTGTCTTTCAGCCAGTTTGCTATCCATCTTACCACATGTGGGTCAATTTTTAAAGCAATTAAATTTTGTATGATGTCAGAATGGGGAATGTTGTTGAAGACATTCACCAGGTCATGATATACCATATGCACTGCATGACCACCATCTCTACAGCTTTTGTAACTCTTTTGAAGATATTTGCCAAGTTAAGTAGACAGTATCTACCCTTCACAAAGCCAAAATATTGCGGGTCAAGTCAAACAAGAGTCTTGATATCACAGTTTATGAGGTTAGTCATAATACATCCCATGGTTTTGCAGATGAGACTTCTAAGGCTGATAGGTCTATAATTACACAGATCAGATGTAAAGCCACCCTTATGAAGGGGCATCACCATTGCAGTGCACTGCTCATCAGATACAAAAGCAGCATCTAAACATATGTTAAACAGTTTGAGAACTGTCTGCAAGGGCATGTTTAACACTAATATGCAACCAGGTATAAGATATGTAGTAGTAAACAGAGATAAAAAAAGGATTGTTGTATATCAGAAATCTGGAAAAACCAAGCATATTACAGGGAAGTAAATAGTGTGGGAAGAAATAGCCAGGGAATTGTTATGGCTAGGCTTGTATAGGCCCTAGGGCCGATAGCCTAGTACCAACCTATGAACCTATGCCTCTTTTTCTTATCCAGGTGCTATAGTGTCATGAAAAGTTTTATAGAAAGTAAAAAAAAAACCTTATTGATAAGTTGCATGATGTACTTACATGGGGCAGTCCCTAACAGTGCTGGAATATCTTGACTCTAGCCTTTGGTAAAATGAAAGCCTTGGAAAAGGATTTCATGGGCCTCTTGCAGTCCACTGTTCCCTAGTGTGCCCCCTGCTTCTCCCATCCTTGCCTTGCTACATGGTTTTGATTAATCTCCTTTTTGTTTTGTTTTTTTTGCACTTTGCTGTACACTTCAGATTTTCAAGGTATTGTTTCATTATATCCCAATAACTGTCCACAATTACACCATAATAAATGAGGTGGAAACAAATTAAGCCAAATGTCTCCTTCTCAAAGCCATTGGGTTCTAGATACTCTGGATTGTATTTTAGACCTTTTTTATACCTTTTGAGACAAAGATGGTCAGCAACAAAAATCATGGCTAAAGAAAGAAATTAATTCTTGCTCTTCATTTTTTTTGTGCATCTTTGCCCTACTCCCTAAATGCCCAAGACTGTTGTATAATAAAAGTGGAAGAATTAATAGAATTAAACAGATAGACTGGACTCTTCTTGGTCCTTCAAATACAAGGGATTCTAGATGCTGTGAGGTACATTTTACAGATTTCCCCACCCTTTTGTTGCAATTATGGCCTGGACAAAAATCGTGACTGACTAAAGAAATTCAGTCTTCTTTTTTTTTCCTTTTATGGAAGAAATTAGCTGTACCAAAGGTGTAATAATCTAATTTGACAAAAAATAGTTACCAATAAAATGGGAAGATAAACGGCTGCAAAAATGCATGAGTTATATCTTAAAATAGTGTCCATCTCCTTGTCAAAAAAAAAAAAGATAGCCACCTTCTTGTGCATCCTTCTGATGTTAGATGTGGTTAAAAGTGAATGAAAAAGTGGCTCCATTCATGTATTTCAGGTTGCTGCTCTCACACATCATATAGCTTGCTCTTCATCCCCCTCCCATACCTCTCAACTTATTAATATAAACCTAAAATAATGAGTGTACAATGGTCCAAAATAGGGAGAGATTTTAAATATTGCTCTTATAAACAGAAAGTTGTTAGAACAACAGGTTTTGCATTAGCATACATTTTCAGAAGGATATAAAATAAAGTCTGAAACCCAAAGGTATGTCATTATATAGTGAGTTCAATCCTCAGAGATTTGCAAGAAAACAACTAATTTTATTAGGAACATACTGAAAATATGAAGCAAAACATATGGATAGTTGAGAGATATGCTCCCATCTGTATATTCATCTGAGAAATAAAATATAGTAAAATATTTTAACTTCATCACAGATGAATATTCACAGTATGCCAACTTACCCCTTCCTCCCAAAGTTAGTCACCTGTGTACACTTCTCATATGTGATTATGAGAAAAGAGAAACAAATTGTCACAGTCACTTATTCCAACATTTTGCAGCCCCTACACAAGCTATAGTGATGTTGTGTGCATACCTGTGAGGTAAGATTGTGTGAAAAGTTAAAGAAATAATGAACACACAGTCACACCCCCACAAAAGCCACAGTGATCTTCTATGCATCCCAGTGAGGTTTAGATGTGAGAAAATTTGAATAAATAATGACTACACTTTCCCCAGTTCCAAACATGCTATAGTGACTTTCTGTGTTTTTTCTGAAGTTTGATTGCAAAGAAAATTTAAGAAATAGTAATTTCACTGCACCCAGCCCCACCACCCACAAGCACAAGCTATAACAACCTTCTGTGCATGGCCAGTTGCAGAACAGGTGAGTCCAGGGCAGAATCTCTCAATAATCCTGTGTCAACACTCCACTTCTACAACCTGATCTGTGGATGCTAGCAAGAGTTAGATGTTCTGGGATGCATTTTATGTCTTATTTTTGAAAGATGTTGGCAAGGATTCTTGAACAATTGTGTAGGCTTTGCGTTAGTGCGATGATCAGCAGTGCTAATCGCATATACATGTTGCTCTTCGCACTTATTTGAATGCAAACAAGTTTTCATGGCCGGCAACAGTGTTGATGGCCAAGAAAACATGTTGCGCAGCAAGAGCACACACAATAAACAAATAACCTTGCCTATGAGCAAACCTGTTAAGTGTGCTCGCACAAACAGCATAAACAGCTAGATAAGGCAAATAATGCAAGCTCTACACAGGCAGGGGAAGCTTACTGAGTGTACTCTGCACATAAATCATACATATGAACACAAAAATAAGTAAGAGGGGAGGGGATGTGGCAAGGGCAACTATAATACATGAGTTACTAGAGAGGAAAGGTGTGCTGAAGACAATGTGCATAGAAATCAAGCAGATGTATACAGAAATATGTAAGAGGGGAGGTTAAATGTTCAAACTCTAGTAAGATAATTGATGTGAATGTGCTTATGTCACAAAAAGTAGTTTGCAATAATAAAATGTTGTAATACTTATGTCATACTAATTAGTGGTGGTCACACTTCCTGAGCAGATATAGGTAAATAAAATCAGACATGATATTATTGGCTGTGACAGTTACACAAATTAACATTGTAACAGGTGTGAGTTACTTGACATGTGAATGTTATTGACATGCTGAGTTGAGATGACAGTCTGTAAGGACAGTATATACACTATGGGATATTTGCACAGTGTGCATTATTTTAATATAACATGCTGGAAAATAGTAATGGCTCAGAAGCCACAATCTCCTTTTGGAAGAATCAGACCCATCCCATCAATCTTACCACTGATCTGTGTATTAAGTACATATTCCACAGAAATAGGTTTAACTCATGTACAAGGAGGATCACCCTTGAAGGAAAATATGCATTTCAATATTCTAATGGTTATGTATCTCATATTTAGGCATGTATGATGTTACAAATGTGGGAGCAGAGTGTGACATATATAATATCCTTGCATAAGGCACTCCTGCGTGACACAGTTATTGTGCAGACAGATCAGAACATGTCCAAACACCACACCATGATGCAGTGTATTCCTCAGAGCTATGTATTGTCAGCATCTGCCACAGGAAGTAGCAATGGGTATTGTGACAAATAAATTAAATTAATGTGTGAATTAAGAAAGCATCTCTAAGAATGAGTGTCATATCAGCATGTCAGACTGATGGTAATTAAATGAGTATGCTCATGTGCACACAAATGTGATCAGTCCAATATCAATGTTCCATGGTCAAGGAAGGTTTTTCTGTATGCTTGCACACATACCACGCAAGAACTGGTGCACATTCATGCACACTATAGTACTCAACACATGTGCCACACCTACACTCTCACCGTGCATTGGCAGAACAAATGTCTACTGCCAAGAAATCCAAAGCTACAGTCACATGTGTTTGTCAACATATCAAGGGATAAGACTGATATGATGTAATTGTTGTTGTGTGATGTTACTACATTCACAAAAAATAAATCCCTATGCTAGAACTCAATATCAAGCTGTTCTTGTCCTCCATATAACCATACGGCTATTATTCACATTTGCTGCAATGTAAATGATATCACAGCTTTTGAACTCAACTTATATGAAGTCATTCAATCAGCTGTGCTGTATATGGCCATCATTTTTAACTTCTAAAACTGATGGGGGAGGCCTCTGCCACTCTACACATACAAAGTATAATTGGGAGCATGTCTTTTATGCAGCACAATTAAGGATACAAATGCTTAAAGTCTCTCGATACTGCTTTGGAACACTTGCCTAAGCACTGAGAAAAGCATCACCATAGTGGAATCAATGAATGTGCCATGGTATAAGTGCATCACCAATTGTCACATGTGTGGCTATGTGAAAGCGTTACATAATGTGTATGACTTATGGAATATGTTTCCCTGTAATTACTCAGAAAGAATCTTGCTGTATGTCAGATAACACTGCCTGATTCTAGGTATACCCAAACACACTTGTAGCACCCTGCTTTTGTCACTGTGACAGTAGAACAACAATTATGTCATGTGTGGATATAATCTTGTATTGAAACACATGCCTTACATAGGCAGCAACATACATTACATCATTTCATGTCCTCAGTCCTGAGGAAGTGCTTCACTACAACTGTAATGAAATAACAATCTATTTAAATGACAGCATCAGTCTTCAATGCAGCATTTCCAAAGGAAAGGTAGAATACACACTTATAACAGAAAACATCTACACATGAACATAGAACATGTGGTTGACAACACTATTAACAACATGCACAATGACCATAAGCTATGATGTTGGGATTTGAGTTATATGACTAACATCACAGGCTTATGAAGGTTGCTGAAACACAACTACAGATTTATGTGATGACTGTGACACTGCACGTTTAAATGGATGACATTACCATTGTGTATTGCTATCAGTTTTCCTCTAAAGAGTGGTTGTGAAGCACAAGCACACTGTAAAGCTATACCTCATATGTATTTTCAGCATGTTCTGCACATTAAGAGGAAGAAGCACACAATCACAGACAACAGTCATTCTGTATATGAACTCCCTACCTATCACCTAACAGAATCTACAAAGAAGTGTATTATATGATGCCCCACAGGTGAAGTCTGACTGCATGTGAGCCAAACAACATATTTGAAAGGATGACTTCAAAGGTGTCATGCAAAGGGGATGTGTGTGCAAAAATGACTTCTTCAGCTATGTAGACTTCTAAATGTTGTCAGTACTAAGAGGTGTAACATACCTGCACCAATTTACTTTCACAATTAGGAAAGCCTTGCTGCTGTAGTCAAACTCCCTACCTATCGTCTGATACAATCTACATACATGTAGATTATATGCATGTGCAACAGGAGAGGTCTGATTGCACATGATCTACACTGCATTTTTGAAAGGATAGGTCTGACTGCATGTGAGCTACACTGCATCTTTGAAAGGATGATATCAGCTGTGTCATGCAAAGGACTTGTCTGTGCAAAATGACGTCTACAGTTATGTGGACTTTTAAATGTTGTCAATACTGAGAGGTGTAATACACTCCAGCATTCTGTATTCAAACTTCCTACCTATCAAGTGACACAACCTACACACAAGTATATTGTACACATGACCCACAGGTGAGGTCTGACTTACTGGTGTGAGAGTACATTACTGAAATCATGACCTCATCAGTGTATTACAGATGATGAGTTTGTGAACAGAGTGAAAAAGGAATATCTGATTGACTTGACCATGTAAATGTTTCTCACAAGTGGGAGCCAAATGAGCGCAACTGTTGGAATTAATCCTCAAGTGATGCAATGGCCCCACAATCACCTACATAATTTGATTGTTTTGACATTAGAACCCCATATATCTAGCTACATAATCTAGAGGACACAGTATTTAATGCAAGTGCCACCACAGAAGTTTGACTTTTATAGTGTGCGACTACACTTTACAAAGAATAACAACACTGTTGTATTGCAGAGAAGATGATATTGACATGATGTTCTGACATTGATATGTAATAACCCTTCAGTATAAAATTTAATCCAGGCTACTATTTTATTGAGGCAAGCAGCGGTTAATGCCATATTTACAAATGGTTAGTGTGATATTAAATGCAATGAAATTTGATACAATAAAATGAGAAATAAGGAAATTACACTTTCATATATTTTCTTATGTTATATTCAGTTCTGTACACTGATTTATAGTTTTTTTTTCTAGAATTTTATAGATCAGCATGATATTATTATCTTGATGTCAACTCTAAAAGATAACTTTTTGTTTATTAAACTCAACATTCCGTGGTAGTGGTGCTGCGGTAGCGTTGTCACCTCACAGCAAGACATTGTCACGTTTGATTATCAGCTAGAGTGTCTTCTGTGTGGAGGCATGCTTGAATGGGCGTGCCTTCGTTGAAGGTTGAGCATCAGGGCTGGTAACTCGGCATGTAAAAATCCACTACCAAACATTAGCAGACCGGAGTTCCGCTGTGGCGACCCCTAACCGGGATAAGCCGAAAGACACAACAAACTCAACATTCATAAGAATGTACTTCTTCCATCTTTTTATTTTGTTGAGATGGTGGTATTTTTGAAAACAGTAACCAGTCATATATAGTTTTCTCAAACCATTAGTTCAAAATACAAAATTGTTTTTGAAGGATATAAAGCATTTTATATAATTCATTGCTCGTATATAGGGTAGGGAAGCTATCAGATTATTAGCTTCTGGTTACAACAATATCCCAGATTATATGTGAATTAAGGGACACGATGGCTTTTACTGTCATTTGCTGCATTTATTGTTATTTCGATGAGATGCTTTTAATACTATTATATTTTAGTTTATATCATCATATGTTTTACTCTGAATGGAGATACTTTTGCAGTTATTTAATAATGCAGTTGGTATCCCAGAGGTCCCTTCATATGCCAGTGCTTTTTTTGAAAGGTTGACATTTGAAAATGCATTATTAAAAGACACAGTTCATTTTCTTTGAGGGCAATAAACAGGTGATGCCTTTCTTTACTGGTTGGCAATGAACATGACTGATTTCATTTTGTTTCTTGACTCGGTGGGTGTAGTGTATATTTTGAAATGAACAAGGTTTCTTTTAATTATTTAGATGTTATAGTGTTTAAGGGGATACTGTAGGAGTTGGAAATAAAGTTCCTTGCCTCTCACTGAAATGCAAATGTTCACTCCCATTTTGTTAACTATATCCTACTTTATGGCATCACTGTCAGTCTATACAACATATCATTTTACTTTTAGTAATCTGTCCCATTTGTGTTTTGCCCCCCTGAACAAACTAAAATATTGACACTATAGTTCCTTCTGATTTTCAGCATAAGATTGCAGTACTTATGTCCCAGATTTGGGAAAATGTGAAAATACTATAAATTCCTAGTAACAAGTATGTATCACAGAAAAGTGGCCCCTGACCCACTCCTAACCAAAAAATGCTTTAGAAATGGACTTTGGCAAACGCATAATAGAATATTTTCTCTTAAATTCTACCATGTTTGTGAGAGATGAATAAACTTAGAGAAGAGAAGGATCTGTGGTGGAGGTCATACTATTTGATCACATGGTGGTAGGGTGAAAAGAGCAATGCAATAGCAATTTATATCTCATATGATGTTGAAGGTAGAATTTAGTGAGTGGGTAATAGAAACTTCAATTACTTTATTGGTGCAACACATCAAAATTTCACTAGAAAGTTATGTTGAATATAAAAGGTAAGTGAAGGAAAGGATAGCTACATTTTCAAATGAGACTCATAATGTGAGGTTATATGAAGTATAGAAGGATGAAAAAGAGATTATGTGAACTGCATCTGTTTTTTTTTAATATTTTTTATTTTTCTCATTCTCATGTTTTGTTTATATACTTTAATTCCAGTCATTATAAAAACATTAGTTCAGTTACAGTGTAGAATAATTCAATCATATTTAGGTGCATCATGTAGCAAGAGAATTTTAAACTGTTACAACAAAATTTACAATATAGATCAAGGACCTAATACATAACTAACATCCTATATACACTATATACAGCAAGTGCTACAGAAATTAATTTATTGATTAAGATTCTGCCTCATTTTACATACTATACATTACTGTGACATATGAGATTAATATTAGACAGCAACAGTGTGCCAAGCAGCCACAGCCCTTAAGGCTGAATAACACACCTGATACTCTTGTTATAGGTGACTCTATTGTCAGACACACTGACGTCCCGCTCACCAGGCTGAATAAAGAGAAGGTCACGGTGAGCTGCCTGTCGGGTGCTAGGATCCGACACATAACGCAAGCACTCAGGTCACTGCAAAGCAAATACAAATATGACTCAGTCATTGTACATGCTGGTGTGAATGACCTGAAATGTACCTCCCTGGACTACATGAAAAGAGACATAGAGTAACTCTCTCATGTAGCCCAGGCTGGTATGACCCTGACCTTGAGCAGCATCTTATCCTCACCTAGAATGATGCCACAGTACAAAGACAAAATGATCGATTTTAACAATTGGCTAAAATTTTGGTGTCATTCAAAGTCCAGTGTCTGTCATCCTGGGATGACATGCTCGACAAGCCATGTTGCTTCGCTAGGGACGGCTTGCACCTGTCACCACTGGGCTTTCGGATATTGGCAAAGGCTCTTGCCACCCCCATAGTGCCTTTTTTAGGCAAGGCTCAAAAGTCAAACCCACCCCCATAGACAGCACAAGGAACAAGAAACTAAGGGTAATGCTGCTAAACGCCAGAAGTCTTAACCTCAAGATGCATGCACTCGAAGCTCTCCTCAGTATGGAGAACATCGATATCTGTGCAGTGACAGAAACCTGGTTCAAGGCTCCAGAGAGCACCCCAGCACTACCAGGCTATACCTCATATCATGCTTTTCAGCCCCAAAACCCTGACCGAACCACAAAAGGAGGGGGAGTTTCCATATTTATCAAGGATATCCACACCTCCAGGTTAGTGGCATTGCATGAAGTATCGGAGACCATCCATGTGCAACTAACAGTGGGCAAGACTGCTTTTCAGTTTATAGCATCCTACAGACCACCCTCTCAAAGTCAGGAATCCCATTCGGCTTTCCTGAAAACATTGGAGAACATGAAGATCTCTCCGAACACCATTATATTGGGTGACTTCAACTACCCAAACATTGACTGGGAACACTACTCAAGCCCCAGCACCTTAGCCCAAAGATTCCTGGAAATTATAAACTCAAATGCTATGGAACAACTAGTCACCACTCCCACAAGAGGGGACAACATACTAGACCTGATCATTACCAACATGGGGACTCTATGCTCCACACCAGAAGTATATCCCTCATTGGTAAGATCAGACCATAAATTAATTTCACTGGATGTCCACATCCCGACCCCACCCCCAGCCCTGAAAACCACAGTGAAAAACTTCTCAAAAGCGAACTTCTCACTTCTCAAAACCAAAGTGGAATCCTTCAAGGCCCCAGTGCCAGTGGAAACTATGGCCCAAACTGCAGAATCCTATATAAATGCATTCTATGGACATCTCCAGGAATGCATGGATCATGCTATCCCAAACAAAACCAAGACCCAATCATCCAAAGGCAGGCGTTCAGTCTGGTGGACCCCTGCCATAAATAAACTGTACAATGGAAGGAGGAAGCTACTACATGATAGAGCAAAATCCCTAATAGGGAAGGCATCTCTGATCAGTACTAGCAAAAAATTACGATCCCTCATAAAATCCTCCAAGGTCAGCTTCGAGAGAAAAATTGCACAGGACACCAAAGACAATCATAAGGCTTTTTTCAGTTATGTTAGAAACCTGGGATGCAACTCCCAGACTTGTTCTGAGTTGATTCTAAACGACAAAAAATACACTGAACCCACAGACATCGCCAATATCCTGGCAGACAGGTTCAGTGCAAACTTCTCCACCCCCTCCCCCCCAAAAGAGCAAGTATCTATCCTGGCAGAGGGCTGCCTCCCAAACATCTCAGATGCTCAGGTGAAGGCTTTCCTTTCCAAAGCATAAAACACTGCTTCCATGGGACCAGATGGCGTCCCAGGTTGCGTCCTACATGAACTACAAGAGGAACTAATCCCTCAAATAAAACAGCTATACAATCTCAGCCTCACTACAGGATATGTACCCACAGAATGGCGTACAGCAACAGTGGTCCCACTCCACAAAGGTGGAGCCTCTACGGACCCTGGAAACTATCGCCCCATAAGCCTGACTAGCTTAGTCTGCAAGGCTATGGAGAGGATCATCATGGAGCTCATAAACAAAGACATTGGGGACCTACAGACACTAGATCCTACCCAGTTCGGCTTTGTCAAGGGCAGATCCTGTCTTTTGAACCTGGTTGACTTCTTTGAAACAGTCACCAAAGCCATAGATGAAGGGAAGGTAGTCCACACAGCCTATCTGGACCTTGCAAAGGCATTTGACACAATACCCCACTCGGGCATCATAGATAAGCTATCCAGCTTAAATATAAACCCCTATGTCACAAGATGGGTCACAAACTGGCTCAAAGACAGAACCCACAGAGTGAGAGTTGCTGGAGCCATGTCAGACTCGAAACCCATCACAAGTGGTATCCCACAGGGTTCTGTCCTGGGACCACTCTTGTTCGGTATATACTTTTCCGAGGTACAGGCAAACGTGGGAGGACTATGGCTCACCAAGTTCGCAGACGACTGCAAACTGGGCGCCATAATCAACTCTCCAGCTGACACAAACATCCTTCAAAAAGATCTCACAAAGACAGATAACTGGTGCCAGCGCCATGGTTTAAAGCTAAATGCCAAAAAATGTATAGTCATACCCTTTGGCAAAAACAATGCACCCACAAATTACCACATAGGCAGAAACCCATTAAGTACAGAGAAAGTTATTAGGGACCTGGGGACCCAAGTTGATAGCAATCTCTCCTTTGAAAACCACATTGCCAAAGTGGTTAGAAAGACCTTCTACATAGCCCACCTCATCACGAAGGGTTTCACATCTAGATCAAGAGAGGTAATCGTGCCCCTTTATTCATCCCTCATCAGGCCCATCATAGAATACAATGCCCCTTTTGGGATGTACCTTACCTGACACCTGCAGCAATTAGAAAGACCCCAAAAGTATCTCACCAAGAGGATCAAGGGTCTCAAACAGATGCCATATGCTGCTTGGTTAAAAAAATTCCAGCTCTACTCAGTTGCATACTGCCTACTTCGAGGCGATCTATGCCTTGACATACAAAGCTATGTCAAATCCAGAATTAATGGACATGCTCCACCTCAGTAAATCTAAATCCTTAGAGTCACACGCTCGAGGGACTTGAACCTCAGCACAGAAATAAATAGAACTTGCTAGAGGGACAGGTTCATAACCCAGAGGCTCCCTTCGCTCTGGAATAGAATTCCAGTTCATGTGAGGCAGAGCACCTCACTGAATCTCTTCAAGAAGAATCTCGATAAGTGGATGGGGGATTGTAGGTTTGTCCCAGGGATTACTCCCGTGTCACTATTAGACAGAGGCACAGTAAACTAAACCTTAAAAAGGGCACAGTATACCCAAATCAAGGGGTGGCGTAAGCCATACAGAATCGGGCTAGGCTTATAATTTCCCCAGGGCAGATAGCCTAGTATGAACCTATGAACCTATGAACATACAAAAGAATGTCCCTCAGATTTGATAAATTCTGTGTAGGTATAGTGTAAACCTTACACAGAAGTTACAGTGTCTGTGTGCATAGTTCCCTCAAAAATAGACTTAACTCATCAGTAGATCAATTCAAGACAAAAAACATCAATAAACCTCTTATAAAAGGAGACATATTTGAATCTATCCAATTTGGTCAGGAAGGACAGTTCCCACCAACTTAACAATAAATTGGCGAAATCCGGTGCTACTTTGGCACCCATAGCAACCCCACAGGTCTGACAGTATATTCTTCCATCAAATAAAAAAAAGTTATTTTTCAACACCAAATCAAGTAAAAGGCAAATGGACTGTACCATTATATTGTCAAGCTTAGTGTGTTCCCTCAAAATTTTCTTATTTGATGGAAGAACATACCATCAGACCTGTGGGGCTGCTATGGGTGCCAAAGTAGCACTGGCTTTCACCAATTTAGTGTTAAGTTGGTGGGAACTGTCCTTCCTGACCAAATTGGATAGATTCAAATATGTCTCCTTTTATAGGAGGTTTATTGATGATTTGGTTTTCGTCTGGAATGGATCTAATGATGAATTAAATCTATTTTTGGATGACATGAATAGACACAGGATGGGACTGAAGTTCACTTTAAGTGAAGTTGGCATGAATGTGCACTTCTTGGACTTGAATTTAAATATGAATTTTGAAGAAAAAAGATTCACTAGTACGGTGTTCAGAAAGGACACTTACACTAACAATTTCCTTCATTTTGAAAGTGGTCATCCTTTATTCATGAAGTTGAACTTGGTCAGAGGACAAATTATACGTCTCAGTAGACTAATTTCAGACAATGAAAATTTCATTTATGAGGCAAGCAAACTTATTTTTATGTTTGTCCAGAGAGGGTATCCATATGAAAAATTGAGAGACATTTTTGAGCAGATATTATTGATCAGTATGGAAAAATCCCCAGCAGTTTTAACTAGTGGGTTTATAACTAACAATAACAATAGAAAAGCAAAAGAAATGGACTGTGCCTTTCCTGTTCCTATTGGTACTGATTGCTATAGTATCAAACAGCAATTTCTAATAACTGGAAAGTCATTTTCGGAAACCGAGACTTAGCTAGAGTATTAGGCGACCATCCACATTTCATTTATAGAAAGGTTGCAAGTCTAAAGTCGATTTTAGAAATAGGAGAACACAAAACTGTTAGAGGAGCCACTGGCACTTACCCATGTTATAACTGCAAACAATGTAGGTTTATTGATTCATCAAAAAATATATTTTTCCACATATTAACAAAATGGTGGTTAATAAAGGAAGATACAACTGCAAAAGTATGAGGGTAGTATATTTGGCAACATGCTCTACCTGTCATAATTTATGTGGGGGAAAACTACTAGAGCCCTTTACAAAAGGATTTATGAACATCATTTGGCTATTAGAAACAAACATACTAACAATGCTTTAGCCAAACATGCTTTGGAGTGTTCCAACTTCAAAAAAAAAAATTTTTTTGTGTTGGTGTTGGATGAAATAGACTTGACTCCATTTGTTACAGAATTCAATACTGCTCTTGAAAATAAGGAGCTTAGATGGCAGGTTTTCCTTAAGGCAGATCACATTCCAGGTCTGAATGAGACCTTAAATGTTAAATGTCTGTTAAATAACAGATTGTATTATTAAACAGTTTACTTGACAAGAATTTTTACAGTAGGCACACATTTGTATGTGCTATATGTTCTTTCTATATAGAGCAAGTGGTATATTTCACATTTGATATTTTTGCCTTTAAGAAAATGGTATTTATTAATGAACAATTAGATGAATGGACATTTGATGTATTAATCAAATTTTGTATTTAAACTTGACTAATTGATTTAATGGTCAGTTCTGAAGAAGTTCATTGTGATTAAAACAAAAGAAAACACAACTTTTTATCTGTGTTGGCAGTCATCATTTTGTCTTCATTTCACATTTTCTTTCTGAAGTTAGTCTGGTTTTCGTGGAGTTGGTGTTTTTTATATTACTAAGTCTACCTTTTTTCAACTGTAAGACTTCATTTTGGCTGTTTTCCATACAAACAAGAACTCAGTGATGCCTGCTATTGGGGAAGCATCACCAGTTTGAGATAAGGACAGCAACCTTGATTTAAGCACCTATAGTACACCTGAAGATCTGGGTGTGATACCTAGCAATTTAATAGAAGCTATTCAAAAAGCCTAATTTGTTTTGAACAGATTACTAACTGTTTTCCATTCATCTAATAATGTTGAGGCTCCTTTTAATCTGAACAGCAGTAGCAGGAAGTCTTCAACTTGAAAGTTCAGGAAGTGATTCAACAGTCATTGCTAGTGACTCAGTGGACTATGGAGGCTCTTTCATTAATAGAAATGTTGTTAATCCATTAGCAACGTGTGTTAGTGCTTCTAACAGTGCCATTAGCTTTGTTGAAAGTATTGGACTACAAAATAAAACATTGAAGTGTAAGTCTAACATTTTTAACTTAGAAAAGAAACTTTTTAAATTGCTCTGACTTGAATATGACAATTTTTATTTACAAACTTGTGTAGAACGCAAACAAGTGCCGTTTTGCTTAAGATGCTATACGTTTCCAAATGGTATCAAGGAAACTGACAGTGTTTTTAAAGATTTGGTCACTGTGTATACTAATGCAGGGATATAAGCTTTAAAATTGTTAATTAAGCATAACTGTAGTCAGATAATTGTATTAAAACAAGAAATATGTGAACTGAATGAATGCATTGTAAACCATGATCAGTTTGTCTTGTTTAAGTCATTTTATGATGGCACTGAAGCTAAACTTCAAAGGCACATGGCTACTTTAACTAACATAAAGTGTAACAAATTTGCTTGAGATTCTTTAGCTTATGCAAACAACACAGCATTTCATTTGAATCAAAAATCAAATGGTCTTGTCAAAAAAGCTACCATTAATAGTTTTAGAGATGGTAATGGTACCGAAAACATTGACAAGGGGAATTCTGTTGATAATAACCAGAACAGTAATGGATATAGTGGAAATGCAGCGAATGAAGCAGGTGAAGGTACTAGCAGTAACGATGATGTTTTCCATGGTCCAAATAACCCTTTTCCCCACACGTCACCTGAGATAGACAACAATGGGACCACTACCAAAGGGAAAGGGAATTTGGGGAACAAAAAGAAGGGGAGATATCGAAAGAAATAGTACGTTTATGTAAAATATATAATCTCAGTGATTTACCACTTAGTGAAAGTCAAACAAAAGCTTTGGAAAAAGGTTTTTTTTGTACCTGCTGTTAAAGCTCCATTAATTGACACTGTTTTATATTTAAAATTATATATCAGAAAATTAAATCTTAGATGTGTCTTTGATGGAATAGAACATAGAAATAATACTGAATGTAGAAAACCAAGTAGTGTGAACCCAAAATTGACATCTACACTCAATTTATTTAATGAATTGTCTGAAAATGACATCAGATGCATATGTAACAATCAGGGGACACACATAAATTACAGTAAAAACAAAAATAGAAATAAAAGTAAAAGGTATTTTTGGGACCAAAGAGAAATGAAAATTTTGACTGACTTGAAAAAGAGTCAACAGTATGGGTTTATGAAAGCCGAAAAGGGTAACGGGTTGGTCATAATGAGAACATCTGATTATCAAACATGTATCAAGGAATTACTAAATGATAAAAAGAACTATCAGTTAGTCAGTACAGATGCAGTGAGGAGGAATTTTCACAATATAGACCAACTTTTGATGGAATTGTTAAATAAAAACTATATTAATTTAAACACTTATGATTTTTTTTATGTGGAAGAACCCCTGTTAGGTGTTTTCTTTGGTATTCCAAAGATACATAAAAATGTGACCAACCTACTCTTCAGACCCATAGTGTCAGCTAAAAAGGGTAAAACTGTTACCATCGCCCATTATTTGGACCATTTGTTGAATCCCTTAGTTGTTAAGACTCCATATTTTTGAAGGATTTTTGGGAGTTTTTGGACCTTCTCAGAAATTATACTTTCACAGGTATGGAAATATTACTAGTTACTGTAGTTGTAGTATCTCTATATACTTCTATTGATCAAAGTATGGGGATAGAAGCAGTAAAATGTTTTTTGAAGGAACACACTAAGCTTGAGAATATAATGGTACAGTCCATTTGCCTTTTACTTGATTTGGTGTTGAAAAATAACTTTTTCTTATTTGATGGAAGAATATACCTTCAGACCTGTGGGGTTGCTATGGGTGCCAAAGTAGCACCGACGTTCGCCAATTGAGTGCTAAATTGGCGGGAACTGTCCTTCCTGACCAACTTGGATAGATTCAAATATGTCTCCTTTTATACCTTCCTGACCAGCTTGGATAGATTCAAATATGTCTCCTTTTATAGGAGGTTTATTGATGATTTGGTTTTCATCTGGAATGGATCTACTGATGAGTTAAGTCGATTTTTGGATGACATGAGCAGACACAGGATGGGACTGAGATTCACTTTAAGTGAAGTTGGCATGAATGTGCACTTCTTGGATTTGAATATAAATATGAATCTTGAAGAAAAAAGATTCATTAGTACAGTGTTCAGAAAGGACACTTACACTAACAATTTCCTTCATTTTGAAAGTGGTCATCCTTTATTCATGAAGTTGAACTTGGTTAGAGGACAAATTATACATCTCAGTAGACTAATTTCAGACAATGACATTTTCATTTGTGAGGCAAACAAACTTATGTTTGTTTGTTCAGAGAGGGTATCCATATGAAAAATTGAGAGAAATTTTTGAGCAGATATTATTGGTCAGGATGGAAAAATTCCTACCAATTTTATCTAGTGGGTTTATAACTAACAATAACAATGGAAAAGCAAGAGAAATAGACTGTGCCTTTCCTGTTCCTATTAGTACTGACTGCTATAGTATCAAACAGGCAATGTCTAATAACCGGAAAGTCATTTTGGGAAACCGAGACTTAGCTAGAGTATTAGGCGACCATCCACATTTCATTTATAAAATGGTTGCAAGTCTAAAGTCTATTTTAGAAATAGGAGAACACAAAACTGTTAGAGGAGCCACTGGCACTTACCCATTTTATAACTGCAAACAATGTAGGTTTATTGATTCATCAAAAAATATATTTTTCACATATTAACAAAATGGTGGTTAGTAAAGGCAGATACAACTGCAAAAGTATGGGGGTAGTATATTTGGCAACGTGCTCCACCTGTCATAATTTCTATGTAGGGAAAACTACTAGATCCCTTTATAGAAGGATTTATGAACACCGTTTGGCTATCAGAAGCAAAGATACTAACAATGCTTTAACCAAACATGCTTTGGAGTGTTCCAACTTCAAAAATGTTTTATTTTTTGTGTTGGATGAGATAGACTTGACTCCATTTGTTACAGAATTCAATAATGCTCTTGAAAATAAGGAACTTAGATGACAGGTTTTCCTTAGGGCAGATCACATTCCTGGTCTGAATGAGACCTTAAATGTTAAATGTCTTTTAAACAACAGACTGTATTATTAAACAGTTTACTTGACAAGCATGTTTACAGTAGGCACACATTTGTATGTGCTATATGTTCTTTGTATATATGACAAGTGTTATATTTCACATTTGATATTTTTGCCTGTAAGAAAATGTTTTTTATTAATGAACAATTAGATGAATGGACATTTTATTGGTTGATGTATTAATCAAATTTTGTATTTAAACTTGACTAATTGATTTAATGGTCAGTTCTGAATAAGTTTGTTGTTATTAAAATGAAAGAAAGCTCTTAACTTTTTATCTATGTGGACAGTCATCATTTTGTCTTTATTTCACATTTTTTTTTTTTATGAAGTCAGTCTGGTTTTCGTGGAGTTGGTGGTTTTTATATTACCAAATGTGTGAAGTATCCCTTATCATGAGTAAATTGTGTGTGCATTCAGATGTAACAGACTGTTAAGAGCACTGACCAGGAATGTGATAAGACTTCATAAAATAAAGGTAAAAAGTACAATAGTAATAAAATAAAATAAAATACATAAAATATGTAATCTTGGTATGGCTGTATGCCTGGAGAGTTTGTGAAAGTTTGCTGAAGTTCTACTCCCAGCCTGCCAAGGATGGCATGATAGTTGTTTTTTCTCTGTACTGTACACATACATGTCTCTCAAGAGTCATGCCATCATGGACTGCAATTACTATTGCATACTCCCTCTGTTACACATCTCCTTAACATGATTATGTCAACAGCACAGTCTCACTACATCAGTCCACAGTGCACCTTGGTAATTATATTGGTCCACCTGATATGTAAGTGTTCTCTGTAGATGTGTGAATGCAGGTGTTACTGTTTGGCTAATACTGTCCCATGTGGATAGCATGAGAGGTATGCTACAGCAGCTATGGGGCACTGTTAGACACAAAGGAAGGATATACCTGTAGAGTATACAGCAGTACTGTTGTAAATTATATAGCCTATACCTGTATTAATGGATTGTATTTCTCTCTCTCCCTACCCCTTTTCTTCATCTAAATTTATTATTTTTATACATTGGTTATGATTTACTATTAACATATGCTGCTCTCTAAACTTTATTTTGGGGCATGTGTTTTATTATTGTTATGTATTACAATGGTTGCATATTAACATATCCTGTTGAATTACCAATGTTGTTGGCCTTATGCTGTAACTGTAAATGTAACCGGCATGCTGTTAATAAACTGACTGTTATGTTCATTATTGTTGTGTCCCATATAATATGCATTGATATGTTAATGGGTTATATCCAATGTTCTGGCATGCTGTTATGACTAACAAACTGCTTTATTCATAACTAACCAATACACATTGCTATATCTCTATCACCACAGCATGTCAGGGTTGGCTGGTTCCTTCTGATCCACCTACCCTGAATCAACTGACAGTGGCACCAAGTCCTAGCACATCTGGGACCCAATCTGGTGGTGCCCCCTCTGCTGGCCCTGCACAACCTTTGGGTGGAACCGCCTCAGGGAATGGAGCCCATCTCCCTTCTGGGAGCAGTGGCAGAGGGGCGGTAGTCACCCAGGATCAACTACCAGCCATGGTGCACAGGATTATGCATAGGAGTTATGAATAATGCCTATGCAGAATTGAGGGCAGACTCAGCAACCTGGTGGGGCCTGGTGGCCCTGGTGCCCAGCCTCCAGCTCAGTCACTATTGGGACAGTGAAGGAGTAGTGTGGACTGCCCATGGCTGGGGAGCTCAGTCACACTGCTACCATCTGGGAGCACATGAATCTCTGATCCATGACACCTTCCCCGTCCAAGGTGTTTACCCCCCTCATGTGTCACACACCACCCCTGTATACTGTCTTGTCTGTCTGCAAATGCAACCTCTCCTAACGAATGTATCTCCCCACATGTACCTACATCATTCCCCAACGTTCCACTCCATATCTCTCAACCTGGAAACATAAAAAATCTGGACAAGGCCCATGAAAATATGTACAAATCTGTATGCTGATTAACATAACATTTGATACATAACTAAGTAATCCTGCCCACTCCAATTGAATTGAGGGATGCCAGCTTTCAAATGCAAACTGAAGAACAGACAACCAATATATGGCACCAGACTCTCCCTGCAGCCATTCCAATGTTCCATTACCTGGCTATTTTGCCCCATTTACCATAAACACTGATGTGCATACTGCTTTACGTCTTCAATGATTATTTGGATTTTATATTTACATTTTATAGCACAATGCACAAACACTAATAGACAACTGCTAAACAAAGCAATATTGTCTCGCAATGAAAATAGACTTTGTATTAAAACTTCTCTACCCTTGAAACTCACATTCATTGAAACAGCATTGAAACCCACACCACAGCCAAAGAAAATGCATCTGGTGGCCAGTGGTGGATAAAGATTACCTTTAGGCTGTTTTCAAATCATAAGCTCCTTGCACACAAAACAAGACACGTACATGTGTTCTTTGATACACCTTCCTGACTTTATTAAATTATATTCCTTATTGCACAAATAAAACAATGCATGCCAAGTTGTAAGTAACACAGATGTATTCTGTGGTAGAGCAATCCTTGCACAAGTGCACTGCTACTAAAAATGTGAGATTAATTCAGCATATACCACATGCTATCACATCATATTTCCTTTATCTTCCTATAACTATGAGAGTTATTCATATTCTTTGTTCACTGAATATTAAAATATCAGTACAGCCTGAAAACTCTACCCATTGGGTATATATAGCAGCTCCCAAAAACTCCTCAGTAGCATAAGCCTGTAAATGAAAGACTTTCAGTTGGCTTTTTCCATGACGTTTTTCTTTGAACAAATGAAGAACTGGCTTAAACAGTACAGCATTTACTGTCCTCAAGTTTACTCACAACATGCATTATAAAGATGTTACATTTGAAAGTCAAGTAATTATCTCACATTGATTTTTAGATTTTGCATTCACAATAGCATATGGGCACTTTGGTTTTACTTTCACTCATATAATACTGAGAGTATAGCACACCATAAATAATGATAAATGATTGAGAAAATAAAACTAGCAAATGTCTCAAAGTTCAGTATGACTCCACATGATTTTTATCTTTATTCTGCATGTTCCCAGCAGTGTTAGGTACCTACTGGCATGACCTATTTAAAATGTTTACTTATCTTGCTATCATAAAAAAGTTACTGCAAACACATTAGGTACATGGAATACAGCTGAATTACTGAAGGGTATGATCACGGTAGGCAGAGCCTTTGTTTCATTATTGAATGGAAAGAGGTGCCTTAAATAAAGATTTACAATGCAAGTGGAATGCATTACATCCTTACCAAAATGATAAATCTGCTTTGGCAGTTTTCATCTTTGTCAGCTCTAGGACTATAAGAAAATGGCTCATGTAGTATTGAACAGACTGCAAAATCTGCAACCTCAACTCAGTAAAAAATCAGAAGCCAATGCTGATAAAAACATGAATATACTTTTAATACATATTTAAAATAAATCAGTTAAGCACTTTTGTCCCAACAGATGTGGAGTTCATCAGCCCTCAGAGTATTTTTACTGAATTGAGGTTGTTGATTTTCCAATCTGTTCGACACTATGTGAGCTGTTTTCTTTGGTTACTGGTTTTGTGTTTGGCTGCAAACTCGCATGCTTGTTTTGGTTTGGTTCTAACCTCTAGGACTATGATTGACAAGACTTACTCAACCAACTTTCCCATGATGTCCAACCTCCTCCCTTTGAAACAGAGTAATAAAGACAGTAGGTCAGAGTCTCTCTCACACACATAACAAGCCCGGTAAAGTGGATTTCCAATATAAACACACACGCTTGCACTCACTCGCCACACCTGCATTTGTTCTGAAATTTTCTATATGCAGTAACGGTCCATTGCCCGCAGCTGCATTCAAGTCTGCCCTAAGTTTTGTTAATGAACCCTGTAAACATTGAAGTGATTTTACACAAATGCACAAGGGGGGTGTTGTGTATATAATATGTACTACTACCACAAAACATAAACTGCATATCATGCATATTTTTACTATTGGATTCTGGATACTTTATTTCACACTAGCATACCTTTTCTGATTGGGGAAAGCTGGTGAGGTGCAAGGCAGCCTTACCTTAGGAAATACAACCGCTTCCAAATTTTTGTTACATAATTAATACCACACTGTATATGTCTACTTCCAGATTTTGTAACAAGAACCACAAAACAGGTGGGTGTGGTTAAAAGTATGAGCAGGCGAAAAAGTAGGTGAGCAAAGGCCATGGGCTAGATGGTCTTATGGTGTACAATTAATGGAGATGAACACAGTTCAACTTCAAAGCATTAAAAATAACAGCACTGGCATTAATCATAAGAAAAGATTAGAACCAGACCTTATCAGTACTCTAACTAGATCAGGAAATGGTAAAATAATAAATAGCGCTATACCTGACTCATACAGTTGGAAAGTATAGAGGCAGGTGATTTTTAAGGACACAACACAGCATGAAGAAAAGCCAGCATTTTGTGACTGAAACATAATCAGTGGATGAATCTTCAAAAATGAAAAATTTCTACTTAAAATCCTAATTTCAAAAATCAGTAAATGTTAAAAATATCAAATGCCAAATGTATAATAAATATTAAAAAATAATTTACTTATAACATGCATAGATCACTTTGGATCAATTATCTGCTTACCGGCGTAAGCCCCCCCATATTAAAAACTAATTTGCACATCATTGTATACTTAACAAGGATGCCTGGTTGTTAGACTTGTGCTGACTTACTAGAGTCAGAAACCAGAAATAAGTAAACTTGATCAAAGCACACACCTTGCAGGAGTTCCATTTGTCTCAAAACAGTAGCTTACCTAAGGAGTTTCATTCCCGAATGCATGCTTTTTCTGTTCTCAAGAAATGGATCCTTGGCTTAACTCACCAGCAGTCTCTTGCTTGTTCTCTCTGCAACAGTCAGGCTTGCTCCATTCTCATAAACAGTCCATTCCCTCATGGCTGGACTTCAGGAAGTGAATGCATGCTGATTTATATTGTTTGAGCTGCTGAATGCATTATTGAGGCTGGCAGTTCGTTTCATGTTGCTGACGTCATCGCTCAAGTGATGATGTCAGCTCCAAAAGCCGGAAAAAGAAAATTCAAAAGAAACAGCCAGGAAATTCAGAAATTAAGGGGTGCCACTTGGGAATCGTGGCACCCCATTATTTGGACCCCAAAACTCAGTAAAAACTGAGTAATTTGGTACGGTTGGAAGGTATGTTCCACTCTCTCATTAAAAAAAAGTGCTCACCTGTCCCACAAAAAAGAATCACATTGTACATAGCTCTCCATTTGTCACATGTGTCCACTGGACACAACTAATTAGGTCCAATTGGCTTGACAGCACATTTATGTTGTCCTCATCCCTCTCTCTGGGGTTTGAGGGTTCAATTTCATGTACAAAGTCTGCAAAAACTGCACAGCTGTTGCTGTACTAGAAATGGAAAGTTATGGTCCTTTCCTACATCCTTCCTACACAACACTATCTGGCTTTCAGCATGTTTTCCCCCTGCTTGCACCATTTCTCCACTGTCCTATCACCCTCTTTTTATTTTCTTTATTAATTTTTAGTTCAGATTCACAAGTAGCTAAGCGGTGTACCATTCAAACATGCATAAATGTGCTTAAAAGTGATTTAATGATCTTATGCGTTTCTCACAGTGTTAGGCACATCTGCAAAATAACTGCCCCTACCACAGCTTGAAACCAGACCCCTGTTAGCTACAGCATAGTGCATTATCCCACTAGACCATTCAGCACTCAGTTAAAACAGCTGTTTCCAGCAAAATATATTGATTGCCACTGACAGACTGCAAGTGCATATAATGGGACAAATGGGAGTGTACCTGGGACTGTGATACAAACACTACACCATTTCACAGCCAACTAAATAATAATGGATGTATGTGAGGCCTGGGATACCAGACATATCTGTCAACTGTACAGATTGTATCAGACTGTCCAGAGTTTTGCCCCCAATTTTTGGCCCAGTTTTCATATAAGTGTATTTTTCTGGCAAATAGTGGCAAATCATTAAAGATTGAGGTTAGTAAATCATGACAGAGATGTCAATGTCACACATCATACCCTTCATAAAGCACATGCTAATACAACACCTGATATTCTATCAGCAGTCTAAGTTTGTAAGAGCAATACTTATAGATTGTCCCTATTCATGGGCCTTTGTCCCACTTTTATTTATGGCTTTGTCTAGATTTCTTGCTTTAACAGGTTGAGAGGTATGATATCAGGTACTTGTTCCCTTTTATCAGCAGCATATTTAAGCACACCTGCTAAGGCAGGAATGGAAAAGTAGTTGTGTACAACTGGGACCCCGCTACACAGCAATTGCCTTTGAAAGCCATGCACATAATGATGGATGCAGACGTGCATCACAGACTGTATGTATGCATATATATAATGCAAAAATACATCTGCTGCAGCACTGACTCAGTAGCTCAGTCTATTAAATGACTTACATGTAGTGTATTTTGCCACACACAGTCCTGGGTTCAAATCCAGTGTGTTGCACATTAATTACATTCTTGTGAACACAAAAAGTAATGACCAAGTCATGCAATTTTAATTCACACAAGTTGCTACTACTGCATTAACTGCTACCCATGTTTGCAAGTCAAATGCCTGTAGGTAGAAAACACTGGAGATTTTTCTATAGCCAAACTATATGCTGCCTACTACTCTGTGATTGGTACTGTTACATAACAGCTGTACCTTATGCACATGCCTTAATTGGACTGTAAAGGGCACCCTTACCCCGGATCTGCTATGATGACACAGCTGACTCTGCTGCCACAGTTACAGGTACAGCTTGCTGTCCTCCCCACTATGTGTCCTAGACCACAGCAGCAGCTGCAGCCTGGAACATATGTAGCTGTATGATAAACTACGTGCTACAGACTACATACCTCACATCTTCAGAACAAGGGATCCAGACAACACCCATACATAAGGGGGGGCAAAGGTCCAGTGACAGGGGTATGTTGCACAGTTTGCCCCTACAAAGGTTGTGAGCTGAAAAAATGCCAGCTACTACATCAGCATGCATAGTCTGATGGGTATGACATCTCACATGTCTCCCTCACCTTACTGACCTCAATCCACAGTGTTTACCAATGAACTGTCAGATAATCTCAATGTTATGGGACAATGGCCAAACATATCATGCAAAACTGTGGACATACCTCAGAAATCTCAACAGTGGACAGTATTTGCATCTACGCTATGTGATGCTGTAGTCTCTACACCTCACTAATGTCCATCCAAAGACTAATAAAGGGGCCAAGCCTACATGAAGGCCTTAAATATTGCACTGCGATGCCATGTCACTGGCTAATGAAAGTGCAACCCAGCTGTTTTGGATATAATTTGCAAGACTGAGCCACAGATAGGTGCACAGGCAATTACCTGTTAATGAGCATTACCTACAAAAGGCAATCAACTGCCTATAGGGAACAGGTCTGTGTGTACTTTTGCTCACACAGACAACACATTTGCAAGCTATTTGCAGAGGAACACATCAAAAAAGGAGTACTTCACTCTACCAGGTATGTAATACATTTCCCTGTATAATGGGATGCAGATGGTAGGATGGAGGTATGGGGAATAGGGATTACAGCAGTAGGCCTATAATGCATCTATGATATTGACATGTCCAACAACTACAGGCATGCTTCTCAATTGTCCCTGCTTTGAGTCAAATCCCAGCTCTGCCCCTGTTACTCCCTCCTACAATGGTCATCTGTTGTAGGAAAGCTAGTGGAATCTGTGTTAGACATAGTGACACTATGTAAGGGTGTACACTCCTGTATCATCAAATTATGTGCTGTCATTCACAACCTCTCAGTCTGTCAATGCCACACATAAATAGTGTTGACATTCTACAGGTATTCCTGACTGTCCCTAATGTACCCTGGCTAAGTCGCTGTTTTGTTGACATTTGCCCCTCATTGGTTGACACCCATGGCTAACATACCTGTCAACCCCCTACAGCAGGGATTCAGTCATAACCATAAGTACTGGGGAGACACAGGCCAACCTCAGTGACAGGGGATACATACTGGCCATACAACATAAAACTCTGAATACACTGACAGATATTAATGTGCCATATGTGTTTTCTGAGGGGGATGGTGTATGACAGCCAGAATCCCTACTGTCCATCAACAACCATCAATGAATGACCAACTATTTGTCAGATGTCCACATATTTGTGCCAAAAGGAACACATTCATGATGCACACATTCACAGTCCACAAACATCTGTGTAGTGGGGGGTGGGATGTCTACAGGGAACATATAATACAGCAGATTTGCATTGTTGCCTATCATTGTGCCACACTGCTGTTGCTGGACTGTCACCATATAGTTTTAATATCACACAGCTATTTGTCCAACAGTGGCTGTATGACAGATTAGTGTGAGCTTGCCTGTAGGGAACACACTAGAATAGACTGCAGTGATGAGTGTAGAGACATAGAGCAGAATCTGTCATGGCACACAGGGACATACCCAGTATTGCTACTATCTTGGTGATAACCACACATGTAGTATGTTGATAGACTGTTGGGTATGATATGTGAGAGAGTGGTGGATAGGGCAGGCCATATTGGCTGTGCAGGGTCTGTACATAGTGGATGTCCATTTATCTGGTCCTGCAATATGTCCCCCTCGTGTTGTCTTTCAGGAACAATGTATCACAGGAGGCATCCCCCATTCACAGCTGCTGAGAATGCTGTTATTCTGGATAGCCTCAGACAGCTTTTTGCATTCTGCTTTCAAGGTATCGCCAACATCGTGACCAGTGTGCACAATTGTGAAGTGAGCTTGTCAGGGTGGTTAAACAAAGTGGACTTCAGGACAGGGCCTACAAGCTGGTCTGACACAAGGCCACAAATATGCTTAATGCCACATGTCAAAGGGCAGCTGCTGTGGCCAGGGATTGTGCTGTCACTGGTGAGGGCCTGCAACAGAACAACCACTCACAGCCACACAGGAATTACAGGCAATCCTAGAATCATCAACCAACTCCAAGGCATCTATCAGCCCATAGATCCTGGAGGTGGGTGCCATAGCATCCACATCAGTGGAGTTTTCAGGTAAGCTTACTTTGTTCACCAATGTAATACTATATCAGTCATTGTGGTAGGCTCTATACATGGGTGTCAGGTCTATCTGCACTGGGGGTGTTTTAATGCACAGGTGTGCACACATACTCAGAATTTCAGCAATGTAGGCAGTATCACATTAGCTACTGTACATGCGGATATATGCATGTATTACTCTCTAGCAGTGCAACATTTGGTATTGCTGACAGTCCCTATCCCTCACATTTTCATAGTGGTCCTGTACCTGGTAAGTGTGTTACCATTGTTTTACAGCTTATATATACCATATGAATGTTAAGGACTGCTTTTTATCTCATGGCACAACTGCTGTGCTTATCCAGATTGGAATAGTTGTATGTACCATATCGGAGCAGTTGACAACAGTGCATACAATGGATAATCACAGCTGTGTATTTGTACAAACACTAACATGTATGCAGTTATAGTCATGAAGAAGTATGCAGCCTGCTGTACAGGAGGCAATGACTCCAGTATGCTTGTTCAATCACTATAGGGAGATGGTACATACCTGCGGCAGTGATAGTGCAGCAGGCATATAATTCTCAGGATAGGTATATTGGGTATTATGTGCAGTTCTATCACATACACTATCATATTGCATACCCCACAGGTGTAGTGTACTGGCAACATTCACTGGATGTAACTGAAGTGCTCATTAGAAAGGACGTGTCTTGTCTGTGTATGTTGTTGCATGGTTGTGTGTTCTGCACAAAATCAGTGATGAGAAGATGTGTGACTGATAATGCAGTTGTGGTTCCTCATCTGTATGACTCTGTGTGGATTACCATACATAATAGTGCAGGTAATAATGTACTGATTTTGTCTTCCTCCTCACAGGTGAATCGGGGGGGGGGGGTTGGAGTCTTTCTCTCTCTGATGCCACTGTCCTATTGGGCTCTCATGGTGATGGTGGCCATAGTGAGGCACCAGTGGGTTGTTGGAGGCTGAATCTGTCCCAGAGGTTGACATCCCTCTCTGCCCCTATTGTCCCTGCACACAGTCAGTGTGCCCACACATACTCAGTCTCCAGAGGCCACAGATATTTGACATTCACATAGTGTCAACATTGAACAGGGCAGTGTGACAGCAATGGCATCAGTGAGTGTCAACAGCCATAGCCAGACAGCTGGTGAGGTCCCACACAGGCAGATTGACAGGGGTGCTCGAAGGGGGACAGCTGTCCATCCACCTCCTTTCAGAGGTGTCACATCATGGGTCACTCACCACATGTTTTGGGCTGTCATGGAGGCACAGGCACATACTGAACACTTGACACATGTTTCAGGCCATCATGGAGGTACAAGCATGTACTGAACACAACACCAGATGGATGCTCAAGGTCATGGCTGCAGCACAGTCTGACATCTGTGACTGCCTTCACTGCATTGGTGTTGCCATGGATTGGTTCACTGATATAGTGGACAGACAGTGGGCTGAGACAGTGTATGTCTTTGCCTGCACATTGTCTGTGCTGGAACATCTGGTTGGGGTAGGCCATCGGGCACATTGACGTAGGTCAGCAACACCATCTGCTGAGAGACCTCATGTCCATGCACACTCATGCTCCCATAGTGACAGTACTTCCAGCACTGCAGAGGGAAGTGTACTGTCCAACCCACAACATGGCAGGCCATGGGCACGTGGTCCTGGGTGGTCTTATGGGATACAGTCCCAGCAGACAACAGTCACCATCAAGTACTAGCACTGCATCCAATCTTGAACGTAGTGGTGCCAGTGCCACTCCTGACAGAGCAAGTTCCCATGTTCGTGGCCAGAGATGGTGAACTGTCCACTCTGCCATGTATGGTCCATAGCTATCCAACATATACAGATGTAGGGCTAACACTGGGCTTGACTGTGTACATGCACACCCTCAAACATCACTGTCATATGCAGGTCACCAACAGACACACATGGCACCTCTCTATGGCACATCTAACTAACACCCCTTCCTGACTCACACATATGTTGCCAACTGTATGGCACAGCCTAGGCCTCTGGCACCCCCAGTCCATACCCTGTGCATGTGATGATACCTGTGCCACATCCCTGCCATCCATGCCATTGATGCAGGTGCATGCAAATATGTGTCTGATGCACAGGATGACTATATTACTTTCAAAGTAGTTGTATAGTGCAGTATTGGTATGCCATTGCAGGTGTGCAGGTGTTGTGGGCCATGACAGATAGTGTGGGCTGGCATGTGTCATGACTATACAGCAAACCTTGTGTATCTTAGGTGCATGATGTTAGACTGGTGGCAGTATGACAGAATGACAGATATATCACAGACCTGTGTATGTTTCTGTTCCAAGGGTTTGATTGGTTATGCTATGGACACATGGTGGCAGTAGAGCAGCACAGGATAGCATGGCAGCACGGCAGAAATATGATGTCAGCAAGGTACGGCAGGATTTGTGTATGGTTCCCTAGGTGCATATGTATAGAAGATCTTGTTTGGGACAATGGCAGCAGTCAGCAGAATTGTGCATTCATACTTTGTGAGAATGTCTGCTACCCTTTATACATGTCACCTGGGTTTTCTGACCCTATAAACCTAGATAGTGGCAGACATCAATGATGCCTGTATAGAACCTGAAGCTTGTTACTGAGCTATAAAATGCATAACCATGGCACAGAAATAGCCCGTATGGGCATGTCCATAGAGATACTAGGGAATATATCTGTAACAACACATCTAGAGTTGGCTGGTGGAAGACTAGAACCCCTACCTATCTACTATTACACACTATAGCTCACAATACTTATTGCATGCACCACAGAGTTTATCTGATTTTGGGTTGTCAGCTAGTATTGTTAAGGTAGATGACATAAGCAGGCCTTGTAGAGGAGGGCATTTAGATGCCAGCAGCTAGTCTTAGGCCCGTAAAATACATAGCCCATTGCACAGAGGTTATCCATATGGGCTTATTCGTAGTGCTGCAAATGGATACATATGCATCTAGTAAAACACACTACATCTTGTAGTACATATCGCATGCAGCATGGAGATTCCTTGACATTATACTGTCAGCCAGTGCTGTTAAGGTGGATGACATTAGCAGGCTATGTAAAAGGAAGCCAATATAAAGGCCATCAGATAGTCACAGGGCCTTAAAATGTATAGCCACTGCTCAGAGATAGACATGTCTGTACTGCTGCAAGGAGTGACATTTGCACACAGGCACAGAGTTGTTGTTGTGAGATTCAGTGGGTGTATGGATTCTGTCCTTCTGCAGCCTTGGTCTATTACCATCAGACAACTGTTGTGATGTGTAGGTGCAGATAACCCCGTGTACGTTATGTAAATGTGTTATGTAGATATGCGTGGAGAGTCTATATCAATCCACACATTGTTTAGCTATAATATATATGGTGGTGGTGCTGAGGTAGCATTGTCGCCTCACAGTAAGGCGCTGTGGGTTCGATTCTCAGCTAGAGTGTCTTCTGCGTGGAGACTTGCGTGAATGGGCGTACCTTTGTTGAATGTTGTGCGTCAGGCCTGGCAAGCTGGTACGTAAAAATCAACTGCCAATCATTAGCAGACCGGAGTTCTGCTGTGGCGACCCCTAACCGGGAAAAGCCGAAAGACACAACAATACATATATATATATATATATATATATATATATATATAGATATATATATATATCTTGTTACACACACACACACACACACATATATATATATATATATATATAAAAACACACACACACACACACACACATATATATATATATATATATATATATGTATATATATATATATATATATATATATATATATATATATACACATACGTGCCACATACTGACAGCTGGGGTAATCATGTGTGAGGGGGATATGGGGAGACATACATAGCTGTCAGTATGCACAGACTTATTTCCACATAACCATTCTTTTGGCAGAAGAGGCAAGAGACATGGGCTCAAGTTAGCTAAGTGTAGGAGCATGCCCAATGTGACTGTCAGTACTTACAAGTTGACTCCAGTTCAGACTTGCCTTCTACTCTAGTCCGGGATTTTGTGTGCTGCAGACCATTGGCTGCTGCACCTGTTTCCACACTCCAGCACCTCCTTGATATTTTGTCCAAGGCATTCCCCGGCTATTTGCTGAACGTAATATGTGACTCATACTTATCAACTGTATAGATTTGCAGAGAATGTTCAGATATTTGCCTCATATTTGTGGTCCGTGTTGCATAACATTGTGGTTTTCTGGCACATTAGTGGCAAATCATTAAAGAGCAATGTTAAGAAATAATGACAGACATTTGAGATTCAGACTGCAGATACTTCAGGAGATTCATTGTAATGCAAGACCTGTTATTCCATCCATTCTTTATGTTTGTAAGTGCAATATTTAACACTTGCCTCTATGTTTGGGCCTTTGTCCCACTTATATTCATGGCTTTCACCAGATTTGTTGCTGTAAGAGGTTAAGATGTTTGATGTGACTGGGGTACATGCTGTAACACCACATAAGGGTGACAGTTTGCATACCTCTCCCTGTACATGTTTTTGCAGAATGTCCACTCTATTTCCCCATATGTCTGCTCTGATCCTCATACAGTTGTGGTTTTCTGGTACTAAACTGTAAAATCCAGGTACTGGAGACATTTAAGTGATGGCCTTTACATCCTGCAGCTAATCTGACCTGTTGCAACCTGCTGTTATGCCAGCCACTTTCTAGGTTATTCAGACCATGTATAATGTCTGTCTGTAGGTTTGGCTCTCTGTCCGTCCATTTTCCCTGACTTTGTCCAGCTGTCTTGCAGTAACAGATTGTAGCATTATAGCAATCTATGGTACTCCTGCCATATGAGTAACTCACATGCAAAAGTTGTAGATGTGTCCAGCTTCAAACCATCATCATCATCACCCATGCTAATGCCCTTAGCCCAGTGAGCCACACCAGCCACTAGAGAGAGAGAGAGATTTAATTCCTCCACTATCAACAGCATACAGACATACACTGACCCCTGCATTTTGTGGGTAAAATATGTGGCCAGGTTGTATCTCACAACCCTTGAAATGTGTGGTCTGCTGATATATCCTTGCAAACATACTCTGTTACTGCAGTTGTATGGGAACACAGATGTGTTGGGGGTAGGGGACTCTGCTATTGATAGCAGTGGGTCTGTCCTATGACCCCACTGTTTGGGATTTCCCTTACATAATGCAGTGAGTTTCCAGCCATGTGGCCTAATGATTATTATGGGGCACTCGGTATTGGACAGAGTACCTGTTTCCCAAGTGGCTGTTAGATCTCTGCAAGATGCCCAGTAGCCCATTTTATTATCTTGCATACATGGAGCAGGTCCGTACATATGCTACCATAGTCTACTACTCTGTACACTTGTTGTATAGGACAGTGACTTACCTTGTGAATGCAGCAGTTGAGAGATCTGTGTTTCAGGGCAGACTCTGTCTGATGTACGTAGTATTCAGCCAATACATCGTTAGGCACAGGTTGTGCGGTATGGCTGGCATCCTTTTTCTATGTATGCGAGTCAGAGTAAGGTGTCAGTCCCTAGGACCCTAGGTTGTCAGTGTATGTGCTATGCTTTGCCTCTTGTCCAAGGCCGGGGCATACTGGGCACTCCTATGTCTGCCTACAGGGACAGCCTCGGGGGGGTTCCTCCTCCAAGTCATCCTGTAAGTGTGGCTGTGGGGACCTAGGCACTGGTGGGGAGCTGTGTGTCCCATCCCTGTGATGACCCTGCTGCAGCTGTTCCCACAGGATCATATTGTGAAGCATGGCACATACTGTGAACATCTGTGCACATGTGGTTTGGGAGTACTGCAAGGCTCCACCAGATATATTGAAGCACCAGAACCATGACTTGAGCAGCCCAAATACACTGTCTATGATGTTCCTAGTTTGTGTGTGTGCCTCATTATGGCATTCTTCGGGAGGTGTGTGTGCATTTCTGATGAGTGTCATCATCCACGAATCCAGTGCATATTGAGCATCCCACAGTAGATGGCCATATGGCATGTGCCCCTCCTGGCAAACATCTGGTAGAGCAGTGATGCGTGCCAGATATGGGAGTCATGATAATTGCCAGGGCTGCCAGCACACACACTCATGATAATGTCCTGTGCATTGCACATGACCTGGCAGTTGATGAAGTGATACCCCTTGCAGTTGATGTAGAGTCTACCCTCCTCACCAGGTGGTGCTTTGATGTGGATATGAGTACAGATTATGGCACCCAGTACCTCAGGGTAGTGTGCTACATGGTAGAAGCGATGCATACTGCTGGCCATCTCCTCAGGGGTGTGAGGTAAATGAATGTGCTCACTGGCATTTGTTTGTATTGGATCCAGGAACTGGTGGAGTACCCTGGATGTTGATGCCTGTGATCCCCATCATGTCCCCAGTTGGTCTTTGAAAAGTACCTGTAGTTAGTATCCTAAGGGCTGCACATACCTATGTTTCCACTGAGATGGGTTCCCCTCTGTTAGCTCTGGGTGGGTTGAGGGTGGCAGAACTCAGTAAGTTCTTGTAGTATGTCCCTGCCCACCATATAATGCTCTGCAATCTCAAGCTCATGTAGCCCCTGGAAGGTTACGCTGGGCCCGAACACTCTTCTTCTTAGTCTAGGCCTGTTGTCAGCAGCAGCACCAGCACTGACCTCAGCATCTAGCACATACAGATGTAGCAGAGCTGCAGCAGCCCCAGCATTCTCTCAGTTAAAATTACCAGCTCTGTACTCCAGTGGTGCAGAGTATGTGGGGAAAATCAGATTGTAAATACTTTATAGTGCTCTGCTGCAGATGCAGCCTATGTGATTGGCTAACTGTGATGCATTTCACCTGCCAAGTACATCACTGCATCACTGAGGGGTTGGAATGGCCCAGTTTAGGCAAAACAGGGGTCATCAGTATTTTTTATATGATTGGCTTTCTCAGACAATTTTTTTTTCTTTTTTGACATCTTCATTGCTAAGCACTGCGGCATGGCATGCAAATCCATGCTTCAGGTATAAACAATGCTCAGCAGTGAATAGACACACTCCCATGAACGGGCACACTCAGCAAAGCTCAAACCAGCTTAAATACATGCTCTGAAGCTAAACACAGCTTAGCAGCACTGGACACATCCTCTCTGCTCAGCTTAGATTAGCGCAAACAGGCACCACTGTGCTCCAATGTTCTTAGATAAATAGAGACACACCCCTTTTTGATGTGAGCTATCTCTTCTGTGAAGACCAACATGGTTCTGGAGCTACATGGGTTTGATCTGCAGGCATGGATACTCAATTTTGCTATTCAGTAACTCCAGCTCATTTGCATACAGATCAGTGCACACAACCTGGATACTACACTATTCCAGGACCTGACTCCTTAGCAGCCATAGATACCTACCATTGGACATAGTCCATGCAAGGCCCTATAATGCATTATTGTTACATATTTTATTTTTTTTTTTCATTTTTGCACTTCTAAATATTTTTATTTTTGCATAACGGCATGTTTGTGCACTGCTGCATGCCACACAAGCATACTATGGATATTAAAAAAATGTATTTTAAATTTTGTTTCATTACTTTTTGGACACACAGGGCATAGTTTTGCACGTTTGTGCCTGCTTTACTATTTCTGACCCACTAATAAGCTTTTACAGCCCCTGTTCACTTTTTATTTTCATGTATACATAATTTTTCCGTGTACACTTCTGACACCTATGTGGGATCTGTACGAATGTCTATCTGCTTGTTGGATCACTCTACACCCTTACATTTGCATGCAATTCACCTACTTATGAGGTGATTTTCATGCCATGGACACTTCCGTGTTGGCATGTTCATGCACTCCCCTCAGCTCTTTTTACTGGATTGCATAGCTGCTTACTTCCGTGTAAGCTCTGTGCCACTATGCCTACACAGAAAATGAATCCATGTAGGCTTTATTGAATTCCACCTTATGTGATTTTCCCTTTTAAATTTACACTCACAATAATGTGTCTTTCCCCATCTATCTAGTCTTTTAGAATGTGATCCAGGAGAAGACTCCAGTATTTTAGAAAATTAGAACACTTACTTGGGTTATTCATTATAAATGTACGTGATGATATATACTTTACTGCTATGCTTCTGAAGCCCTCCAATGTCATCTGGATTTCAACTAACCAGTTTTGAGTAATATATAATTTTACTATAGAGAAGAGGGTAATTAGAATATGTAGCATAAATCTGGGTAGCTTTTGAGAGATGATATGAAAAATTGCAAATTCCCATGATAATGTGGATTTTTCATATCCCATCCTCTCTAGTCTTACTCTCAGTGAACACCATAATTTATATGTACATTTACAGCCCCAGAAGATGTGGAACAGGTCAGCTATTTGTGAGTAGCAGCATGAAGAGTTTGGGAAAACATTCGAGTTGAAGTTGTTAAGTATAACTGGGGTAAAGTAAGCATTGTTGGTTATCATTTATTTAGTGTACATGAATTTCTTAAAATGGATTAATTTGACTGTTGTTTTGATAGCTTGAGATGTTTGTTTGTCAACAATTTCTTGTTCTTTTCAATCCAGTATTTTGAATATAAAATGGATGACTGATATCTTAGAGATACTATTAACTTATATGCATTTGATAGCATATTTTCCCTTAAAATTAATAAATTCCATAATTTATTATACATACTTATGTCATTTTCATTTACTTCAGTATCTCCTACTATTGAACTGCACAGTTCTCTAATTTGCCTTAGGATTATGACATATCATTTAGGAAGGTTAAGGATAGTTCTCCTGTCCTCAATAGATTTTTTTCTATGCCTATAAATATCCCAAATATTGCATTTCTTAATAATCAGATAGTTGTCCAAGTGTATCATCTTTTTTTAATCTGAGGTTTGGATTCAAATGTATTGGTCATAAGATGAAGATATTAAAACCCGCGGTAGTGGTGCTGCGGTAGCTTTGTCACCTCACAGTAAGATGCTGTCCAGTTCGAGTCTCAGCTAGACCGTCTTCTGCGTGGAGACATGCGTGAATGGGCGTACCTTCATTGAAGGTTGTGTGTCAGGGCTGGTAACTCAGCACTTAAAAATCAACTACCAGTCATTAGCGGACCGGAGTTCTGCTGTGGCGACCCTTAACCGGGAAAAGTCGAAAGACACAACAACAGTGCTTCCATCATTTTTTGAAATCTAATTATTTTGTGTTTTAACAAGCTATGAAATCTGCTAGTTTTTAGATGTTCCTGATTTATAAATAGAAGGGCTTTGAAAATGATTGTATAATTTTTGACATGGTCATACCATATTTTAATCCACAATGGATTCCTTTCTTTACTTTTAGGATTAAATTCTATGAATTGAATAATTTTGTTTGAGCATATTACATCATAGTATAAGTTAAGGTCTGGTAGTTCCAGTCCTCACTTTTCCTTAGGGTAAATTAACTACTGATAGCTAATTTTGACAGATTTAGGGTACCAGATAAATTTAGCTAAAGCTACATTTGATTTTTAAAGAAGTTTTTTTGAACTATGGAATTTGTTGCCTTGAGTTTAAATAATAACCTTAGGAGAATATTCATTTTTATAATTACTGCTTTCAAAAGAAAGGATAGCTTATTTTTTCCCCATTTCTGGATAACCTATTCAATGTCTGTCCATATCTTTAGTAAATTATTTTGCATAAATTACTTTTGATTATGTTCAAAGGATATCCCTAAGTATTTTAGATAGTATTTTAATTTTATTTCCGAATCTGGAGAATATAAATCTTTGTGACATATTTAGTTGCGAGGGACATTAAAGATTTTGTGGGGTTAATTTCATAGTTTGAAACTTTTGAGAAGCTACTAATAGAAGCTAGAGTTTTTTTTCAGGGGGATGTGAAATATAGATTTAAATTATCAGCAAAGGCTGTTAGTGAAATTTTATTATTAAAGATTTCTGGAATATGGCGGTACATTTTTGGGTTATGAGTAAAAAATAGAGGCTCTATATATAAGTTAAAGAGGTATGGAGATAGTGGAAATCCTTGTCTGGTCCCATTCAGAATTTTTATTGTATTTGAATTTGTTTTATTTACATATAGAATTGTGTGATAACTCTCTCAAAATTTTTTTATTATATTTGTAAATCCTTGTAATATATCAAAATAGGGCAGTATATAAAATAAAAAAATTAGGTTTACTCTGTCAAAGGCTTTACATGCATCTAAAGCAAGGGCATTGATTGGGTTTTTATATTGTTTAGAATTCCAACTGTTCAGGTGATATTATGCTTGGTAATACACTTTTCAATCTGTTTGTTAGTATTGCAGCTAGATTTTTGATATCTAAATTTATGAAAGAGATTGGTCTGTAATTCCATGAGCTTTTATTATCAGACTTTACTTTAGGTATAAACATTTCCTTGAGTTGTTTAAATAAAGATATTCTCTTATATAGCTATAGATTTTCAGTAAAAGTTTTGATTTTTTTTTTTGTCCAAAGGTTTTATAAAACTCAGCAGTATAGCTATTTGGTCCAGGAGCTTTTCTTGTTTAGAGATTATTTATTACTGAAAGGATTTATTGTTGTATGAAGGTACCCTAAGTAGATCCTTCTACATTTGATTTATCTTTCGGAAGTTTAGATTCTTTAAGAAAGTATCTCTCTATAATTTTGTAGTTGTCAGACTTTGTGGGCCATAAAGCTTTGAATGCAAATCTTCAGAAATTCTAATAATGTCTTGATTTATATTATATGTGTTCCCTAGGTATTCAATTTCTGTTATTGGGGCATTTTTGTTAATATTTATTAGCCTCACCAGTATCTTTGAGGGAGTTTGTGCCCATTCTGAGTACCTTGCTAAGGTTTTCATTTCTGTAAATGAATATTGCTCTGTATACATTACATATAATTCTTTGCATCTACTTCAAAACATTGACTTACCATAACATCAAAACACAGTTCATTGAGACCACATCAGTGAAACCTGACAATGCCAAACACTGGGAATATCAAAAACTAACCCTAATAGTATGATGTTTTTTTTAATCAAAATTCCACTAACCCTTGCTTTACTTGCTCCCCATTGAGTATCAGATGAGATATCTGTCAGAGCTAAGTCATAACTGAGTTAATCTAAAATGTTGTTTATTTCCTGTATTGCATCCTTTTTCTGTAATAAATTCAGATTTAGAGACCAGTTTAAAACCATTATTTTCAAATTTACATCACTAGGCCATCTTATTTTTATTGTAATTTTAGAGTGGTCCGAGAAATACCTAGGTTCCATGCAATTATTTATTTCTGCCTTTAGGAATATTTCTGAGATCAGAAAGAAGTCATCTGGACCATGATTTATAACATTGGGAGTAGTATGTGAATTTTTCTGTATATGGGCTATTGGTCCGGTAGCAATATAGTCAAATAAGTTAAAGTCTGTTTTTAAATTGCATATCGCTATAGAGGCCTGAGTGTTGTACATTTTGCTTCTACTTGTTCTATCTGCTAAGGGATCTATTACTGCATTCCATTCACTTCCTATTATATAATAGTATTTTGGAACTGGAGTTAGGATGTTGTAAATTTCCATGATAAAATTCTATTGTTTCACACATGGACTGTACAGGTTCAAGAAAAGAACTGGTTTCTGTAAACTAGAGCTTTTGATTGAGAAATAGCACCATCTTCTATTTACATCTGAGTCATGATGTATAATCAACTCTTTGAATTGATTTTTAATTATAATTGTTACCCCCTTACTGTTCATTTCATTACCCAACATTAGTATTGTTTTTATCCATTTTTCTCTGTATCTTTCATCCTATCTTCAGTTAGCATATTTCTTTCTTGTATAAATATAATAAGCAGAACAAACACAAATACCAACTCTTTCTGGTAAAGAAGTCCTAGTAAAGAAAACCAAAGAATTAATCTAGCAAGACAGAGGGACTCCAAAATGGTCAGTTTCAATAAAAGCCTTTTATTATCGACCCCACAAGCGCTTTCACAGACTAAGCTGATTCTTCAGGTAATGTCTATCAAACTAAGAAACTCAATTTAAATACCATATATTACTTCCTTTGATTAATCACATGACATCGACGCACTCAAATTATTTAAACAAACAGTCACATAAAAGCATACACATAGAACTTAAGTAGAGAAATCATAATACATTCATAAAAACGCATATGTAACATATATAATGTTTGCTTCTGATTTAAATGCTAAATGCATAAATAATTTCCTTTTCTTTTTATCTTGTATTCCTTTAGCATTCCATGTGTCATTTATCAAATTCCTTTTTTCTTTTTGTTTTGTTCATTAATGTTAATTTGTTTCATCATCTTCCCCTTGTATCCGTATAAATAGTTTTTAATTTGAGTATTTCTCTATTCTTGTAGCACTTAACTCTTCCAGCTCTATCCCTGTTCCTACCCACAAAACCACCTTTTCTGGAAGAGATTAACAGTTTACAACCAAGAGATATGCTTCTTTGATTGCAAGCTAGAATTTAACAGTTTTTCATACCTAAATTTAATATTTTTTCCCATAACCTTTATATTACAAAAAACAACAACTATGGATACTAAAATCAGCATATCCTAGTTGGCTCACCTTTCCTCTTTCATGGCTCCCTATTTAAAAGTATTGCCCAAATTTATATTCTTTATTTTAAACTGTTCTTAACCTTTCTTGACCTTATTAGTAATTATCCTATTTTTGTCCTTTATCTTTTATTAATTTTTCACTTACTTAATTGTTTGTAATATACTGTTTCTTAATCTGCATTTTTATGTGATTTAGTATGCCAGGAAACATTAGCTATAATAATGCCAATCCATACTTCACTTTTGACATATCAATCATGTTTACAATGCTAATTCTTAATGACTACTTGGAACAAAATAATAGCCATATGCATTTTACAAGATTAGATACTTTGGGGGTAATTCAATAAAGCCTATATGGAGAGATTCTCCATGTAGGAATAGTGTAGCGGCCTGAACATGGAACATGGCCGCCGAGTGATCCAGGAAGCAGGGCTGAGGGTGTTCATAAGTGTGTGGACACCTTGTGGACACGGAGGTGTCCATGGAATACAAATCGCCTCATATGCTTGTGAAAACCATGCAAATGAAGTGATTTTGTGATTCAACAAGCAGAAAGCCACCCATGAAGGTGCAATGTCAGCTTAAATAATGTACGCGGTTTTTGGAGTATAAAATTTAAACAGGGGCTGTAACACCCCAAATAAAACAGTGTATATTGCATAGTAGGCATGCAAATGGCCAAAACTATGGCCATTGAGTTAAAAAAGCAATGCACTATATGAAAAATTTAACTTTTTTTTATTACATAACCCATGCTTAAGCGGCATGTAGTGATGAGCAAACATGCCATTTTGCAAAACAAAAAATATAAAAAGTGTAAAATATGAAATTTAAAGCTATGCAAAGGTATTGCATTATAGTGCCCGGCATGCAGAGTCATACAATGGCAGGTTACAGTGGTTGCTAAGGAGATAAGCCCTGGTGTAGTGCAGCATCCAGGGTATATGCAAGTAGGTGTATGTAAATGAGGTAGGGTTACTGAATAGCAAAAAGGGCCACCGTCTCCATAAGTACTAATCATGGTAGAGCTAGAACTGTGTTGGTGTAGGCATAACAGACAGCTAACATCAAAAGGGGGCATGTCACTGTATGTTAAAGTGGTTTGGAGCTTAGTAGTGCCTGTCTGAGCTCAGCTAAGCACAGCTAAGCAGGGGGGGGGGGTGTCTGAGGCTGCTCAGCTATCCTTAGCTCCTCAGCATGTGTGTTAGCTGGTTAAAGAAAAGCTAAGCATGCTCATGTATAGGGGAGGGTCCAAACTGTTGAGCAATGTTTACACTAGCACTCTGGGTTTGTGTGGTGTGCTGCAGTGCTTAGCAGTGGAAGAAATTTAAAAAATAAATAAAAGGAAATAGCCTGGGAAACCCAATCAACTATAAATGACTGATAAGCTCTGTTCCACTGACACTGGTCCATTCCAACTCCCAGTGATATACCAGCAGGTGGAATATATGATAGTCAGCCAATCACACTGGCTGTATTTGCAGCACACCAGTATAAAATATGCATACACCCTTCAATCTACTTTTTCCCACATACTCTTCACCATTGCAGTACACACTTGGGAATTTTAACTGACAAAATAATAGGGGCTGCTGCTGATCTGCTACATCTGTATGTATTAGAGGCTGAGGTCAGTAATGATGCTGATGCTGATGCTGACAAAAGGGCCAGACTGAGAAGGAGAAGAGTGTTCAGGCCCAAGGTAACCTTTCAGGGGCTACATGAGCTGAAGATAGTAGAACACTACTGGGTGGACAGGGACATGCTACAGGAACTCACCAAGCTCTGCCACCCTCACCTCGGACTCAGAACTAACAGAGGGGAACCCATCCAAGTGGAAACAAAGGTATGTGTCACCTTAAGAATACTAGCAACAGGTACTTTCCAAAGACATACTGCGGACATGATGGGAGTCTTACAGGCATCCACATCCAGGGTACTCCACCAGTTCATGGATGTCATGCTAACTCATGCCAGTCAGCACATTTATTTACCCCACACCCCTGAATAGAGGACCAGCAATATATGTCTCTTCCACGATGTAGCACACTACTCGGAGGTAGTGGGTGCCATAGACTATACTCATGTGCACATCAAAGCACCACCCATTGAGGAGGGTAGAGTCTACATCAACTGCAAGGGTATCACTCCATCAGCTGCCAGGTCATGTGCAATGCCCATGCCATTATCATGAATGTGTGTGCTGCCAGCCCTGACATTTATCACGACTCCCACACCTGGCATGAATCACACCTGTGCTAGACATTTGTCAGGGAGGACAACCCATATGGCCATCTACTGGGGGATGCTGGCTACGCACTGGAACTGTGGATGATGACACCCATGAGAAATGCACACACACCAACTGAAGAATGCCATAATGAGTTACATGCACAAACTAGGAACATAATAGAACATATGTTTGGGCTGCTCAAGTCACGGTTGCGATGTCTTTACATATCTGGTGAAACCTTGCAGTACTCTCCAGCCACATGTACCCACATATTCATAATATGTGCCATGCTACACAATATGATCCTGTGGTAACAGCTGCAGCAGGAACATCACAGGGAAGGGACACACAGCCATCCACCAGTGCCAAGCTCCCCATAGGCACAGGTGGACTCGGATGAGGAACCTCCTGAGCCTGTCCCTGTGGGCAGATATAGGCATGCCCATTACACCCTGGCCTTGGCAAAGAGGCAACGCATAGCACATGTACTGACAACCTAGGGACCCAGGGACTGACACCTCACTCTGACTCACATACATAGTAAAAAAGATGCTAGCCACACCACACTACCTGTACCTTATCATGTATAGGCTATGTACTGAGTGCATCCAGCAGAGTCAGCCCTGAAGCACTGTCCTCTCAATTGCTGCAGACACAAGGTAAGTCACTCTTCTTAACAACAAATGAATGGGGAAGTAGACTGTAGTAGCATATGTATGGTATTGCTGCATGTATGCAAGGGAATGGAGTGCACTACCAGGATAGCAGCAAACAACTGACAGCTATATGGGACAACAGGGACTCTCTGCCAAGTACTGACTGCCCTAGAATATGCAGTAGGGCCCCAAGCCAGCAAAAGCCACTGGACTTACAAACAGCGGGGTCATAGGACAGATGCATGGATGTCAGTGTCGGGGTCCCCTACATACCTCCCAACCTCTTAGAGCAAAAAAATTGTACAAAGCCATAAAGAAAAGTAGGACAAAGGCCCAAAAGAGAGACAATTGTTAAATTCTGCACTTACAAACTTAGAAAGTGGATAAAATAACAGATTTTGCATTAGCATGAATTTTCTGAAGAGTATGAAGTCTAAAGTCTAAAACGCAAATGTCTGTCATTATTTTCCAACTTCAGTCTATAATGATTTGCCAGTAATTTAGAAGAAAACCACAATTTTATGAGAAAGAGACCCAAAATATGAGGCAAACATCTGTGTTTGCAAGGTAATAGCAGCAGACCACACATTCACAGGGCTGTCCCAATCAACTTGCTAACATGTTCTATTTCCACAATATGGAGGGGTCAATGTGCTCTGTATGTGTGTCGTTAATAGTGTCAGGACATACTCTGCACTGACTGATAGATGCCATTACTGGTGGGCTAAATACATTACTGTGTTTGATAGGGTCCATGGTTCAAGACTGGCTGCGCCTACTATTTTGCATGTGAGCTACAGCTGTGGTAGGAGTTCTACAGACTGTCCTGATGCCAGTAATTGTTACTGCAGGAAAGCTGAACAAAGCCAGAGACAACAGAAGGACAGGGGGACACAGATATGGACAGTACACATCTCTGAGTAGCCTAGACAGTGCCTAGTACAACAGCAGGTTGTGACAAGTCAGTGTAGCACCAGGATATAAAGGCTGCCTCGTAACTGTGTCAGTACTGACAACAAGTCAGTGGGCACCATCCTTACCTCAGAAATAACAGAGTTTCACAGAATGTCCATACATATGCCTCGTATATCTGTTCTGTTTGTCATAACATTGTATTTGTCTGGCAAACTATTGACAGACCAATAAAGGTTGAGATACCCATAAAAAATGCAAGCTAATATGAAACCAGTCCAAAAACTGTCTACATTTGTAAAAGCAATATTAAGATCCTGTCCCCATGTTTGGGCTTGTGTCATACTAATATATATGGCCTTGTCCAGATGTCTGGCTGTAAGCGTTTTAGAGGCATGGCCAACATGTAGCCTGATAATAACACTGCAATACAAACCATCTCAAGACCAAAGCAGATGTATGGGGCACAATGATGGAGAACCAGCAAAACAGGTACAGTCAAACGTGTGATGTCTATAATCCTGTGTGTGGTGTTACAACTTCTACCCCAGTCACACCATAAGTACTACTACATAGAGCAGCAACTGTGGACAAAGCCTGGAACTGGAGCAGAGCAGGACAAAGGCCCACATATGTAAGGGGAAGGAGGAACCACTAGCCAGACAAATGTAGATGTGCAGACTACAACAATTCATGCAGAAGCATGGGTTCCCTGCAGTGTATGGAGTCAGTAGCCAAATG